>NC_053039.3:158944492-159247522 GCF_002575655.3 Aegilops tauschii subsp. strangulata
TCTTGGGCTGAGGATGAATAGTACAAGGGGAAGAACAGCCTCCTGAGGAGATGTGTTCTTGTGCTTGGTGAACTTGTGTGGGTGAGGATGATCTGAATCCGTTCTCCCTCAGTTGAGTTGCCTCCTACTGTGGTGGCTAGTCCTATTTATAGAGGCCCTGGTCCTCTCCCCAAATATTGAGCGGGAAGGGAGCCAACAACGGACAAATTCGAAGGGAGACAACTAGTACAAGTTATCCTGACTAAAGGTGGTCCTCGCCTGCCAAAGGCTCTAGTGGTGACGCCGTCTTGGGCTCCACGGTGACCTTCGTCCTGCCATCTTGCTGGTCTTGGTCTCGTTGCACCGATATGGAAAACTTTGCCCGAGGCCTCGGGACTCCTCGCCTGCGCTTGCCCCTTTAGCACCAAAGAGGAAACGAGGACACTGCGCGTGCTGGCGCCCGCCTGGCTCCAGTCGTCATGGCTTGCGTCACAGGAACCTCTCGAGGTGTCCCTTGCCTTGATCTCTCCGCCCCTCGCGAGCCAGCCTGGTGAGGCCACTCCCGAGGAGGTCTTGTGTCGTCCGCCTCGCGAGGCTTGGCCCCTCGCGAGGGTCTTGAGTGTACGCTGGTGAAGATGGGCCATACAGGGCCGTTGTCGGAGCCACGCCGTGGGCCGCAGGCAGGCAAGTCTGGGGACCCCCGTTCCCAGGACGCCGACAGTAGCCCCCGGGCCCAAGGCGCGCTCGGACTTGGCTTCGAGGCAAAGCCAAGGGCAAGTGCGGAGCGCCGCAGGCCCAATAGCCTGTCGCCTCGGTCGACGCGTGGTGGTTGATTGGACGTGGGCGTCTCCGCTTCCCCACGCTGCCTCGGCAACTGCCCGACTGACAAAAGGCCGGTGCGGGCTACGCTTGCCTTCACTGGTTTCCTTCGCCTTGCTCCAGATCCCATTTCTCGCTCCTTGCTTCCGGAATCTCCAAATCTGCTTCAATCCCCTTCCGAGCTTTCGACCAATGGCGCCACGAAAGGCCAAGGTTGCTGCGCCGCCTGCTTGGTACGAGCCGGCTCTAGACACGCCCAATGTCTCGGAGAAGAACCTCGTTGCCACGTGCCTGCTGACGGCGGGGGAGAGCAACGAGAGGGGGAAGACCGAGCTCCGGGCTGGCTCCACCGAGGCGGAGGCTTCGAATAGAATCTTCTACGCCTTCTTTATGAGCAGCATCGTCGCGGGCCTGGTTCCCCTTTTCTCCAACTTCTTCTACACCATCCTCCGCCATTACGGGTTACAGGCCCTTCACCTCCATCCCAACTCCATCCTTCTCTTGTCGATCTTCCCTTTCTACTGTGAGGCGTATGTCGGCGTGATGCCGTCTGTGGCTCTGCTGCGCCACTTATTCTTCCTCCACATCAACGATGGTCGTACCTCCGGGTGCGCCAACTTCATCGCGACCGGCAAGGCCAACGCGAGCTCGAAGGCTGGGAAGAAGGCCGACAGCTTCAGGAGCAAGTGGGTCATGATGGACGCCAAGTTCGTCCACCTACGCTTGAGGCTGCTGCGGAGTTGCCCCAGTCTGATGAGGGGTGGTCTCGCGCAAAGCTCACTGATGACCGGGCGATGTCGGTGCTGGAGAAGATGAACGCCGACCTGAAGCCGGGCAACGCGAAGGCGGCGAAGCTGACGGAGGCCCTGCTCCTGAGGGAGTTCCTGATGCTGCGAGTGGCTCCGCTCCAGGCGCGCTCGCGCCCCTTGTGGACGCTTGCACTACAAAAAAAATACACTTCCGTGATGATACGTGTTTTTCATAGTAGGTCGCGTTTTTTGTCATGCATGTACATCCATGACGATTTTATGACAGAATCAAGATAGTCATACCTGTGCTGTCGTAGAAGTGTTCCATGACATTACCAAAATTATCATCACGGAAGTGTCCACTTCCATGACGATAAATCGCGTGTCATAGAAGTGCTTTCATCAAGGGTGACCGACACGTGGCATCCACCGTAACGGGACGCCGTTAAGCTATCGGGTCCAGTTTTGGATCCGATAACCCGCTAACAGCCACGACCAATGCCGATTTTCCACGTGTAAAATTCTCATTGGCCGACGGAACCACGCGTCAGCTCCGCGTTGGCACAAGTGTCACTCATCCAACGGTCGAGATGGGCCTATGATATGTTGACACGTGGACGGGCCCAAAAGTGGCCCATAAAGTTTAAATGGGCTGGCCCAACTAAAGGCCCACAAGATTTAGCGGACCATAATGGGCCGGCCCAGCTAAAGGCCCACAAGATTTTGTAGACCATAATGGGCCGGCCCAGCTAAAGGCCCACAAGATTTAGCGGACCACAATGGGCCAGCCCAGCTAAAGGCCCACAATATTTTGCAGACCATAATCGGCCGGCCCAGCTAAAGGCCCAACATTCTCAGTTAAGGCCCGTACAGCTAATGTCAAATCGGCCTGTCAACGGCCTGTCCTAAATTTGTCATCATCGCGGCCCATGGTCACTTCTGGCCCATTAACAGTCCGCTAAGTATATGGGCCAAATTATGGCTCGGTGTATTTCCGGCCTGTTAAAGGTCCTGCTTCATTTCGGCCCATTTACAGGCCATTGGAACTTTTGGCCCATAAACGACCATGAAGGATTTGGGTCATATTCGGCCATGTCCGAAATTCGGCCTGTTAGAGGCCCACTATAGATTTGGGCCACATTTGGCCTGTTAACGTCGGACGAAATCCATGGGCCATATGTGGCCCAACGTCACATCGGGACCATTAACGGCCCGTAAAAAAATGACGATAATCTAGCCCGACCGAACTTCCGGCCTGTTAAAGGCCCGTGTATTAGGTCGGCGCATTTATGGCCCGTCCGAATTTCGCCCCGTGAAAGATTCGCATCGTAAATGGGCCACCATTTCGGCCTGCTAAGACCAGTGGGTTATTTGGCACAATTAGGGCCCAATCTCACTTTATGGACTCAAGATATTTACACCTATAAACGGCCTATTGTTACTGAGGGCCCAAATTATGTTTAGGCCTGTTAAAGGCCCACTACGGGCACAAGCCTACCAGAAAAATATGAAAGCTTATGCTGATTTAGGCCCAGATATTTTTAGTGGGCTACATGCAAATTTCAGCCCATAATCGTGTTTAGCCCAACTGGAATGGGTCCGACGAATGTTGGCATGTTGGGCTCCTACGAAGCTTTTGGCCGAATACATTACTAAGATAAACCTACACTATACAAAAATAGCATCGTAATTACTACAGCCTTTGGCAGCATCATAAATGATGTATCACAACAAAATAAATTCCAACCATACAACAAAAGGCATGTTGGCATAAAGTTTACAGTCCTTGCAGATAAAAGCACCATCAGATGTATAGAAGCACAGATCATTTGACCTGAGTGCTAATGTTTCAGGTTGTAGAATCTGATGGAGCAGCACGATCTTCACCTTTTTCCGCCATTGCTCGTGAACAACGAAGCGAATGTCTGATAGTCTGGTTTCAAAACCATACATATCTTGACGACATTTGTCAACCACTATTCTTGTTTCCGAAACAACGTCCATCAGGGATTGGACTTGTGTCTGGAGCACATATATATCACTCTGTCTAGCAGGAAGATTTTGTTCAGTAGGCGATTTGGACGAGGTTACCTTGACAACCAACCCAGAATTACGCAGGAAGGTGCTTTTTGCACTGTTAGTGGAGAGATACTGGCGCACTGCAGCAAGAGGTGACATTGTGCCTGTGGTAGCCTCGTCACCTTCAGGTGGTTGTGGCTGTTCAATCATTTGTTCCATAGCTTCCTGAAAGTTTGAACTTGTAGATTAGTGTACCAGATAAGTTACTAATGAGATAAAAACAAACAAAGTAGGTTACACATTTATACATAACTTATTTTGGTGAACTACTGTAATACATTAGCATGTATTGTAGTGCCAACTACATAATAAAATCACTTTCGGAACATATGTCCATGTAGCATGCCTACTGTATTGTCTATTTACTCACATTCGTTGACATCTAAGGATAAAGAGACATGGTTTAAAGTAGGATGAACATAGTATGACATCATTCATATCATGGGCAGACAGATATAAAACAAACATGCTATTTTATCATTGTGTGCGCACGTGAACATAACAACTAGATTACAGATCAAGACCAGAAGAATATCCTTCATCTCTTTTAAACCATGTAAGGTGAAATGATACGTTAAGACAACTGTGTATAAAAGTGAACAGAGTAACTGACATTGGCTGCAAACCAAGTAGTTAAATGAACACATCAAGTACCAATCAGTTCAAAGGCAGGAGGAGTAAGGACTTACAACAGTGGCTTGAACTGGTGTGCTCATGCCCTTCATCTTGCCGGTGTGGCAATCCTTGAAGATTTGCACTGCATTCGGTTCATGTTCTTTTTGGTCCGCACGGGCTTTCCTCTGTATTTGGAACAAATCAATATAGATACGATAATATGGCACATAAAAAAGAAGGAAGTAGCAGCTATTTACAAGAGCCTCGCAGTGTGCAATATAGCTACGAGATCCTGTTGTCTGTTGGAATTTCACTTTAGAACGGTTGGTCTTGTTCTTCAAACAGTTAGCCTAGAAGAAGATACACTTGTAAGGCACATACATAAATACAAGTTCAATATGTGGTCTGATCAAATACATATAGCCTACCTGATACTTTGGATCAGACCAGTGCTTAACGAGGGTTGTCCAGCCTTCATCTGTAATATATTCCACAGGAGATGTTTGGGCGATTTCATTGTTAGCCTTGCCTTCAAAGTGAGATTTTCTAAGGTGGTACCGATACTGTCGCAGAGCAGACTGAAAACATGAGTGCATGCTTGTTTAGTTGCATCATCTTTTGGATCCGAACTGAACCTCATCTGTTGAAAAAAGAATATGAGTCTTATTAGGAGGAAGCTAGAAAGTATGGGACAGAGCAAGACAATATTACTAACTGCGATGAATAACATTCCTTACAGATAAATGGTCAAGGAAGGTGTTAAACTGGGTATTGTCTTTCTCATTCCTGTACTGGATACACGTTGGGAGGATACGTGCATGACACCTAACGGCAACGGCTGCCTCTGATACTAACTTGCCTGACTCTGTAGCATCACGTGTACTTTTTAAACCCGCCTCAAAATGGATATCCATTCTTCCTCCTTTAGATTTTGTTAATCTGTCAAGCATTATCCCTGATGTCTATTTTCGCTTGCACCGTGGTGCTAGTTCAACAACGAATATGGAAAGTGTTAGTGTACATCAAATTGTGAGAGTACATATAAAGGAGCATGCAACTTCAACTTGACTCGGTCAGGTACCGTCTTGGTGTTGATGCTCATGAGGTTCATCTGATCTTGCCAAGTCCTGTTGTGTCAGCAGTGCTTCGGAAGTAGTTTTAGGTGTGAAGGCAGCTTGGGAACTGGCCAGTTCCGGAGCAAACGAACGAGTAACTCGTTGAGATGCTGGTATAGTTGAAGCGGATGCTGCAGCTGGTGGAGTAGGTGATACAGTGTTTGTAGATTTAGCCGGTGGACTTGGACCTTCTACTGCACTATAAGTACCAGCAGAATCTCGACGGCAGATCCTTTTCCGTTTCACCCGACGAGTAACACCACTCCCTACTATATTATTTTCCTTGCTCTTTTTTGACTTTGCCATGTCAAGCCGTACCCACAACACAAAAGAATAAAATTTCTCTTCAGAACTCATTGATGCATGATACAGACAAGCAATACTTTGATGTAAGACAACCGTATGAGGATGGAATATGTAAGAGAAGCAGGACGTCATGACATATTCATAGCTACGAAGTGTAAACTAAGCAGAAGGATTTTCAAGAAAATAGAAGTAATGCAAGCTAGACACCATATGAAAGATGCAACCAATATTACTCTGCCAAGTTAAAAGTGTCTTGTCATAAGTGGCAATTCAAAAAATTAGAAGCGGTACAACGTAGAAATCAATGCAAGATGCAACCACTATCATGTTAAAAGCGTCCAATCATGAGTGACTAATGCGGGATACACAACAGCAGTACTTTGATGTAAGAACATGGTATGATAGATAGATGCAGTGTATTCTAGACACAGAAAGCCATGTCATAATCACATGTATAACGTATAAACTCAGTAGGTGCAATTTAATCAAAATAGAAGAAATACAGGCTAGACAACATATGCAACATGAAACCAATTATCACACTGTCAACTTAGAGCAAGCACCTGCGATGGTGGAGTACAGGAGATGAACTCATCATGTAGACTTGGGACTTCAACTTCATTAGCAGTAGCAGTGGAAAATCTAGAGAGTCTCTGTTTGCGTTGGTGCGGAGGACCACCAACATCCCCTAACTTACTCTTTTCCTTCCTATTTTCTGATATTGCCTTATGAAGTAAAAACCACAAGAAGATGAATAAAATTAGCTCTGCATAACTGGTTGATGCATGATACAGACGAACACAACTTTGATGTAAGGCAAGCACAGGATAGGAGGATGGAATATATACAAAAAAAGACAGCGTTTCATATTCACACCTATGATAGGAGGATGGAATATGTATGAAAAAACAGTAAGCGTAAGGCATTTCAACAAAATTAGAAGAAATGAAAGCTAGGCACCATATGAACATGCAACCAATACCACTCTATCAAGTAAAAAGTGTCCCGTCGTAAGTGCCATTTCAAGAAATTAGAAGCAGTACCAGCTAGAAGACAATGCAAGATGCAACCTACATCACAGTCCCAAGTTAAATGTGTCTTATAGGTAAGTGATCGTTGAAGGTATAAGTTGTAAGCTACACAGGTGCAATTCAACATAATCAGAAGCAATACAAACTAGACATACGGAAAACGCAACCACATATAACAGTTCCAAGTTAGAGCAAGCACCTGTGATGGTGGAGTAGGGGAGATGTGCTCATCATGTACACGTATGTTCTAGAAACAGGAACAAGTGTCATATTCATAGGCTTATGTGTAAAGTAAGCAGATGCAATTCAACAAAGTTAGAAGCAATACAAGCTAGACATCATACGCAACATGCAACCATATATAATAGTGACAAGTTAGAGCAAGCACCTGTGATGGTGGAGTAGGGGAGATGTGCTCATCATCTACACAGCTACGTCGGCTGTCCAGCCTTGTGTTGTCTTACGAATCTTATTGGGAGGATGGCGGAGTAGAATCTGTAGAGACCCCCTATTTGAGTTGCTCTGAAGGACCACCATCATCCACTGCCGGACTAATTTCCTTCAGCTGTAATGATTTTGCATTGTGAAGTCAAACCGATAAGAAAAAGGAATAAAATTCGCTCTTCAGAACTCATTCATGCATGATACTGATGAACACTACTCGGATGAAAGACAAACACATGATGCGAGGATGGAATATGTATGAAAAACAGGATGGCGTGACATATTCACACAGATGATGTGGTAACTAAGCAGAAGGCATTTCAACAAATTAGAAGCACTGCAAGCTAGACACCATATGAAAGATGCAACCAATATCACTATGCCAAGTTCAAACTATATGGCGTTTCAACAAATTAGAAGCAGTACATGCTAGAAATCATATGCAAGAAACAACAAATATCACAGTGGAGACTTAAAGGTGCCTTATCATAAGTGACTGATGCGGGAGATGCAAGAACATTAGTCTGATGTAAGAACATCGTGTGATCAGATATAGTATGTTCTAGAAACAGGAACATATGTCATATTCACAGGCATTATGTGTAAAGTAAGCAAATGCAATTCAACAAAGTTAGAAGCAATACAAGCTAGACATCATACGCAACATGCAACCACATATAATAGTGCCAAGTCAGAGCAAGCACCTGTGATGGTGGAGTAGGGGAGATGTGCTCATCATCTACACAACTACATTGACTGTCTAGCCTTGCGTTGTCTTGCGAATCTTGTTGGGAGGATGGCGGAGTAGAATCTGTAGAGAACCTCCGCTTCAGTTGCTCGGAAGGACCACCATCATCCAATGCCTTGCCAATTTCCTTCAGCTTTATTGATTTTGCATTATGAGGTCAAACCGACAAGAAAAAGGAATATAATTCGCTCTTCAGAACTCATTCATGCATGATACTGACGAACACTACTCTGATGAAAGGCAAAGTCATGATACGAGGATGGAATATGTACAAAAAATGGACGGCTTGACATATTCACACCTATGATGTGGTAACTAAGCAGAAGGCACTTCAACAAATTAGAAGCATTGCAAACTAGACACCATATGGAAGGTGCAACCAATATCACTCTGCCAAGTTAAAACTGTCTCGTCATAGGTGGCGTTCATCAAACTAGAGGCAATACATGCTAGAAATCATATTCAAGACGCAAACCAATATCACACTGCCAAATTAAAGGTGTCCCATCATAAGTGACTGATGCAGGATACACAAGAAGAGTAGTTTCATGTAAGAACATGGTGTGATAGACAGATATAGTATGTACCAAAAACAGGAAAGCATGTCATATTCACATGTATCATGTGTAAGCTAAGCAGATGCAGTTTACACTAATTAGGAGCAATACAAGCTAGACACCATATGCAACATGCAACCAGATATCACACTGCCAAGTTAGAGCAAGCACCTTGGATGGTGGAGTAGGGGAGCGGAGACTTGGACCTTGTAATGCACTATCACTACAAGGAGAATCGGTACAGATGCTCCGTTTACGTTGCTGCAGAGGACCACCATCATCGCCTTCCTTACTCTTTTCCTTCCTCTTTCTTGATTTTGCCTTGTCAAGTCAAACCCACAAGAAAAAGGAATAAAATTTGCTCTTCAGAACTCATTGATGCATGATACTGACGAACACTACTTTCATGTAAGGTAGCCGCATGATAGCAGGATGGAATATGTATGAAAAATAGGATAGCGTGACATATTGACATGTATGATGTATAAAGTGTAAACTAAGCACAAGGTGCTTGAACTTGTTAGAATAAATGCAAGCTAGAAACCATATGAAAGATGAAACCAATATCACTCTGCCAAATTAAAAGGGTGCCCTAACAAATGTATTTGACCAAATTAGAAGCAATACATGGCAACGGGCTAGAAATAATATGCAATATGCAACGAATAAAGGTGACTCATCGTAAGTGATTGATGCAGGATATAGAAGAGAGGTAGTTTCATGTAAGAACAAGGTTAACACATAGATGTAGTGTGTACCAAAAATAGGAAGGCATGTCATATTCACAGGTATAATGTGTAAACTAAGCAGATGCGATTTACCCTAATTAGAAGCATTACAAGCTAGACACTGTATGCAACATGCAACCACATATCACACTGCGA
The DNA here is from genome assembly GCF_002575655.3 of Aegilops tauschii subsp. strangulata. Lineage (NCBI taxonomy): Eukaryota > Viridiplantae > Streptophyta > Magnoliopsida > Poales > Poaceae > Aegilops > Aegilops tauschii. The sequence continues at coordinate 158,953,819 of NC_053039.3, forward strand.
AGTTAGAGCAAGCACCTGTGATGGTGGTGTAGGGGAAGTGCGGTCTTCAAGTACAGAGCTACGTTCAATATCTTCATTTAGGCTTGCTGTTTCTTGATAATCATGTGTAGAGGATGAAATTGCATTCTTTATAAGAGTAGCGCGTCTCATATTAACCCACGGGCGTGACTGTCTGTCGGGGGAAATCGACACCTATGGAATCACTGGGATCCCTTCTACGGTTGGCGGGCGCGGGGTTGTGCAAAGAGCGGGTCTGATAGGAAGCACACGGATCGTTTAGCCAGGTTCGGGCCGCAAAGATGCATAATACCCTAGTCCTGCTTTGGTGGATGTATTCGAGTGTTCTTGTGTTCTTGAGCTAGCTACGGGGTGCAACTTGCCCAAAAGATCCGAACCCTTCTCCTGGCCGCCTCGGGCCTCCTTTTATCGGCAAAAGGGCCTACCATAGTGGCACACAGGAGGTGGAAAGGCGTACAGTGGATGAGTCTATCCTCTGGCACCATCGGATAAATGCATTTAATGCGCTGCTGACGTGCCCCTCTTGCTTTATCGGGGACGGCAAGGCAGCATGTCCCAGCTGTCGCTGCCTCGCCTGGCTTCGACACGCGTCCGAGCTGACGAGGCGTCGTGGTGCCACGTTGGCTGGCTGCTGGGCTAGCGCGATGGTGGAGCCTTTACGAAGACCTGCATGCCACCACACAGGTGCTTGCTGAGTCGGTCGTGGAGGCCGCTCGTCGCCACGCAGGCGCTTGCTTAGCTGGTTGAGCTGGCAGCTGCATGGGGACTGCGGTGGAGCCTTGGCAGACGCGGGCCCGGCCATGGCCCCGTAGGTTTCTTCGGCAAGGGCCTTTCTTGGGCCCCGTCAAGGCTCTTGCCGTGGCACCGCGGTTGTCCTCGGCAAGGGTCTTGCCGGGGTCTCATGGATTTCCTCGGCTAAGATCCTACCGAGGATCATCGTCTTCTGATCCTTATCTGATCTTGTGTGTTTGTGATCTTGACGAAGATCTGCATGCCACCTCAGAGGCGCCTCCCGAGCTTTGGTTCCAATGTAGTTGGTTGGTGGTGTTGGAACCCGCGGGCTCAAGGGTGGCCTGCTCCGCTAGCATCGGGCAAGTTTCCCCGGCAAGGCTCTTGCTGGGGCCGCGGAGGCTGCCCCGGCAAGGGTCTTGCCGGGGGAGTCCACCTCGCCCTCTTGCTCTTTTGTGTTCTCTGGGTCTTGGCGTTGCCTCTGGTCGCCTTGCGCCTTCGGCTTCCCTCCTCTGCCCTGCTTAGTGTGGTCATGGGCGCGGCTCCGACGGCCCGTGCACAAGTAAAGGGGTAAAAAGGAGTGCCCCTACTTTTGTACACCGACAGGAGCCCCCGGGCCTAGGCCACACATAAGCGTGACACGTTTTTGGGCCAAGCCCAGAACGGTGCGCGGGCAGGCGGGGTAACTTTTCGCTCGCTTGCGCTTCCCCACGACCCGTGTGGAACGCGCGACATGGAGGGTCGTGCGTGACGTGGGGGCCATGCGTGGGGCGGCTCCCGCACGCATGCGTCACATCGCAGATAATGGGAAAAGAGGCGGCCCGCGCCTTCCTCGTAAAAAAGAATAACCGCGGGCGCGCTGCTCATTTACCCTCCGTGCTTTCTCCAATCTCGGAACCGCCGTCCCCTCCTTCCTTCCTCCCAAGCTCTCGCCTTTGCTCGCCGCCGCCACGCCTCCGTCGTCCTGCCTCCTTCGCCTCTGGCAGCCATGGCACCCAAAACTAGTGAGGAGAAGGGAGTGGCCAAGGACGCCGGGGCGGAGGAGCCGCCGGAGAGTGAGTCGGTGGTACGGCGGACGCAGTCCGCTTACTTCCCCACGACGGTCGATGCGGTCCATCTCCGAGAATACTTCAAGCACCTTTGGGGGTGCAAGACGGGGGGGGGGGGAGACGATGGGGCACCCTGCCACACGCGTCATCCCTGCTGCTTTCGCCAAGGCCGGCCCGAATCAGTACCCATTCTTCGTCGACTACTTCTCCTGCGGCCTCTGCCCCCCTTCTCTGATTTCTTCAATGATGTCATGCATACCTACGACTTCCACCTTCTAGATTTCACTCCAAACGCCGTGGCATGGATGGCTCTTTTTGTGCATCTCTACGAGGGATTCGCCGGGGTGCATCCCAACACGGCGCTCTTCCGCCACTACTTCTTCCCTTGGATCCAAAAGGGGGGCGCCATTTCCGGTTATGTCGCCTGGATCCCAAGGTCCAAGGGGACATACCCGGAGGGCGCTCAGAAGGAGAGGTGGGAGGAGTGGCGGGGCCGGTGGTGCTGGATTGAGGAGGAGGACCCGCAGGAGTTCTGCCAGGTTCGCCAGGCGCCGCCGGTTCGCAGAATCGACTGGAGCAATGTTGACGCTGACGACGCGAAGCTCACGGTCGCCACCACCAGGATTCTTCGCCTCACTGAGGCCGGGCTCACCCTTGAGATGATCGGGGCGGATTTCATCCACCGCTGAATCGCTCCGCTGCACAACAAGGGGAGGCGGGCCTGGCTCTTCACGAATGTGGCCGACATCATGAGGCTTCGCCCCGGCCTGGACCACAACGTCACGGTGATGGGGCACGCCCACTTCTGCCAGCGGCTCTTCCAGCTCGACGTGAACCGTGACGGCAAGGTCGTGCGGTCCGGCAAGGCCGCCAAGACCGGCAAGGTTGCCAAGCGGCCCTTGTTTGGGTTGCCGGCGGGGGTGGTCCCGCTGAGCAACAACTCGCGTCGAAACGACATCATCGCCATGATGCCGGAGTTCAACACGCACGGCCTCGTCCCAAATTGGGCCGAGCCGTTGGAGGATCAAGTGCAAGAGTTCTTTAATACCTTGGAGGAGAAGTACGTCCGCGCCGAGCCGGTGCTTGTTCAAGACACTTCCCAGGCAGAGCTGGACTACATCGCCGCTAGGGCGGCGGAGGCAGAGCTTGCCAAGGAAGCCGGCAGCACCGGTGGCGTGGAGGACAAGGCCGTGATGGCCGAAGAGGAGAGGGAGCTCGCCCAGTGGGCGGAGTCCGCTGGGGAGGCCAGCAGCGCCGGCACCAGGGCCCCTCTCATTGAGGATGTGGTCGACGAGTCGTCGTCGTCGTCGGAGGAGGAGACCGTCGACTCTCCAGCCACGGGGAGAGGGCGAGTCCTGAGGCGGGCCAACTCCGGCGAGCTGGTCCGGCCTGGTAGGGTTGTACAACCGCAGCAGACCCAGGTGGGGTCTGTGCGCCAGACAAGGGCCGCGGTGGCGAGGAAGTTGGTGAAGGCTGCGGTGGCGAAGAAGAAAGCAACTGCCTCTTCTTCGTCCAAGCGCGTTCAGACTCCACCTTCTTCCCCTCCTCTGGCAGACGTCGACGGGGAGGTCGTCTTTGACTTCGGGTCCCTCAGCCCAAGGCGGAAGAGGATGGCAGCAGAGGAGGAGGTGGAGGATGAGTAAGTGTCTTGTTCCTTTTTGTCACTTCCGTCTCCTCAGACTGTGCCGCTTATCTTGACTTGTTTTCAGGGTGAAGAGGGCCAGGTCCTCGGCAGGCGGCCAGCCCCCAGCAGGCGCTTCCGGTACACCGCTGGTGGTGTTGAGTAGTCCGGACAGCAGCCCCCGGCACAACCCCCAGCGTAAGCTTGTCAGTCGCCCCTTGTCAACATGTGTTGGGGGTACGATCCCTCGGTGCTGACCTTGCCGTGATTGCAGGAGGAGGACAGCACCAGGAGGAGCCACTGAGGGCTACCCCCAACATGCAAGGGGCGTCCCCGGAAAGGTCGCCAAGCACCTAGCGCATGCACATAGAGGAGGAGGATGCAAACTTGGGTGCTGGTGGCTTCGCCTATGCGTCAGATATTGGTGGGGAGGGGGACTCTTCTTCCCAGTCTGGCACGGGTAAGTCACTCGCCTTCCGTCCTTGTTCTTTTTTGTCTTTTTAAATCTTGGTCTTGGCTTCGCCTCATCCCCTTCTCGATATCCAGATCCTCTCTCGGCAGACTAGGAGGACATAGACACCGTCATCGAGGATGTCACCAAGGCCGCCGCGGCGGAGGCCTAGAAGATCGCCGCCGAGGAGGCCGCCTAGGGCGCTGCTGAGGATGCCGCCAAGGGGTCTGCCGGGGAGCCCGGCAGGGCTACTGCCGAGGAGGCCGGCTAGGGGCCCGCCGAGGAGGCCGGCAAGGCCGCTGCCGAGGAGGAGGTGGTTGATGACCAACCTTCCTCCTCCGCTGCCTCTGGCTCGGGCCGGTACCTGAAGGAGAGCGATGACCTGTTTGTCCACCTCCCGAGAATGGCGAGCACCGGGGCGCCCGTCGAGGGGGAGGTGTTTGATGGTGAAGTGCTCGCTGCCGCTGGGCTTGGGGTCGTTGACGAGCCGAGCACCGGCGGCGGCTATTCCCAGGAAGAGCGGCTCCTCCAGGCCATGAGCGCCAACTTCCAGAAGCTCCAGGCGCTTCACCGTGCCCGCCTGGACAAGGACAAGTCTAGGATGGCAGTGGTGGACAAGGCGGAGGTGGACCTCGAGAAGCGTGTTGCCGAGGCGCAGGCTTGGTTCCGCCAGGCCCACAAAGACCTGAAGGCCGCCCAGGACGCGCTGGCCGAGCGCCAGCTAGAGCTTTCCATGAAGTAGGCCGACATCGAGAAGGCCCAGGAATTGGCAAAGCAGGAGGCCGCCCAGGCCGAGGCCGCTCGGCACCAGCAGCAAGCCACGCTAAACTCCCAGGAGGAGGACCTTGCCGCGCGCGAGGAGAAGCTCACTGCGACACTCCGCGGCAAGGACAAGGAGGTCGAGAAGCTTGTCCTGCAGTGGACCCAGGAGCTGGAGGCGGGCACAAGGAGGCACTCAACGCCTAGGGTCTGTTCCACGCCGGCAGGGTGATGGAGCTGGAGGTGGAGTGGGACGGGCTGAAGGATCGGGTGCTGAAGCTGTCCAAGGAGAAAGACACGCTCAACGGTGCTCTGGTTGAGGTGCAGGGCGCAGTCCTCAGCAGGGCTGGGCAACTTTCCGAGGCCAACAACTCCATCAAAGACCTCAAGCTCAAGCTCAAGCTGGAGGGTCTCGAGGGGATGCTGTCGGAGGCCAAAACCCGGGAGGAGACCCTGACCAAGGATCTGGAGGCCGAGAAGCAGCTGCGGAGGAACTACGCCGCCACCCACAAGGAATACGTGGAGGGCAAAAACCGCTGGCTCGGCCGCCTCGCCGCCGTTGCAGAATGGGCCACCACGCAGCTGGCTACCATGGGGATGTCGGATGTGAGGTACGCCCCAGAGCCAAACCTGAGTCCCAACTTCAACCTGACCCTGTTCTTCGAGAAGGTTGTTGGTGCCCTGGAGCGACTCCACTCCAACCGGGCGGCCTCCCTGGCCGATGAGGCCCAGAGGCTTTGCCGGGGTGCCATGACCAAGACCCTCACCAAGGTGGCGCACTGGAATCCTGACCTCGACTTCGACGCCGCGCTGGAGAGCTTGCCGGAGGATCCGGACCTCGCGGCGCTCATGGAGCGTATCAAGCCCATCATCAGCCGCATCGATGGAATCTAGAGGGTGGAGGGCCAGCGTCGTGATTAGGCACCCCATTTCTCATTGCCGCTGCAGGTTCATAACCAAGACAATTTCTATCTTTCGTTAGAACCGCGGCAACAACTGATGTAATATAACTCTGCAGCACTTTTGATATTATGTATGCTATCTTCACGTTTGATCTTCCCTTGTATGTTCACCCTACGCTAATCGGGTAGGCTTGCCGGCGCGTAAACCCAGGCCGCGGTTCCTTGAGGACGGATCCCCAATGGCCTGCCGGGTGTTCTTGCTGCCAGGCGAGCCACCTTACCGCCATCAACGAGGCCGCTCAAACTGCCGAGCTTGACTCAAGTCAGAATCGAGTGCTTTGCCAATTGCGGTAGGCTACCCTGCCGTTCTCGACGTGGCCGCTTGAGCTGTTGAGCATACTCGAAACAGGGCAAGGGCGTTGCCAATAGCGGGAGGGCCCCTTTGCGTGCAGGTTTTCCATACATAGGGCAGGACCTTCAAGGACAATAGCCTTATGTATAAAGAGAAATTGCTTAAAGTTTCGCACGACTTAGCTTCTTTGTCATTGCACGGGCGTCCACCGCATCTGCCGATGGTGCCATCGGGCTCGGTCGTCTTCTTCCTTGGAACGACGGCCACGATGAAGCCGTTGCTCCGACCAGACCAGATTTTCACAACTGCGCCCCCTACCTGGCGCGCCAAAGATGTCGGGGGAAATCGACACCTATGGAATCACTGGGATCCCTTCTACGGTTGGCGGGCGCGGGGTTGTGCAAAGAGCGGGCCTGACAGGAAGCACACGGATCATTTACCCAGGTTCGGGCCGCGAAGATGCGTAATACCCTAGTCCTGCTTTGGTGGATGTATTCGAGTGTTCTTGTGTTCTTGAGCTAGCTACGGGGTGCAACTTGCCCAAAAGATCCGAATCCTTCTCCTGGTCGCCTCGGGCCTCCTTGTATAGGCAAAAGGGGCTACCATAGTGGCACATAGGAGGTGGAAAGGCGTACAGTGGACGAGTCTATCCTCTGGCACCGTCGGACAAATGCATTTAATGCGCTCCCGGTGTGCCCCTCTTGCTTTATCGGGGACGGCAAGGAAGCACGTCCCAGCTATCACCGCCTCGCCTGGCTTCGACACGCGTCCGAGATGACGAGGTGTCGTGGCGCCACGTTGGCTGGCTGTTGGGCTGGCGCGGTGGTGGAGCCTTCAAGAAGACCTGCATGGCACCATGCAGGTGCTTGCTGAGTCGGTCGTGGAGGCCGCTCGTCGCCACGCAGGCGCCTGCTCAGCTGGTTGAACTGGTAGCTGCATGGTGACGGTGGTGGAGCCTTGGCAGACGCGGGCCTGGCCGTGGCCCCATAGGTGTCTTTGGCAAGGGCCTTTGCGGGGCCCCGGTAAGGCTCTTGCCGCGGCACCGCAGTCATCCTCGGCAAGGGTCTTGCCGGGGTCTCGTGGATTTGCTCGGCTAAGATCCTACCGAGGATCGTCGTCGTCTGATCCTGATCTGATCTTGTGTGTTTGTGATCTTGACGAAGATCTGCATGCCACCTCAGAGGCGCCTCCCAAGCTTTGGTTCCAATGTAGTTGGTTGGTGGTGTTGGAACCCGTGGGCTCAAGGGTGGCCTGCTCTGCTGGCATCGGGTAAGTTTGCCCGGCAAGGCTCTTGCCGGGGCCGCGGAGGCTGCCCCGGCAAGGGTCTTTCCGGGGGAGTCCACCTTGCCCTCTTGCTCTTTTGTGTTCTCTGGGTCTTGGCGTTGCCTCTGGTCGCCTTGCGCCTTAGGCTTCCCTCCTATGCCCTGCTTAGTGTGGTGGTGGGTGCGGCTCCGACTGCCCGTGCACAAGTAAAGGGGTAAAAAGGAGTGCCCCTACTTTTGTACACCGACACTGTCTCATCATAAGCGATAGATGCTGGATACACAAGAACAGTAGTTTGATGTAAGAACATGGTGTGATAGGCAGATGTAGTATGTACCAAAAACAGGAAGGCGTGTCATATTCACATGTATAATGTGTAAGCTAAGGAGATGCAATTTAACAAATTAGGAGCAATACAAGCTAGGCACCATATGCAACATGCAACTACATATCACACTGCCATGTTAGAGCAAGCACCTTGGGTTGTGGAGTAGGGGAGATGAGATTTGGAACTAGCACTGCAGTACGAGTAGCAGGAGAATCTGCAAAGATCATCTGTTTCGGTTGCTCCAGAGGACCACCATCATTCCGTGCCTTGGTCCTTTGAGATTTTGCCTTGTCAAGTAAACACACAAGAAAAAGGAATGAAATTCGCACTTCCAAATTCATTGATGCATGATACTGACGAACACAACTTTTATGTATGGCAACCACATTGTAGGATGATGGAATATGTATGAAAAACCACTATCAACTTGAAGGTGTATTGTCAGAAGTGATTGATGAGGGATGTCGGTGTGACACCCAAGTTTTTATCTGGATTTTTCAAAAGATTTCTATTTGACTTGAGGGGAGTGATTTAAATTTTTCCTTTAAGAGAACTCTCACCCTCAAATATTTTTCCTTATAGCAAAAGTTTTATTTGGATTCACCCAAGATCTGCCTTGGGTCTTGGAAGCTCTTGCCTTTCATTTGGACTCAAGACAAAAATGTTTTTCTTTTGGGGAAAATAACTTTTGAAAACCTTTTTGAATTTTGCACTATGGCTTTTGGAAAATCCTTTGCCACTTTCAACAATTCCTTCTTGCCATGACATTAGTGCAAATCCTCTCTCCTAACCACTCCCTCACCTCTGGATCATGATTTGCATCAAATCCAGCAAGTTGAACCTCCCCATGTGATTATTTCCATTCAAATTATATTCAAACAAATTTCTGTCTTCTATTCTACCACTTGGAGATTTACAAAGGAACTCCACTTTCTGTCTTGATTTTTGGCACCAAACCTTTTTCCCCTCCTGGTCCTTTGTACCCTCAACCTAGAACCATGAAGATCCACTGGTCTTCAGTTCAAAATTTTCAAACTACACTTGCTGCAAGTTTGGACCAGATTTGTCAAATTTGGTGAAATTCATTCCAAACCTTCTCCAAAAATTCCAAGTAAAATCAGGCAGCCCCTGGGTGCTCTGAGTGGTCATCTCACCAAGTTACAGCTCCAGAAAAATTTATCTCATAACCAAAACCTCCTGTCGAACACCTGCAGTGCACTGTCTTTGTCAAAGTTCAGAAAGTTCAGAGATTCAGTCAGTGGCTGCTGTCGTTTTCTTCAGAGGAGGACGTCGATCTCGCCAGTGCCACCGCGTCGCCTTGCACCTCGTCCCCGCCCCCTTGTTCCTGCACCGCACGGACGCCTGGCGCCTTGCGGGCGTCGGCGACGAGCAGCAGAAGGTGCGCCGCCCCGTGACCGATGCCGGTGGTGGCTTTGCGGACGCCAGCGGGAGACACGGCGCCGACGACGCCACCCAGCGCCGCCCAAACCACCGGAGCTCGCCGCGTGGCCTTCCACTCCCCCGAACGCGCTGCCGCTCTCATCGTGAACCGCAGGGCACGGAGCGCACTCTCTGCCGCCGTTGAGCCCGTGCGGTCACCTCACCGTGGACCGACGCCATTACGCCAAGACCGACCCCGTTTAGCTGCAAAATGAATCCAGTAACCTCCACTGATGCTGCCCGGCCGCTCAAACCCCCTGCCAATCCACTGCTCCGTCGTAATCGCTCACCGGAGATTCTCCGTTCACGGCCACCCCGTCGGCCTGCCTATAAATAGGGGCCCCGAGCTTCAACTCGAGCACCCACCAGCACTGCACTCCCCCTAGAGCACGCCTAGCCACTGGAAGAGCCCCGAGGAGGTCTCCTTCCTCGACTCCGGCCGCCGCGACCCGCCACGGGATCCAGCCTGATTTGCCCCATGTGTGCTCCTCCGCCTCCATTCTCTTGCCAGTAGCTTCACCATGCATCCCTCTTTCTGACCCGCACTTCAAGTTGAAGCTTGCAGCCCTCCACCGGAGTTCCCCATCCTCACCCGAGCCGCCGTCCGCCGGAGAAAGTGTCGCCGTCGACGTGGTGCTCCCCGTTGGATGAGTCCACCACCCACCGACGCGGAAGAGGACGCTGAAGCTCTTGGTACGCTCCGTTCCTCCCAACTCGCCGTGGTTCGACGCCGGCGTCCACCGCAGTCTTCGGGCGCCGGCGAGCTTTTCAAACCTGACATGTGGACCCCGCGTGTCAGCCTCTGTTCTTTTATTCGCGAACCGTTTTCTGTTGGCGCCTTCGGGCAGAATACGTTTTCTCCTTTGTGCTTGCGCATTCCCAACCGAAGCGTTTTCTGTTTTCTCAGTTAAAACCCTGGAACTTTTCTGTTTCATTATAGATAAGTCCCTGGACAGAAACCTTTATAAATTTTTAATAAAAAGGTATTTTTGAGTGATTCTTTTTCTGACAATCTCCAATTTTTGTCTAGTTTTTTATGGGATTTATTTGAAAAATACTTGGAAAAGTTTCTGTGCATGTGTTGGTTTTCACGTTAGTACCCGCTTCGTGATTGCCGTAGGTTCCGGGAGAGGTGACGGAGCCGCGAACTTCGCCGAGCTAGACTCCGACTTCTCCGAACCAGGCAAGCATGTTTTGAACATTTGATATGATAGGTGTTTTACATGTTCACGTGAGAGTTTGTGCATGGCATATGAGTGTCGGTAAATACCTCGTTGCTTGTAAGGCAACGACCCGGTTGTTCCAAAGTTGCGATGATCTCTGATGAGAGATGGCCTGATCATGTGGTGACATGAAGGGCAGCAAGGTGGTACTGTCGTAGCATACCAGCCTTGCGTCATCCCACTTTCTTCGACGTTAACGTGGTTGGAGCCGCGTTATCGATATTTTCCCGCATGTTCCAAAGTTGCGATGATCTCTGATGAGAGATGGCCTAATCATGTGGTGACATGAAGGGCAGCAAGGTGGTACTGTTGTAGCATGCCAGTCTTGCGTCATCTGACTTTCTCCGACGTTAACGTGGTTGGAGCCGCGTTACCGTTCTTTCCCCTATCCGTGCTACCACATGTCTCATTGCCAGGATGCGGTTTAGTAAGTTGGTAACCTCTTTCCGTGTACACACCAAACAGAGAGGCCGGGATGATGGTACCTTGGCCCAGGATTAAAGCCAGTCATTCGGTCAGGGGGCATGGGTGTTTCCGGTTGGGACCGAGAGGGGGGCACCCCCTTAAAGCGCGCGTATAGAAATTTGATCCCATGCTACGCGAGGTTGTAGCCTCCCCGTCTCAAGGTTTTTCTTGTATGTTGCCGAGGGTGATCCCTGGCTTCGGATGGTTGGATTGGGTGTGTACTGGTTAGACGTGTTCCTTCCAAAACACCGTAGACGGAACTAGTCCCCGTGACTACTGAAATCCGTTGGCTGTGGTTAAGTACAAACTCTGCAGAGTCAATTCTTTCCAAATCATCGTATCCATGATCAAGCAGTGTAAGTATTATATCCATACCTATCTGTGTGAAAAACTTGTCCCCGGTGAACAAGCTCAAGTGGTAAATTCAGATTTATTGTTATTCCTGTGGATGGACTAACTTTATATTTGTCTCATGCTTGTGATAATTTGTGTTCCCGAACTATTGTATTAATGAGTTGTGATATAAGCCCTTTATGAGACGTCGCGCAGACGTCCGACTGTGGCGTGTACTCGTTTCTCACTTTAAATATAAGCCCTTTATGTGATGTCGCTCAGACGTCCGACTGCGGCATGCACTGTCTTTATTTTCTGTTATAAGCCCTTTATGTGGTGTTGCCCCGACGCCCGACTGTGGCATTAATATTCCGCATTTTTCCGCTCGAGGAGTCTTTCAGACACTCGTTTGGCACCCGCATTATTATTCCGCATTTTCCGCTCGAGGAGTCTTTCAGACACTCCTTTGGCACCCGCATTAATATTCCGCATTTTCCGCTCGAGGAGTCTTTCAGACACTCGTTTGGCACCAGTATTACTATTCTGCAGTTTCCGCTCGAGGCATCATTCAGACCCTCGCTTGGCACCCAGTATTTATTACCGCTATGTCTAATCGGACCGGTTAACTTGTTCATATGCTTCATGTTTACATTTGTTATATCTTATGTCCGAACTGTCTTGCGAGTACTTTCATAGTACTCACCTGGCTTGTTGATTTGGCCAGATGTTGACGAAGGCGATCTCTTGGATGAAGAGTTTGATAGCGCGTCCGATGCCTAGAGGAGTCCCAGTCAGTCCTGCGCGATCCCGGACATTGGTCACTTGTATTGTATACGCTTCCGCCACCCGCAATAAGTCTCCTCAAGCCTCACTCCGACGCTCGAAGAGCTGTAGTCTTCTGGAATCATATCACTCGCTTCGCGGTGATATTTCCACCACCGTTATTATCGTAAGTTAGTAGTTTGCCACCCTATCCGCCATCTTGTTTTAGCGGCGTGCATGTAATAAATTGTTGGGCAGTCTCTGCTCAACCTTGTATTATATTTAGTACTCCTGGTATTTTTCTTCTGTGACCAAGATATTGTCTACCAATGAGAAGGAATTCTTCCTCGCTGGTCCGTAAAAGGGATTGGTCTCTCAATAAATATTTTTATTGAAAAACCGGTCGTGACAAGCTTGGTATGAGAGCCAGGCTGACTGTAGGAAGCCACTAGGTGCGATCGCTAATCGGTTATTAGCGTCTTTTGTGCTTTTTCAGCATTTTTGCAATTGTAGCTATTTTCTGTTGGTCATCATAAATTTATGACATGACTACTCAGAATTTTTGCCTACTTTTGTAGATGGCTGGCAGCAGCTGTGAGAATTGAGTGTTCACCAACGTGCCCGAGGGGTTTGTCAAGCTCCTCGTCTCCATCACCAAGCTCGCGATCGGGCCAGCAGCTCGCCCGGAGTTCACGCTCTATCAGCACAAGCTCAGTGACGACGTGTCTATGCACCAAGCCGTGGTGCAGTTCAGCGGAGGACGTTCTGCTGCTCGTCACTTCCGTTTTACGGGAAGGGCCATGCCTACGGAGAGGCATGCCATGCAGATGGCTGCCCGCGAGGCGATAGCTCGCCTTCGGGACATCCTTCCTACGATGAAGACTCGTCGCTACCGCTACCTCCCATGCCATGTGCCTTACACCAGCCACTATGCGTTCGCCTGCCATCGGGGAGAACGAGATGAAGCCATCGAGATGGTTGTGGAGTATCTCAAGGCTCTGGAGGAGTCTTTCGACAACCCCGTAGATGATCTTGTGGCTGCCCGCATGGACTTAGTCCGGGGCGGTCCTGCCAGCAGGAAGGAGCTTCTCCACACGGCGCCGCCTCTGACATTCGTCTCGTCTTCAGCCTCGTATGCACCGGCCGTTTTGGCCACTGCTCGCCGTCTGCCTACCACTGAGGAGTTCGACCGAGTCATCGCTCCTACTCCAGTCAGAGCCGCACCGCCTGCCGCACGCGCTCTACCACCAGTCGCCCCCGCACCATCACCGCCGCGTAGCGTCGCGCGCCAGGAGCCAGCTAGAGAGGAGGAGGTTGATTCTCCTGGACCGCTGAGCCTTGCCATCGGCAAGGGGAAGGAGATCTTCACCATCTCCGACTGAGAGCACCGAGTAGCCACGTGTTATGCCTGCTTGTATGATGGGTTGTTTTATCTGTACGCTAGTTTGTATTGGTGTGGTTGCTGCCTTCCGGAGTAGTACACTAGTTTTAATAACATGTCAGGATGTGTACGCGCATCCTGAGTGCTGTATCGTGTGTTTGATTTTCGCATGTAAGCTTTATGTTAAGCACTTCTTCTCCGTGAAAATCATTTGTGTTTCTTTGAAAACCTTGAAGCCTCTTTAATTATCGCCTTTGCAAGATTTTTCTTGTGCTACACAGTTTTTCTCATGGGTTTTGCAAATAATACCCCAGACTGGAAAAATGTCTCGCCCATGGACTCGCTCTATGCCCAATCAGCCAGAAGAGGTTTACGGGACACAAACCAGCAACAATTTCACTCAGGGTCAGTCCAGCCAACAAGACAGCGAAGCAGCACTGTCTCAAGTGTGCCGTCTCTTCGAGCAAAGCCAGCAACAACACCAAGAGATGATGAACCATGTCATCAATATGGGAAACCACCGTGAACCCTATCAACCACATTCCAAGTTATCTGAGTTACAGAAGACTCGCCCCTCAACTTTTGCTCACACCGATAGACCGCTGGAAGCCGATGATTGGCTTCGTGAGATTGAAAGGAAACTGATTATTGCTCAGTGCTCAGATCATGAGAAGGTGCTTTATGCACCACACTACCTTACTGGAGCAGCCGCAGCATGGTGGGAAAACTTCCTACACATGCATCCCAGGGAACACAACATCACCTGGGAAGAATTCAAGGAAGGCTTCCGTGGGGCACAAATCCCCAGGAGCATCCTAAAGATCAAGAAGAGAGAGTTTGATGACCTAAAGCAAAGAGGCATGTCCGTCACAGAATACAACGGTCAGTTCACCCAGCTGTCTCGTTATGCCTACGACGAGCACATGACAGAAAGCAAGAAGATGGAAAAAATTCCTGGACGGCCTGGCACCAGCGTTAAGGTGCCAACTGATCGTGCACACCTTTCCGGATTTTAAGACGCTGGTGGACAAGGCCATCACCCTGGAGAATGAGCGCCGTAGTTTGGAAGATATCTGTAAGCGGAAGAGGGACAAGACGACTCTTGCCCGCAGCAACCGAGGCAAGACTGAGGTCCCAAGGACAGACGCAAGGAGATCCACGACTACTGAGCCAAGGCCCGTCGGACAGTTTCATGCCAGGGACAAGGAGTTCACATACCGTCCAGGGGTCACCTGCTATGCATGTGGTCAACAAGGGCATTATGCTAAACAGTGCCCGAAGCCGAGAGACTCGGCACCCAAGCCGAACAATGGTGGGAACAATCCAGCCCCCAAGCGCAACAACTTCAACCCCAGCAACAACCACAGGAAGGGTCACCTGAACCACGTGACCAGGGAAGAAGCGCAGAATGCCCCAGACATCGTGCTCGGTACGTTCCCTGTCAACACAGTACCTGCCATGGTTTTGTTTGATTCTGGAGCTTCCCATTCGTTCGTTTCGAAGAGTTTTGTTTCGCAACACGGTTTTCCGATACTTCCCTTGGAAAAATCTATGATCATCAAGTCCCCCGGAAATAAGAAAATCGCTCAAGGTTACTGCCAAGGAGTGGTCATTGGGTTCGAAGGACTACAATTCCACGCGAATCTCATCGTGTTGGAAAGTAAAGGACTGGATGTCATTTTAGGGATGGACTGGTTGACCACCAACAAAGGATTCATCGACTGTTTCAATCGGACAGTGATTCTCACTCACCATCACGGCAAGACTATAAGAGTTTCCGCTCAAGAGAGGCCACAGTCCCAGAAACCAAAACTGAACAAAATGGACATTGCGGAACTGAGAAAAGTTCCAGTGGTATGTGAGTTCCCTGATGTGTTCCCGGAAGAACTACCAGGCATGCCACCAGACCGAGAGATAGAATTCAGCATTGAACTAGCACCTGGCACCGCTCCCATCTATTAAAAGCCGTATAGAATGGCACCCTCAGAATTGGTGGAGTTGAAGAAGCAGATAAAGGAATTGTTGGATAAAGGATTTATTCGAGCCAGCTCCTCACCTTGGGGTTCGCCTGTGTTGTTCGCCAAAAAGAAAGATGGGACACTGAGGCTGTGCATAGACTATCGAGCCCTCAATATGGTCACCATCAAAAACAAATATCCGATGCCACGAATAAATGATTTGTTTGACCAGCTCGCACAGGCCAAGGTATTCTCAAAAATTGATTTGAGATCGGGATATCACCAATTGAAGGTACGGACGGAAGATATTCCCAAGACAGCTTTCACTTCCAGATATGGGTTATACGAGTTTACAGTGATGCCTTTTGGACTAACGAACGCCCCCGCATATTTCGTCCACCTCATGAACAAAGTGTTCATGAAATTCATGGACAAATTTGTGGTGGTATTCATTGACGATATTCTGGTTTACTCAAGGACACCAGAAGAGCATGCTGAGCACCTCAGAATTGTTTTGGGAGAATTGAGGAAACATCAGTTGTACGCCAAATTTAGCAAATGCGAATTTTGGCTAAGACAAGTTGGTTTCTTGGGCCATATATTGAACCAAGAAGGCGTGGCCGTAGACCCAGAAAAAGTCAAGGCCATACTAGACTGGAAGCCACCCGCGAATGTTACAGATGTGCGGAGTTTCCTAGGAATGGCCGGATATTACAGGAGATTTATTGAAGGATTCTCCACTGTGGCAAAACCTATAACACAGTTACTCAAGAAGGACAAGAAATTTGTATGGACGGAAGCATGCGAGCAGAGCTTCCAAGAACTCAAGAAGAAACTGACAACCGCACCGGTCTTAACCGTACCAGACATACACAAGAGCTTTGAATTGTATTGTGACGCGCCCCGAAAAGGTCTCGGATGTGTGCTAATGCAGGATGGCAAGGTTGTCGCATATGCCTCCAGGCAGCTGCGAAAACATGAGGAAAATTACCCAACACATGACCTGGAGCTATCAGCAGTTATACATGCACTCAAGGAGTGGAGGCACTTTCTGTTGGGAAATCGCTGTGAAATATATACGGACCATAAGAGCCTCAAATATATTTTCACACAGCCAGAGCTGAATTTACGCCAACGACGCTGGTTGGAACTGGTCAAGGACTATGACGTCGGTATTCACTACCACCCAGGGAAAGCAAATGTAGTGGCCGATGCCCTTAGTCGAAACCCCAGCCCGGACAGTGACAGTCAGCAAAATTTGAGGCCTGAGTTTCAGCGAGAGTTCACTAGGCTCAACATGATGTTAGTCTCTGAGGGCACCGTATCGAACCTGGAGATACAACCCACCCTAGTGGAACAAATCAAGAAGGCTCAACAGGGACATCCCAGTATCGAAGGCATAAAGAAGAAAATGAATCTTAGTACGACTTCAGAATTCGTCACGGACAGTGAAGGAACATTATGGTACCGAGACAGACTTTGCGTAGCTAACATTGAGGAACTCAAGCAACAGATCTTGACAGAAAGCCACACCGCCCCATACTCGATCCATCCTGGAGGAACCAAAATGTACAAGGACATCCAGGAAAGATTTTGGTGGCACGGTATGAAAAGAGATATCGCCACGTTCATTGCTTGTTGCGATTCATGTCAGCGCATCAAGGCCGAGCACCAAAAGCTAGCAGGGCTACTCCAGCCTAACAGGATACCGGAGTGGAAATGGGATGAAATCGGAATGGACTTCATTGTCGGATTACCCCGATCACAACGCGGAAATGACGCCATATGGGTCATCAAAGACCGACTAACCAAGGTCGCTCATTTCATTCCCGTGAAGACTACCTACTCCACACAAAGACTGGCAAAACTTTATCTCTCCCGTATAGTTTGCTTGCACGGAGTCCCAAAGACTATAATATCAGACCGAGGCACCCAATTCGTCTCCAAATTTTGGGATCACCTACAACAAGCTCTGGGCACGCAACTGGCTTTCAGTACAGCATACCACCCTCAGACCGATGGACAAACATAACGTGTAAACCAAATCCTAGAGGATATGCTAAGAGCCTGTGTGCTCACCTATGGATCCAGTTGGGAAGAGAGTTTGCCATATGCCGAATTTGCTTACAACAACAGTTACCAAGCCAGCTTACAAATGGCACCCTTTGAAGCGTTGTACGGACGAAGATGTCGTACCCCTCTGAATTGGTCAGAAATAGGTGACAGCCGTATCTTCGGCCCAGACATGCTTAAAGAGGCCGAGGAGAAAGTTAAACAAATCAGGGACAGACTCAAGACAGCACAGAGCCGACAAAAGAGCTACTATGATCAGAAGCACCGTGAGGTCAGCTTTGAACCTGGTGATTTCGTATACCTCCGAGTATCTCCTATGAGGGGTCTGCAACGGTTCAAAATTAAGGGGAAGCTAGCCCCAAGATTTATTGGACCATTTTGTGTAAAGGCACGAAGAGGCACGGTGGCCTACCAACTAGACCTCCCCAAGGAGCTGTCAGACGTCCATGACGTGTTCCACGTCTCACAGTTAAGAAAATGTGTGAGCAACCCAGAAAAACATGTACCTCATGAGGACATTGATATGCAACCAGATCTCACCTGCAGAGAAAGGCCAGTAAAGATTTTAGAAGAGTCTGAACGGAGGACCCGTCAGAAAACGACAAGATTTTTCAGGGTTCAGTGGAGCAACCACACTGAGGATGAAGCTACATGGGAAAGGGAGGATTTCCTTCGAGCAGAGTATCCATATCTATTTGAGGATCAGCAGAAATCTCGAGGACGAGATTTTTCCTAAGGGGGTAGGTGTTGTGACACGCAAGTTTTTATCTGGATTTTTCAAAAGATTTCTATTTGACTTGAGGGGAGTGATTTAAAATTTTCCTTTAAGAGAACTCTCACCCTCAAATATTTTTCCTTATGGCAAAAGTTTTATTTGGATTCACCCAAGATCTGCCTTTGGTCTTGGAAGCTCTTGCCTTTCATTTGGACTCAAGACAAAATGTTTTTCTTTTGGGGAAAATAACTTTTGAAAACCTTTTTGAATTTTGCACTATGGATTTTGGAAAATCCTTTGCCACTTTCAACAATTCCTTCTTGCCATGACATTAGTGCAAATCCTCTCTCCTAACCACTCCCTCACCTCTGGATCATGATTTGCATCAAATCCAGCAAGTTGAACCTCCCCATGTGATTATTTCCATTCAAATTATATTCAAACAAATTTCTGTCTTCTATTCTACCACTTGGAGATTTACAAAGGAACTCCACTTTCTGTCTTGATTTTTGGCACCAAACCTTTTTCCCCTCCTGGTCCTTTGTACCCTCAACCTAGAACCATGAAGATCCACTGGTCTTCAGTTCAAAATTTTCAAACTACACTTGCTGCAAGTTTGGACCAGATTTGTCAAATTTGGTGAAATTCATTCCAAACCTTCTCCAAAAATTCCAAGTAAAATCAGGCAGCCCCTGGGTGCTCTGAGTGGTCATCTCACTAAGTTACAGCTCCAGAAAAATTTATCTCCTAACCAAAACCTCCTGTCGAACACCTGCAGTGCACTGTCTTTGTCAAAGTTCAGAAAGTTCAGAGATTCAGTCAGTGGCTGCTGTCGTTTTCTTCAGAGGAGGACGTCGATCTCGCCAGTGCCACCGCGTCGCCTTGCTCCTCGTCCCCGCCCCCTTGTTCCTGCACCGCACGAACGCCTGGCGCCTTGCGGGCGTCGGCGACGAGCAGCAGAAGGTGCGCCGCCCCGTGACCAACGCCGGCGGCGGCTTTGCGAACGCTAGCGGGAGACACGGTGCCGACGACGCCACCCAGCGCCGCCCAAACCACCGGAGCTCGCCGCGTGGCCTTCCACTCCCCCGAACGCGCTGCCGCTCTCGTCGTGAACCGCAGGGCGCGGAGGGCGCTCTCTGCCGCCATTGAGCCCGTGCGGTCACCTCACCGTGGACCGACGCCATTACGCCAAGACCGACCCCGTTTAGCTGCAAAATGAATCCAGTAACCTCCACTGATGCTGCCCGGCCGCTCAAACCCCCTGCCAATCCACTACTCCGTCGTAATCGCTCGCCGGAGATTCTCCGTTCACGGCCACCCCGTCGACCTGCCTATAAATAGGGGCCCCGAGCTTCAACTCGAGCACCCACCAGCACTGCACTCCCCCTAGAGCACGCCTAGCCACTGGAAGAGCCCCGAGGAGGTCTCCTTCCTCGACTCCGGCCGCCGCGACCCGCCACGGGATCCAGCCCGATTCGCCCCCCTGTGTGCTCCTCCGCCTCCATTCTCTTGCCAGTAGCTTCACCATGCATCCCTCTTTCTGACCCGCACTTCAATTTGAAGCTTGCAGCCCTCCACCGGAGTTCCCCATCCTCACCCGAGCCGCCGTCCGCCGGAGAAAGTGTCGCCGTCGACTTGGTGCTCCCCGTTGGACGAGTCCACCACCCACCGACTCGGAAGAGGACGCTGAAGCTCTTGGTACCCTCCGTTCCTCCCAACTCGCCGTGGTTCGACGCCGGCGTCCACCGCAGTCTTCGGGCGCCGGCGAGCATTTCAAACCTGACATGTGGACCCCGCGTGTCAGCCTCTGTTCTTTTATTCGCGAACAATTTTCTGTTGGCGCCTTCGGGCAGAATACGTTTTCTCCTTTGCGCTTGCGCATTCCCAACCGAAGCGTTTTCTGTTTTCTCAGTTAAAACCCTGGAACTTTTCTGTTTCATTACGGATAAGTCCCTGGACAGAAACCTTTATCACTTTTTAATAAAATGGTATTTTTGAGTGATTCTTTTTCTGACAATCTCTAATTTTTGTCTAGTTTTTTATGGGATTTATTTGAAAAATATTTGGAAAAGTTTCTATGCATGTGTTGATTTTCACGTTAGTACCCGTTTCGTGATTGCCGTAGGTTCCGGGAGAGGTGACGGAGCCGCGAACTTCGCCGAGCTAGACTCCGACTTCTCGGAACCAGGCAAGCATGTTTTGAACATTTGATATGACAGGTGTTTTACATGTTCACGTGAGAGTTTGTGCGTGGCATATGAGTGTCGGTAAATACCTCGTTGCTTGTAAGGCAACGACCCGGTTGTTCCAAAGTTGCGATGATCTCTGATGAGAGATGGCCTGATCATGTGGTGACATGAAGGGCAGCAAGGTGGTACTGTCGTAGCATACCAGCCTTGCGTCATCCCACTTTCTTCGACGTTAACGTGGTTGGAGCCGCGTTATCGATCTTTTCCCGCATGTTCCAAAGTTGCGATGATCTCTGATGAGAGATGGCCTAATCATGTGGTGACATGAAGGGCAGCAAGGTGGTACTGTTGTAGCATGCCAGCCTTGCGTCATCCGACTTTCTCCGACGTTAACGTGGTTGGAGCCGCGTTACCGTTCTTTCCCCTTTCCGTGCTACCACATGTCTCATTGCCAGGATGCGGTTTAGTAAGTTGGTAACCTCTTTCCGTGTACACACCAAACAGAGAGGCCGGGATGATGGTACCTTGGCCCAGGATTAAAGCCAGTCATTCGGTCAGGGGGCATGGGTGTTTCCGGTTGGGAGCGAGAGGGGGGCACCCCCTTAAAGCGCGCGTATAGAAATTTGATCCCATGCTACGCGAGGTTGTAGCCTCCCCGTCTCAAGGTTTTTCTTGAATGTTGCCGAGGGTGATCCCTGGCTTCGGATGGTTGAATTGGGTGTGTACTGGTTAGACGTGTTCCTTCCAAAACACCGTAGACGGAACTAGTCCCCGTGACTACTGAAATCCGTTGGCTGTCGTTAAGTACAAACTCTGCAGAGTCAATTCCTTCCAAATCATCGTATCCATGATCAAGCAGTGTAAGTATTATATCCAACCTATCTGTGTGAAAAACTTGTCCCCGGTGAACAAGCTCAAGTGGTAAATTCAGATTTATTGTTATTCCTGTGGATGGACTAACTTTATATTTGTCTCATGCTTGTGATAATTTATGTTCCCGAACTATTGTATTAATGAGTTGTGATATAAGCCCTTTATGAGACATCGCGCAGACGTCCGACTGTGGCGTGTACTCGTTTCTCACTTTAAATATAAGCCCTTTATGTGATGTCGCTCAGACGTACGACTGCGCCATGCACTGTCTTTATTTTCGGTTATAAGCCCTTTATGTGGTGTCGCCCCGACGCTCGACTGTGGCATTAATATTCCGCATTTTTCCGCTCGAGGAGTCTTTCAGACACTCGTTTGGCACCCGCATTATTATTCCGCATTTTCCGCTCGAGGTGTCTTTCAGACACTCGTTTGGCACCCGCATTAATATTCCGCATTTTCCGCTCGAGGAGTCTTTCAGACACTCGTTTGACACCAGTATTACTATTCTGCAGTTTCCGCTCGAGGAGTCATTCAGACCCTCGCTTGGCACCCAGTATTTATTACCGCTATGTCTAATCGCACCGGTTAACTTGTTCATATGCTTCATGTTTACATTTGTTATATCTTATGTCCGAACTGTCTTGCGAGTACTTTCATAGTACTCACCTGGCTTGTTGATTTGGCCAGATGTTGACGAAGGCAATCTCTTGGATGAAGAGTTTAATAGCGCGTCCGATGCCTAGAGGAGTCCCAGTCAGTTCTGCGCGATCCCGGACATTGGTCACTTGTATTGTATACGCTTCCGCCACCCGCAATAAGTCTCCTCGAGCCTCACTCCGACGCTCGAAGAGCTGTAGTCTTCTGGAATCCTATCACTCGCTTCGCGGTGATATTTCCACCACCGTTATTATCGTAAGTTAGTAGTTTGCCACCCTATCCGCCGTCTTGTTTTAGCGGCGTGCATGTAATAAATTGTTGGGCAGTCTCTGCTCAACCTTGTATTATATTTAGTACTCCTGGTATTTTTCTTCTGTGACCAAGATATTGTCTACCAGTGAGAAGGAATTCTTCCTCGCTGGTCCGTAAAAGGGATTGGTCTCTCAATAAATATTTTTATTGAAAAACCGGTCGTGACAGTCGTTGTACAAAAAGAGGGGTTTCGTTTTTGTACCCCTCTACCTGTGCACGGGCAGTCGGAGCCGCGCCTACGGTCACGCTAAGCAGAAGAGGGGAGGTGAGCCAAGGTAAGACCGAAGCCCAAGACGATCAGAGCAACACCAAGACCAAGACCACAAAGAGCAGAGGGACGAAGCAGTTTCCCCCGGCAAGACCCTTGCCGGGGGCAGCCTCAGCAGCCCCGGCAAGACCCTTGCCGGGGCAGCTCGCCCCACACCAACAGAGCGAGCCACCCTTGACCCCACGGTCCCCAACGCCATCATCCACATGGGGCCAGGGCTCGGGAAGGCGCCTCTGTGGTGGCATGCAGATCTTTGTGAAGACATATTGATCCTCGGCAAGATCCTTGCCGAGCAAGGCCACCAGACCCCCGGCAAGGCCCTTGCCGGGGACGAGAGCGCGCCACGGCAAGACCCTTGCCGGGCGACCCCGCAAGGCCCTCGCCAAGAACGCCAGCAGGGCCACCGCTAGGCCCACGTCAACCAAGCTTCGATCGCCGTTCACATGCAGCTGCCAGCCCAACCAGCTGGGCGGGCACCTGCATGGCAACATGCAGCTCCCAGGCCAACTCATCGAGCGCCTGCGTGGCGGCATGCACATCTTCATGAAGGCTCCACCACCGCGCCACCTCAGCTGCCTGCCTGCCTACATGGCACCGCATGCATCACTGGCGGAGGCGCGTGTCGAAGCGAGGAGGAGCGGCGACGGACGGGACGGGCCTCGCCCCCGTCCCCGATAAAGCAAGGGGACACCTAAGCTACGCATTAAATGCGTCTTGTCCTATAATACGAGCGATAAGCTCAGAGCACTGTACGCCTTTCCACCTCCTATGTGTCACTGTGGCAGCCCCTTCTGACTATAAAAGGAGGCCCATGGCATACTGGAGAAGGATTCGGCTCTTTCGAACCACGCACTGACCACAGCTAGTTCGAGAGCTCAAGAACTCTCTGAAATACACCCACCAAAGCAGGACTAGGGTTTTACGCATCCTCGCGGCTCGAACCTGGGTAAACGACCCTTGTGCTGTCTACTAGCCCTACTCTTCTTGCAACCCCGCGCCCCGGCAACCATAGTAGGTATTCTTGTGATCCCATAGGTGTCGTTCCACACCGACATCCTTGGCGCGCCAGGTAGGAGGCGCAATTGTGAGAATCTGGTCTAGTAGTTAGCCTAGCAGTTCTTCGTCGCCATGGCTCCTAAGAAGAAGACGGCCACGGCGATCAGCTCGTTGGGAGCCGAACGGCCTGTGCCGGTGCGGACGAGCAGTGGACCGGTCGCGGACAGGACCCGGGCCACGGTCCGCGAGCACCAGCATCGCCCAGGCAGTCAGAGGCTGGCGAGCGGCGTCGTTCGCGCGCCAGACATACGGCCGCACGCCGCCAGATCCAAAGACGGAGCCGGCCCCCCCGCAGGCGGCGCGGGGCCCTCCAGGGGTGTCGTTGTGCCACCTCCGGGCAGCGCAGCGACCTCCAAGACGCTCACACCGGCGACCACCGCGCGCTCTTCCCATGGTGTGCACGCCAAGCAGCGCCACCACGTTGGTGACCCTGGGCACCGCCGTGGGAAGAGCCCTGTGCGTCACCCGCAAGATGAAGGGGTCTAGCACACTCGCCGAAGCGCTGGCGGAAATGGCACGCAGCCGCTGGGTCGTAACGGAGCTCCTTCTAACGTAGTTAGAAGTCGAAGCGCGCGGCGATCCACGCAGTTGTCGCCGCTGCCCATGCCAGCGGAAGCTTTGGCGCGCGCACAGCTGCTCCTCGACTTCCCTCCTGCTGCGGAGAAGCTCGACGAGTGGAGGGCTACCATCCGGAGCCTCATCGCCGTCGCAAACAAAGACGATCCGCGATCGGCGGGGCCCTCGGGTCGGCGCTCCACCGAGCCACCACATGCTGGCGCTGGGAGGACCGGGGGAGCTGCGGCCACAGTGCACTCTCCTCCTCCTCGCCAGCCGCCACGGGCGTCGGCCCGTCGCGACGACGCTTGTGATAACATCTCCATATCGTCGTCCGACCCGCGGACCCTCTGCGACCAGCGCCAGGTCCTTCGGGAGCGAGCTCACGAAGACGCTCGAACCACCGTCGAGCGCCGGTGCGAAATGCGCCACCAGTCAGACAAGCGGGCGGACCCGCTATGGACCACCCGGCATCGGGGGGCCCCGGCGGCCTGCCTTATGAGGTGGGCTGCTCGGCTTTTACCCGTGAGCTGCGGCAGTTCCAGTGGCCGTCCCACCGCACATTCAAGCCCGACGTCGGCGAGAAGTACACTGGCAAGACCCATCCATCCGAGTTCCTCAGCATCTACACCATCGCGATGCAGGCTGCTGGGGCTCGCGACAACAAGGTGCTTGACAACTATTTCCCGCTGGCGCTCAAGCCCAATGTGATGTCTTGGTTGATGCACTTGCCGATGGATTCCATTTCTTCTTGGTCAGATCTGTGCCACGAGTTCGTTGGCGCCTTCACAGGAGGTCACCAAGCTCATGGCCAGGCTAGTGATCTGCATATCATTCCCCAGAAGGAAGGGGAGACCCTGCGCAAGTACATCCAAAGATTCAGCCGGGTGCAGTACAACATCCCCGACGTTCATCCCGCCGCTGTGATTAGCGTGTTCCACCAGAACGTGCGCAATCGCACGATGCGCGAGGAGCTAGCGATGACCAAGGTTAAGGATGTGGCCGAGCTCTACGTTCTGGCCGATAGGAGAGCCCGGGCTGAAGAGGGAAGGAAGTACCCCGGCGAAGACGCCGACGCGGAAACCGACTCTACCGATGAAGATGCCGCCACCCCGACGAAGAAGAGCCGGCATCGCAACAGGAAACGCAAAGGCAAGGCCGTGGTTGCCACTGAGGGATCTGACGATACCGGTGCCGGCAAGAAGGTCAAGGCAGACGCCCTCGGCAAGGAGATTGCCGGGTGCGCCGCCTGCTGGGCCTTGGTAGCTACCGACAAGCTAGGAAGCTCCAGCAAGCAATACTACAAGATCCATCGTACCAAGGGCCACGACCTCTAGAACTGCCGACAAGTCGAGCTGCTTGCTGAGAAGCAAAAGGCTGAGTATGAGAGGCGGGACAAGGAGAAGGACCAGGATGGTGCTGAGGGATCCGACAAGAAGTGTGGTGGCCAAGGAGGCTGCCCCGGCAAGGACAACCAGCAAGAGAGACCCGCCCGGGGCCGCGACAAGAAACAAGAAGACGATGATCACGATGAGGACCACGAGTCTGGTGAGCAAGGGTTCCAGAAGGCTACGGAGGCCATGTGCGTCGATGGTAGCGCCTCGCTGCATACCTCTCACCGCCAGCTCAAGCAGTGGGCGCGTGAGATTACAGCAGCAGAGCCGTCGTTAGACGCTCAGAAGCCGCTGAAGTGGTCCACCATGCCCCACATCTTTGACGCCGAGGACCACCCTGACCGCACTACCGCGGTCAGGTGTTTGCCATTGTTGGTCTCACCAACGATACGCAACCTCAGGGTGAACAAGATGTTGGTTGATGGCGGGGCCGGCTTGAACCTGATCTCGCCTGTCGTGGTCAAAAGGTTACAAATCCCTGATAGAGACCTCGAGGAAATGTGCACGTTTCAAGGGGTCAATCCGGGGATGAGCCAGCTGAAGGGAAAGGTCACACTGCCCGTGACATTTGGAGGAGAGTTGAACTACAGGACGGAGAGGATCGTCTTCGACGTGGCCGAGATCCCCTTGCCCTACAACGGGATCCTCGGCCGCCCAACACTAGCCAAGTTCATGGCGGCGTCACACTACGCCTACAACATGCTAAAGATGACCGGGCCGTTGACCATCATCTTCGTCCCCCCGACAAGAAGGACGCGCTGATCTGCGCCGACCAACTCAACCGAGAAGCAGTTGCAGCAGCTGCCATCAAGGCACCTGCTCCTGCCGCTGAAGGCCCGGGAGGGAAGAAGGAGCCCGCCAAGACCTCTCGCACCCACTCCGGCAAGCGCACCTCCTCGGAGTGTTGTGCTACCGTTGAGGACGTGCCAGAGAGCTCTACCGACAAGAGCAAGAGATCCAGAGCCGAGCCGCCGCAGACCAAGAAGGTGCCTGTCGGGGAGGATGGCATGGGAGGGGCCTTCACCATAGGCTCCACCCTCGACAGCAAATAGGAAGGCGCGCTCATCACCTTCCTGCGGGCAAATGTCGACGTGTTTGCATGGCAAGCGTCCGACATCCCCGGTGTTCCCAGGGAGGTGATTGAGCACCACCTAGCTGTCTGCCCCCACGCGCGGCCCGTCAAGCAGAAGGTCAGAAAGAAGGCTCTGGAAAGGCAGGAGTTCATCACAGAGGAGATCAGGAAGTTGGAAGCGGCAGGTTTGGTGAGAGGAGTGCTCCACCCGACGTGGTTGGCCAATCCGGTAGTCGTGCGCAAGGCGAATGGGAAGTGGAGGCTGTGTATTGATTACACATATATTAATAAGGCTTGTCCTAAGGACCCCTTCCTGTTGCTGCGTATCGACCAGATTGTTGACTCCATAGCCGGGTGTGATCTGTTATCATTCCTCGATGCCTACTCAGGCTACCACCAGATCTTCATGACAAGAAAGGATGAAGAGAAGACAGCATTCATCACCCCATGTGGTACGTATTGCTTTTTACGGATGCCTTTCGGGTTGAAGAGTGCCGGCTCAACGTTCGCAAGAGCAGTCCAAATTGGTTTTGAACCTCAGCTCCATAGAAATATGGAGGCATACATGGATGACATAGTGGTCAAAACCAAGGACGGGCCAACTCTTGTGCAAGATCTGGAAGAGATATTTGCCAACCTGCGCAAGATCAACCTCAAGCTGAACCCTGAGAAGTGTGTCTTCGGCGTTCCATCCGGCAAGCTTCTCGGGTTCTTCGTGTCGCAGCACGGGATCGAGGCAAACCCAGACAAGATCAAGGCTATTGAGCAGATTGAGGCGCCCAAGCGGATCAAGGATGTGCGTCAGCTCACCGGCTGCGTTGTCGCCATGAGCCGATTCATTTCCAAGTCCGCCGAGCGCGCCCTTCCCTTCTTCAAGATCTTCAAAAAGGCAGGCCCAATGGAGTGGACCCTAGAAGCCGAGGCAGCATTGCAGGATTTGAAGAAATACCTTTCCTCCACGCCAATACTGGTTGCGCCTAAACCACAAGAGCCGTTGCTGCTATATCTGGCGGCGACGAATCAAGTGGTCAGCGCCGCACTGGTGGCACAGAGGGAGGTTGACGAGGAGGCAGTGGCGGCAGCAGAACCAGCGGATGGCAAGCCAAAGATTCCCCCGGCAGGGCCTTGTGCCAGCAAGGCGCGGCCCCCGGCAGAGTCTGATGCCACCAAGGCAGTGCCCGCGCAATCTAGTGAGGTGGTGCAGAGGAAGAAGATGATGCAGCACCCGATTTACTTTGTCAGCTCCCTCTTGCAGGGAGCTAGATCGAGGTACTCCGGTGTGTAGAAATTGCTCTTCGGCCTCCCTATGGCCTCGAGCAAGCTGCGTCATTACTTCCAAGCCCACGAGATCACTGTCGTCACCCGCCTCCCATTGCAACGGATACTGCACAACCCGGATGCGACTGGAAGGATTGTGGAATGGGCCTTGGTTTAAGGTTTGAAAGTACCTCAACAATTCAGAGCAGAGTCTTGGCGGAGTTCATTGTAGAATGGACCTCGATGCCTGACAAAGAAATCCAGGAGACCACTCTCCCCGACAAGGAAGTAGACCGCGACTGGATCATGTACTTTGATGGGGCTTTCTCGCTGGAAGGCGCCGGCACCGGTGTGCTGCTCGTCGCACCCACCGGAGAGCACCTCAAGTACGTGATCCAGATGCACTTCCCCAGGGAGATGTCCACCAACAACATTGCTGAGTACGAGGGATTGCTTGCCGGTCTCAGGATCGCGGCAGACCTCGGGGTTAGAAGCTCATCATCAGGGGTGACTCGCAGCTCGTTGTCAGACATGTCAACAAGGATTATCAGAGCCCATTGATGGAAGCTTACGTAGATGAGGTGAGGAAGCTGTAGGAACACTTTGACGGTATCCAAGCGGAGCACATCCCCCGAGTGGAGGACGACATCGCCGATTACCTGTCAAAGCGTGATGCATTCAAGCTACCTGTGGAACCAGGTACCTTTTTGCTCCGGCTAACTCAACCATCCGTCGAGCCATCAATGGGGCAGAACAAGTGGAGGAAGTCAGGTCCCGGCAAGTACTTTACTACCGAGCCCCCTGGGGCCGCCGGCAAGGGTGCTACCAATGATGCTGAACCTGCCCAAGAGGAACTGGCTCCGGCAGGGCGTCAAGCCCTGGCCGTAGAGACAGCCACTCCCATGACGGAAGAAATGCCTTTGGTCCTTGCCGTCGAGCCCCAGGCTCCGGCATGGGCACAGCATACCGTCCATTTCCTCCAAACAGGGGAGCTTCCCGAGGAGCATGAAGAAGCGGAAAAAGTAGCCCGTCGGTCCGCCCTGTAGCAGTTCGTCGATGACGTCCTGTACAGGAGAAGGCCAAACGGTGTGAAATTGAAGTGCATCCCCCAGGAGGAAGGACTGGAGCTGTTGGCGGAGATACACGGAAGCATATGTGGCTCCCACATAGGGTCGAGGACCCTTGCCGGGAAGGCATTTCGGCAAGGTTTCTTCTGGCCCACCACCCTCTAGGATGCAACGGCACTAGTAACCAAGTGTGAAGAGTGTCAGTTCCATTCAAAGAAGCTTCATCAACCAGCTCAAGCCCTTCAAACAATCCCTCTCTCCTGGCCATTCTCGGTCTGGGGGCTCGATATACCGGGTCCTTTCCCCCGCGCTGTCGGGGGCTTTGAGTACTTGTACATTGCGATCGACAAGTTCACAAAGTGGCCGGAGGTGGAAGCAGTGAGAAAGGTGACTGCTCAGTCATTTGTCAAGTTTTTCAAGGAACTGGTCTGCCATTTTGGTGTGCCAAACAGAGTCATCACCGACAACGGCACGCAGTTCACGAGCCACACCTTCATGCAATACATTCAAGACCTCGACAGCAAGGTCTGTTTTGCTTCTGTGGCACACGCACGGAGCAACGGCCAAGCAGAGAGGGCAAATGCTGAAGTGTTGCGAGGCCTAAGGACAAAGACTTTTGACAAGCTGCGCAAGAGCGAAAGGCGCTAGATTGATGAATTGCTGCCGGTTCTTTGGTCGACCAGGACGACGCCAAATCGAGCCACCAGCCAGACACCTTTTGCCCTGGTCTACGGGGCAGAAGCAGTTCTCCCCACGGAACTCATATACGGGTCACCTCGAGTGCTCGCTTATGATGAGCTTGAGGAAGAGCAGTTGCGCCAAGATGACGCGACGCTCGGAAGATCGTCTTCGGGCGGCTGTGAGAGGAGCGCGCTACCAGCAAGCCTTGCGCCGCTACCATAGCCGCAAGGTTCATGCCCGAAGCTTTGAGGAAGGCGACCTTGTTCTTCGGCGCGTTCAGTCGGCCAAGAATACCAACAAGTTGACGCCGAAGTGGGAAGGCCCTTATTGGGTAATACGAGTGACCAGGCCTGGCGCAGTCCGCCTGGAGACCGAAGATGCCGTCCCAGTGAGCAACTCCTGGAACATCGAGCACCTTCGCAAGTTTTACCCATAAGGCGCGGCTTGCCGGGCCTCCCGGCAAGCCACCTTTTGTACAAGCTTTGCCAGCAAGGCATGTGACCCTTTGTACAAAGCCAGGCGCAGACCCTGAGCGTAAATAAATGAAGCGCTGGCGCCCTAAGTTATAGCATGCATGCTAGGTCGAGTCTCTTCCTTGGTTAGGGTTGATAGTGCTTAGCGGCGACTAACGCCTAGCCTAGAGGTCGAGTGCGCGTCTATCTGTTCCTTTTCTGTCCTCCTTTGGTTCGCAGGGCACATGAGCACTTCTGCTGAGCTACTTAGAAAGAAGGAAACGGACCAGCGCCCCGACCCCGGCAAACCAGAGTTGCCGGGGGCCGCAAGCACAAGGATCCAACCGCGGCAAGATGAGATTGCCGGGGGCTGCAGATCCAGATAAGTCTTTTATCCTCTGTCATGCATTTCGGAACCGGACTGGGGTATGTGAAACCTTGTTTTTATCTCTAGGCTGCCGTGCTCCCCTTTTTCCTATACTTAAGGATTATTTCCTGGGTCCGGATTTGGTTGTAGCCGCGACGGCAAGGAGGTAGAACGAGGAGCCTAAAGCCCAGCTCATCCTAGCCTCCGCCAAGAGCGCGAGAACGGTCGAGTGGAGTGGGGGGACGGCAAGGCCTGTTGCCGGGCGAAAAACGTTTATCTTAAACAATAACAAGGATTCGCTCCTTGTCGCGGGATTTACCCACGAACGAAAAACCCGGCAAGCATCCCTTTTTCATTAAAAACATCCCATACAGGTACAGTTCGTGCGAGATGAAAAACATGAGCAAGGGGATTACAAGTTTTAAATTTAACAAAGGCCCGCAGGCTTACAAACTAAAAAAGAGATAAGATGCCCGTAATCCCTTTCTTGTCCCTCTCCTCAGGAGGCGGGTCAAGGAGGCGAAAGGGCAAAAGGGGTGCCTAGGCGAGCTACGAGCAGTAGAAAGCACCAAGAGAACACCTCGGTGGCCGCCCACGGGTGGACCGGTGATGACGGTGCCGGGAAAGGAGCTGGAAGATGAGGCGGCAAGACTGGCAATACGCGATGAAGGCATCGGTGCCCGCGTACTCCGAGTTGACGGCCTTGTCGCCTGCCCTCTTCCTCTTCTGCAGCCTCCCGATGCCAGCCGCCCAAGGAGATGGCCCCGAGAAGTTCAAGGAGCTGGCCCCACCCCCGGCAAGCCTCTGCCGGAGGAGCGGCCAGGTGCAAATGCTGCTGCCGCCGCACCCGCCCAGGCGCGGGGTATCCGACACCTAGTCGGACTCGTCCAAGTCATCTACCCCGCTATCCTCCTCATCACTTTCACTCGAGGAATTGCTTCCATCGTCGGAATCTCCATCAGAGGAGCTCTCCACGCAGCACTTCAGGCGAGTTCCGAACTCTCCGAA
Source organism: Aegilops tauschii subsp. strangulata (assembly GCF_002575655.3). NCBI lineage: Eukaryota > Viridiplantae > Streptophyta > Magnoliopsida > Poales > Poaceae > Aegilops > Aegilops tauschii. Next base: position 158,984,849 of record NC_053039.3, read on the forward strand.
GACCTTGACGGAGAGCAGGCCGTCCTCCATTAATTTGAAGTAGAGGACGAGACCCGCCATCACGCTGTGGATGCGAGCAAACGTCTTCCACCCACGACGGAGGTACATGACCCGAGGAGCCGGGAAGTCAACGTCGACCCGCGTGCCCCCATTCCCACAACCCCTCATGTGCAATATGAGGGATTGGGGCCGATCATGCTCCATCTCCCGAGCCAACGGGGCAGGAAGACAGAGATGATGACGCGGAGGCCGGCGCAGCCTGATGAAGAACTCGTGGGGCTGGTCTCCGACATGGCCTTCCATCGGGAAATGCACCATTGGCGGGGGCGAAGCCGGCGCGCCGCCCCGTCCTCCTCTTCCCCGAGCACTACGACCTCTGCCCCGGCCCCGCCCACGGCCTCGCCCCCTCCCCCTTCCCCTCGCGGCCGGTTCCACCACCACAGGCTCAGGAGGAGGAGGGGCGCGCTGTCGAGCGACAACCCTCGCTGCCACCGTCGAGGGACCCGGGTTCCCTTTCTCCATGGCGAGTGAAAGGAAGAAGCAGAAGCAAGAAGAGATAGATGAAAGGAGAATGCGGGACGCCATCCCCCCTTCCCCCTCTTTATTAAGGGGCAGGGTCAGGGCTCGGCCACCCCGCTCGGCCAATCCAGCCACCGGAGGCGCAGGGAATCAGGACTGACCCGCTGCCCCAACCCGCGACGACCCGGTTTCCCGCCTCCACCGCTTGCCACCCCAGGCGCATGAAGGACGCGTGGCGAACGTGCAGAACTGAGCGGACGGGTGAAGCGACATATCCCCACCCCGTGATCGTGGGGAGTGGACGCCTTGAAGACCGTGGCCCGACCCCATTCAGTAAATGAGCCGCGCCTCCACGCCTCGCTTTTTTTACGGGGAAGGAGCGAGCCACCTCTTTACTGCGATGTGACGCATGCGTGCGGAAACCGCCCCACGCATGCCGCCCACGTCACGCACACCCCTCCACGCCGCGCCGCGCGTGCGAGTCGTGGGAAGCGCAGCGCGCGAAAAGTTTTACCGCGGTAAAAACCGCCCCGCCTGCCCGCGCATCGTTTTGGGCCTGACCCAACAACGTGTCGCGCTTATGTGTGGCCCAGGCCCGAGGGCTCCTGTCGGTGTACAAAAAGAGGGGTGCGTTTTTGTACCCCGCTACCTGTGCACGGGCAGTCGGAGCCGCGCCTACGGTCATGCTAAGCAGAACAGGGGAGGTGAGCCAAGGTAAGACCGAAGCCCAAGATGATCAGAGCAACACCAAGACAAAGACCACAAAGAGTAGAGGGATGAAGCCGGTTCCCCCGGCAAGACCCTTGCCGGGGGCAGCCTCAGCAACCCCGGCAAGACCCTTGCCGGGGCAGCTCGCCCCACACCAACAGAGCAAGCCACCCTTGAGCCCACGGTCCCCAACACCATCATCCACGTGGGGCCAGGGCTCGGGAAGCCGCCTCTGTGGTGGCATGCAGATCTTTGTGAAGACATATTCAAGATCAGATCAGGATTAGAAGACAACGATCCTCGGCAAGATCCTTGCCGAGGAAGGCCACCAGACCCTAGGCAAGGCCCTTGCCGGGGACGACAGCGCGCCACAGCAAGACCCTTGCCGGGCCACCCGGCAAGGCCCTCGCTAAGAACGCCAGCAGGGCCACCGCCAGGCCCACGTCAACCAAGCTTCCACCGCTGTTCACATGCAGCTGCCAGCCCAACCAGCTGGGCAGGCACCTGCGTGGCAACACGCAGCTCCAGGCCAACTCATCGAGCGCCTACATGGCGGCATGCAGATCTTCGTGAAGGCTCCACCACCGTGCTACCTCAGCTGCCTGCCTGCCTACATGGCACCGCATGCATCACTGGCCGAGGCGCATGTCGAAGCGAGGAGGAGCAGCGACGGACGGGACGGGCCTCGCCCCCGTCCCCGATAAAGCAAGGGGACACCTAAGCTACGCATTAAATGCGTCTTGTCCTATAATACGAGCGATAAGCTCAGAGCACCGTACGCCTTTCCACCTCCTATGTGTCACTGTGGCAGCCCCTTCTGACTATAAAAGGAGGCCCATGGCATACTGGAGAAGGATTCGGCTCTTTCGAACCACGCACTGACCACAGCTAGTTTGAGAGCTCAAGAACTCTCTCAAATACACCCACCAAAGCAGGACTAGGGTTTTACGCATCCTCGCTGCCCGAACCTGGGTAAACGATCCTTGTGCTGTCTACTAGCCCTGCTCTTCTTGCAACCCCGCGCCCCGGCAACCGTAGTAGGGATTCTTGTGATCCCATAGGTGTCGTTCCACACCGACATCAGGTACACAAGAAAAGTAGTTTGATGTAAGAACATGGTTAATAGAAAGACGTAGTATGTACCAAAAACAGGAAGGCATGTCATATTCACAGGTATAATGTGTTAACTAAGCAGATGCAATTACCCTAATTAGAAGCATTACAAGGTAGACACCATATGCAACATGCAACCACATATCACACTGCCAAGTAAGAGCAAGCACCTGCGATGGTGGTGTGGGGGAATTGAGGTCATCAACTAGAGAGCTACGTTGACTATCTTCATTTAGCCTTGCTGTTTCTTGAGAATCATGTGGGGAGGATGACACTGCACTCTATAAACGAGTAGGGCGTCTCACAGTAACCCACTGGGGTGACTGTCTCATCATAAGTGATTGACGAGGATACAAAAGAGCATTAGTTTGATGTACGAACATGGTTAATAGACATATGTAGTATGTACCAAAAACAGGAAGGCATGTCATTATCAAAGGTATAATGTGTAAAGTAAGCAGATGAAATTTAACCAAATTGGAAGCAATACAAGCTAGACACCATATGCAACATGCAACCACATTTAACAGCGCGAAGTTAAAGCAAGCACCTGGAATGGTTGTGTGTGGCAATTGAGATCATCAACTGCAGAGCTACGTTTACTGCCTCCAACTGCTGACACTGCACCCTTTATAGCGCTGAAACGCTTAGTGCTTATCTTCGAATTACACTAGAGCAACTTCTATCTTTTCTTTTCTGCATTCATCAACACTGCGCCAGAGTCTGAAATACCCATGCATAAAAAAACAATAGTGTGAGTATGGATGAAGTGTGTGCACAATTAGTACAGTGTAAAGGTAGCAGATAGCAGGTCAGTGAGAAATAAATGACGGGAGACATATGATAGCTCTACAACATGCATGGCACACTAAATTACTACAGGATTATATGAAAATAACAGTCGACTGAAAACAAATAGGTCAATCCATTTTTTCTGCACCGTCCGATGTACAAAGAACAGGCAGATCGCCTTCATCTACCTCCAGTCAGTCAGTGTTGACGATCTTCCTCGAAACGCCAGCGACCACCGGCCCAGTGCCCCAGTCCCCTGCCTGCGCCCTCCCCTCGACCTCACTGCACCGCCGTGCTTGGCACCGCCCCCCGGCCATCCATTCAAGCCTCGCCGTCCTCCAGATCGGGCGCAAGCAGCCCCAGCGCCCCACACCCCAATGATAGACACCGATGCGCTTCCCCGGCGAACCGGCGGACTAGGTGCTCTACGCGCCCAAGCGGGTGCTGCTTCTTTTAATTGCGGTTCGACTGACCCTGAATTGAAATCCAGGCGGGCTACTGACCTCTAGCAAAGGTGAAATAGTAAAGGGAGGAAACCTTGTGCATTTAGTATCACGAAGAAGATGCAGTAAGAAGCGCTCAACTAGTTTCTTTCGTGGGATGAATACGGTGTGAGCAGAGACGTAAGGTTTGCACGAATAAGGGAAGAGGAGTACCTCTTTCTGCTGGCAGTGTCGTGTCCTCCTTCTGTTTTTCCATTCTTGTGGTTCGCTGGAAACGAGAAGTTGTGGAGGATGGTGGAGCCTTGGACGAACCCATGGCGAAGTTGTTGAGTGTGGTGTGGTGGCCGTCTGTCAGCGGCGGGGAACCAGATCCGAGGCGGCGAACGACGGCGTAGCGGGAACAGCTCCGGTGCGGTGGACGGTTGCGACAGTGGAGCGGCAGCAGTGAGGCGCAGGATAGCGTGGTCGGAGTAGTTCTGGTACGGCGCACGTCGACGTCGGCATCGTGGAGGCAGCTCTGCCTCGGCTTCAGCTGCTAAGTCCTTGATGGCGTTGCGGTTGCATTGGATGACGACGTCGGGGTACCGGCTCCGGCGTGATGGAGGAGGGCGGCGGTGGATTGGGCGCTATGGGGTGGAGGACGGAGGACACTGGGGTTTCGCAGCTGGTGGAGAGGGCGTTTTGGCACCCACGGAGTATGAATAGGGAAACAGAGGGAGGCGGGGAACTAAGGGGGAAAAATGTTTCAGTTTGGGACGCGCTTGTTTGAAATTTGGGGGAAGTTACAGACTTTGCCCCCATCTAAAATTTCGGACATATTGCGGGTTGGGGGTAGGGCAGTAATCTCAGGTGTCCCAAATGTGGGCGGGATAGATTTCGGCCGAGCGCATGGGTGTTTAGGTGCCCACGGCATATGAATGCTTCTCGGAGGCGGTTGAGACTGGCGTCTTGGTGAAGTTACAAACCTACCCCGGTTTCGACCTTTGGACATCGGGCCGATAGGCTACACGGGCAAGAGTCAGGACAGTAATTTCCTACCAACAAACATTAGTCTCGCGCGGTTTCGGGTCACCAGAGGCCTATTTGGCGCTTCGTTCAATATTAGGGAGCAGAAGCATTAACGTTTTCGGTTCTCTTGAATTGAACTTTCAGGATTTGTCGAACTTCACAAATCTTTACTCTTGAAAATCCTAAAGCTACGATTATTTTGGAATGGAGGGGGTACATTTGAATATACATTGTACACGAGTATATATTAAAAAATATGCAACTTACCTCAGTTCATGCATGGTTCCAGATATAATCTCCTTGGTTGCAAAAAAAAGTTAGACATGCGTATAAATATATATAGCATGTTCAAGCGCACACCAAAGATTGATGCCCCCTTTTACATATGATTTACAAATGCCATTATCTCGGGTTCAAATAGATGAATGCACTTCCTATGAATTCGAATCTTCGAAACCCCCTTTATGTTGAATTCGACATTTATTCTATTTCGTAGCTAGCGATTTGGAATGTATCCATGCAAGTGACAAATGTATAAAGTGCTTCACACTAACAACATCGAGTGCACTAATTAATGTTTATATATGAATTGCAAAAGCATCCATTGCCCGTATTTCAAACCGCTCTCACTCTACGGATCGATAATATGAAATAAACACATGCACATGCTAGAATTCAATAGAGTATGGGTGTCTGATAGACCAATTTTCGTCCATACACAATTTGCAAAATTCATGATCTCATCCAAAAATAATAATGCCATTTATATTTTAATTAAATGCGTAGAACCGCCTTTTATACATAGATGCACTATGCCTCGGCCCGTTCTCATAAACGCGCTATATATCTCTCTATCTAATGCATAAGTGCACACACTTTATATGCATCGGCATTTCTCTTTCACACATGCTCACAATCTCTCTCGGGGTGTCGGGGTGTCTCACGCACATGCTCTCTCTGTATCTCTCTCTCTCTCTCTCTCTCTCTCTCTCTCTCTCTCTCTCTCTCTCTCTTTCTGACTACTATGTACCACTCTTTTCACTAATCTCAGTTGGAAAACACTATTTCTCTCACATGCATATATACACACGCACGGTCTCTACTAGCCCTCTATAGACACATATATGTGCCTACGTGTCTCCCACCCACACATTATCTTTAGGCCTCTATCGCACACATTGCCCCCCCAGACACACCTCTCTCTTAGTAGTTGGCAGATATGATTCCATCATTCGGTAGGATATCCCTGACTGTTAGGCTGGATGGTAATACGAGGCAAAGTTTTACCCTAGTTCGGACCTTTGCAGTTGAGGAAAAAGCCTACTCCTGGTACTTTATATTAGTGATAGGGGTGTGTACAAAGTACACGTGAATACCAGGCATTGTGCGTGTGTGTATACTTTCAACGAACTAGCCCCCAAGCTTCTATAACATACTGGGGGCCTAGGGTTACAAATCATATATAGTCGGCTTATCACCAGTGGGGATAGAGTCCTCCGCGACTCTGGTAGCTAGCCTCGTGTTGTACGCCGAGTCCTCCACATGGATCTTCGTATAACGCGTCTCGGTCCAACCTATGTGGCGCAGGATGGAACCGACATATGAGTCCTCATGTTGACCCACCACAACTAGAAATGATGTGCCGACCACACCACACACGCAATCGGCCACTAAGAAAATAAGCATATACAATAGTACAATGTTATACATGAAAGTTAATTGCATGGTGCATCCAAAAATATTTTTTCTGCATTGTGAATGTTTATATATTCTCCTAAAATATTAGTCACGAGAAAGAGAAACGAAGGGCATATCTCTCCTTGTCTCCACCGGACACCCCCTGTTTCTACACCACTTTCACGTACGCACACAAACTATCTCGCGGCCCTCTAAAAGTATGCATGCCCACGACACATTCATGCGTGACGGTCACTGTATTTCAAGCTAAAGCACTATACGGTCACTAGACTTTAGAATATGCTCATTACGGTCACTATATACATTCTCGTGGTGATCATACGGTATCTAGCTCACGATACGTCTCCGTATTTTCTTGATGTCACTGGCGGACTTTGCATTTGATGCATGCTCCATATTTTGTTGATGACACTTACGGTCATTGTATTTGAAGCGAAAGCACAATATGGTCACTGGACTTTAGAATAAGCTCATCACGGTCACCACATACATTTTGTCGTGCTAACCAACATGTGGTTGGATGGTTAGGAGGATAGTGGTTTCTCGAGCCTACCAGGGTTAAAGTCCCGGTGCTCGCATTTATCCTGGGTTAATTTCAGTATTTTCTGGCGATGTGCGTTTAGTCGGAGGAGACGTTCCACTCGACTATGAGGCACCTATGGTGACTTCGTAAAATCTCGAGATCATATGCTGGCTTACTCTCTCGAAGGTGCTCATAGGGGTAGGGTCTGCGTGTGTGCGCTTATAGCGGTGAGTGCTTGCGCATATATATGAGCCCTTGCGTTTGTACCGTGTTAGAAAAATACATGTCATGATTATACGGTCACTGGCTCACCCGTACAACTCCGTATTTTGTTGATGACACAATCAATGGACCAGTCAAATGTTCGACATGGCGCAACTAGTGTTGCACCATCGGGGCGCGTAACCGTGGGGCCCACCTGTCAGCCCGTATATGAAAGAAAGAAATGGTAGTTTTAGTCTGTACTATGTTAATAAAATACATTTTAGGGTGATCATATGGTCACTAGCTCACCATACAGCTCCGTAATTTGTTGATGACACGATCAATTGACCAGTCAAATGGTCCACATTCATCAGCGCACATTACAATAGCGCCCACCCGTCAGCGCGTATATGATGGACAGAAATGGTAATAAGTTAGTGGTCGGTGGGTACTTGAAGTCGTGAGACCTCTGGTTGGCAGTCGTCGGCGATGGGGGGGCGCGTTGATTGGGTGGTGGGGTGGGGATCGCCGAAGAAAAAGCTCGGCGCGGGGGAGCCTAGAGGGATGGCCGGTGCGGCGGCGGACCGGCGGTGGGGAGTGGTTTCGGGGCGGGCGGGGCGGCGTGGCGGCGCGGGCCGGCGGTTCGGCCGGTGGTGGCTGGCGGCTCAGGTGGGTGGAGTTTGATGATAAACTGCAGGCCCTTGATTTTGTATCCAACGTCTGGAAAATCTAATGACCAGAGATGAACAAGTCAGTCGACTGACGTGTAGCCTCACCCCGCACGTACACATGCACACACGCAAGACACGCACGCATGCAGGCGTGCAACACTGACATGTACACATAACGAACGCACGCACGCATGCAGGCGTGCAACACTGACACATACACATAACGAACACACGCACGCATGCAGGCGTGCAACACTGACACGTACACATGCACTCACGAACACACGCACGTACGCACACATGCATGCAACACTGAAATGTACCCTTGCACACACGCAACACTCGCACGCCTGCATGCACACAGCACACGACTCAAGACACACGCTCAACCTATACGTGCATCCACCCTTTGTTAAGGACATGGATTGTTATAGGTATTAATCAATCTTATCTGTGATAAGCAGAACATTGATGTTTGCAGCGGTCTTTATGAATCACAACGTATCGAACGGGCTATCAACATAGTAGGCTTATCTACATGAAAAAGATGATGTCACACTCAATGAACAATCATCGGTTTATGAAATGCCCGCTTCTGACCGCCCTGGCCCACCACAGGTTCCTCTGATGTGCGCTGCCTGCGTTGGGTCACTGACATGCAGGCCATGTACCCAAAGAGCCCACACATCAGTGGAAGAATGGTGCGGTGTCCTACGTCAGAGTCGAGGGCGCCACTCGCTGCACGCCCGACTGAACACGCCTCCTTGCCGCATTCAAATGCCTCCATGAAACCCGCCCGTGTGGAAGCCGAGAAACCCACTCTGGACACACGTCCGTTCATGACCGGGCCGCCATTAAACGCAAAGCCGGCCAAGCTCCTCCCGTCCACCATCTATTTCCTATTTAAACGAGGCCAAACGCTGGCCAAGAATCGCACACCTCCACTGCTCCCCTATCTCCTCCTTCACCATTTTGTCCACTCTTATAATGGCTTACCAAGAGTAGTTATTCCGCATCCAAGCCGGCTGGGTGGCCCGCCGAGCCCGCCGGATATGAGCTATGTAGCTCGCTGATCCACCTCCCTCCCCTCGCCTGACGGAGCCAGTTGCCGCCCCTAGCCGGTGCGTGGTTCAGCAACTCGCCGCTGTAGGCCAGCTCGACGGGGAGCGGCGCACGGGCGTCGTTTCTGCCATCCACGTCGCCGCCTCGTACCACGTCTCCCATTTCTGTGGCCGAGAGCCCGAGACTCCCATGCCGGCGGCCGCGCCATGTAAGCAGCGACAGAAGCCGGGTGCGTGGAGAGCGACGAGTCGGTGGCCAGCGCCTCCGCATCCGCCGCCATCATCGAGGAGAAGTAGAACACGAGAGGCTGCCACTGCTTGGGTCCCATGAAGGCCACTGCGGAGGCGACACCGACGTAGACAGCAGGTGTCTTGCCGGATCCTTTTGTTGCGAGGACCTTCGTCGATCCCGCATCAGCCAATGATATCAGTTGGACAGTGGGGAAGCGACCGTCCTTTGCGCTGAAGCATATACCTCCGGGGCTCCCAGCAGTCCGGTGATCGTGCTGCCGGACATGAGGAACACAAATCGATCAGCGGGCGACCATTTAGGCCAGGTATTTTATACCTGTGCTGTCCAGAACTAGCACCGCGTAGTTCATTTGAATGTAATGAAATCCATCATGTTTATATGAAAATCCGATATCTTATATGATTCCTGTCGTTGTTTATATGAAATATTGCCGTGTTTGCATGAATTTCGTCTGGTTGGTTGAGTTGCTGTCATAATGTGTGAGGCTACGGTTGGATGGCGTAATTTGCGGGTAGCTGGTCGGTCTGCGGGCGGCTCGAGCAGCATGGTAGGACAAAAAGAACACAGCTCGTGCGAGCTCGTCTCCAACGTGCGCGCTGGAGGATGCATGAGCACCCGAGCCATTCCTCGTTTATCGCTGGCAAAGGCACCAGTGGACAAAAGGGTCACCAATATTTTGGCTACCCCGGGCAAGATCCAAACAGCCCTCCCAACAGATTCAAATCCCTCATTCGTCGTGGATTTTTCCATGTGTTGTTTTCATGGACTAGCAACATGCCCGTGCATTGCACGGAACATCAAGATGCATTTTTTTACAAAACACCTGTTGTGATTGACCCATGCAGGAGTAATCCCATTTTGTAAAAGCTAATGATATCTCAAGAATTTTATCGGACTCCATTTTTCTATAGAAGGCCACAAACCCATATTATAGGTACCAGGGCAAAAATTGATGTCTTCTAAGTCAATGTTGCAAGCCACCTTGTTTCCTTGTTTGCCGTGTAAATTAATGTGTATTCTTCTCTTTCATGCACATCAAGCCAATGCTCACACTCCTGCATGCATGCAAGGGATAATTAATGTCCTCCTTTGCTAGTACTATGAGGCAAACACCATTAATATTGCATCGATTAGTGTTAGTGGCCTTGTATATCTGCAAATTGTAATTTTGATAGTGGCCTTGTATATAAAAATGGAGGGAGAAAGATGAGAGATAAGGTGAGGAGGAGTGGGCGTGGTGGTGACTGGTGGTCGGACTGGGCGGAGGCATGGGGATGGACGGCACATTATGTCTAGGTTTGTATCTCTCTCACACACACCCACGTAGGTGGGGGACGTGCACGAAGAGAAGAGGTGCATGCACGGCGCACGTACTCCCGTCTCTTTCCCAACCACACCCGCGCGGGTACACGATGGAGCTTATTTCTGTACAAAAAGGCCGCCCATGTGGTAATTTGACACGTGTACTGGTTGTCCACTTGGTGGAGGGAGGATCGTCTACCACAGGTGAACAAAAAAATTGCGACTTGACGCTTTATGTTAAAAAAGAGGCAAACCATGTGGGGCCTACCTTAGAGGCAAGGCTCTATACACTGGAGTATTTTTGATGTGTCCCGTCAACTCGCAGAACAAGGAGAAGCTTGCTTAGTACGCCGTCTCCCCGCCCACGGGCACAGTGGCTCGCAGGATGAGGTGAAGCTTGCTTACTAGTAGTAGTACTGTACGCCTTATGCCCGCTCCCTCGCCCACGCGCGCGGTGGCTCACAGGACGAGGAGAAAATTTTACTACTCCCTCCGTTTACTCCTCGTCCCTACTACCTTGGTTAGAGAGATTATCATATTGTTTGGAATATATATGTCCTTTAGTACTCCCTCCATTTACTTATACAAGGCCACTATAAAAAATACATTTTGCATCTATACAAGGCAACAAATAGTAATCGAGACAAAAGTTACTACTCCCTCCTTTCCTGTTTATGGCTCAGTTTCAAAATCTCTCCAACCAAGGTAGACGGTGAGTGGTTGAATTAATTTCCTACTCCTAGTTTGCACAGGTAATTAGTACACTCGTTTTTCTCAAGAAGTTATGTTTACTGAGGCATTAATTAGAACGAATGCATGAATGACCACTAAATTTCCATGAACTTCTACATGCATTAGTGAGTTTTCTCTTGACACTGCTTGCATCGGGTGATCTAACGCACCTTGAAATCCAACATGCGATGGTACTACTACTAGTAGTAGAATTGAGACTTATAAAATGGGAAAACGAATGTTTCTTAGATGAGCCCTATAAACCCTAGTGGGTACGTACTACGTAAAATCAGATTTTCCCAAAACTAAGTCGCTCAACCTTTATTTGCTTGTTTCCCTTCCTGCCTCCTTGCCTCGAACAGACTATGCGAAACTCCCCTGCCTGCCGCGCGGGAAAAGACCCGCCCTCGCCTTTTTTTAGTCCGGGTTTGTATCGATGGATCGCGCGAAGCAACAAAAACCCAAGCTGTGTGTTGTACTCCTCCGTCAATGCTCGCTTTCATGAATTCTATACTTCCTTTTGCCGACATGTGGGACATATAGCAACTGGGTCGACATGTCAAGCACCAAATAACAGTGCAGAACAGCAGGGGTGACGCACCCCAGTCGTACCGCCCCAGTAGTAGTAATGAGCAATGAGACGTCAATTCACAATGCTGCACCTTCCCAGACGGACGAAGCAACCATTATTTCAAACTTCGGTTCGCCATCATCTCAAACCACGTAGTATTGCTTCTGCCTCAAGAGGGACATGCGCATCGCCTTGGTAAATCATGACATGTGGGACTGCATGACAGGCCATGCTCCCCCGCCGATCGCTCGGTAAAATCACCTCATTTTTACTATAGTTCCTACGTATCGGTTTACATGGCATGCACGTCGTTCTAGGTTAAAGAATTTAACTGGCTATATATGTGATGAATAGTATATGTTTAGAAACTACATCCGCTTAAGAATCCAATGATATACTTTTTGTGACATGGTTACTCATATTTAGTTAGTCAAATGGATGACCAAGAACTACGTGCACGCCCTATAAACCGAGATGCCTAAACAAACGAGACAGAGAGGGTAGTTCAGTACGTGTATTTTTAGATCAATATAGTCGGGATTCACCAAGGAGCAAAACCAAGTGGTAGGCTGCTCCTGTCGTGTTGGCGTAGCAACTCAAGCAGGGTCAGTCCGCACACGAAATGGTGACACACTTAACAGGACCCCTTTGGCCCACATGTGGCTCATCCACCGTCTTGTTCCACGTGCGATGCACCAAATTATAGTTCGGAGCAGCCGCAGTAGTAGAAAATGAGCGATGAGGGGTCAAATCACAAAGCCCCACCTTTCCCGCATTAAGCTGGATGGACGAAGCAACCATCATTTCACCTAGGGCGGAAGAGCATAAAGAAAAGAGAAAACCAATGAAGCGTGCAACATCTACCTAGGGCATCCTAGGGTAGGGGTCTCCACTACAGATCCTTTTTTTTGAAAGCGCCTCCACTACAAATCGGCTTCTCCCTCGTCCTCTATAAGAAAACCGATGATGCGTGCGGCGGTAGGGTTTGTAGGAGTACTACGGCGTGTAGGGCCACGTCGTAGTAAACGGGAGAAGGATTGAGTTCGAGTTGACGCCTTAAATATGTGTGGGCCGCTTGGTTTTCGGGGAATGAGGCGGCATTTTGGGTTCGGGGACCAGTGGAGATATAGTACGTACAAAAAATTGTGGACGTAGGTTCGACCGAAAAGCAATGATGCATGGGCCCTGCATTTTGATATACCCGGGGCCGCGTGAAACTTGCTACTCTACTCAAAAATAGTAAGGTACACATGCACTAAACGCATGAGATTTCGAAACCAAATTATGAATAAATACACACTATAGCATGTAAAGCTTTGAGTCATATATGCATGATGTAGATGTTCGTTTAGTTCTTATAGTTCATCTCATTCAAAATCAATTAGTTTTATAAAAATGTTAAGATTCATGGGGTTGTGCATTGTAAAGCATAAAGTAAAAAAACAAATAATGGCAATTCATTTAGAAAAAAAATCAATTATGATACGGAAGATTCTAGAACAAAGGAGAAGTGCTTGTGTTTTGAGGTTTGTGCATTATGCTTAAGTTCAACCATGGAGTCTTCTAAATTGTACATGTGGCAAATCTGGTGGAATGTTGATGATATCCAACGGCCAGTAGTGCTCGGATTTGCCATCTCTGCACTGTCGGATTAGCTTCATCCAGCGACCATCTTTCAAAGTTATTCACACATTATATAGTTCTTGTGCCATAGTTGCATGTATTGGAAAAAAGCTACTAGTGGGTTGTACTAGCTATTTAGGAATAGAAGATGTATACATGGAAGTTGTAGTGAAAGAGATGACATGGAGTATCTCAATTCCTATGAGTAGGGATTGGAAAAGAGATGTCATTTGGTTCACATCATATGAACTTTTCTATTGAATCTAGAGATAACATGTATCTCAATTCCTATGAGGAGGGATTAGAAAAAAGATGTAATTTGGTTCATATCATAAGAACTTTTCTATTGAATATACGCTAATGTTTATTTTCCTTTGAAATTATGGGAGTATAGGAATCCATTCACATGAACCAAGTGGCTCTAAAGCTATAGAAATGATATCATGTTTATTTCCTTTCAAATGTGGAGTATATGAATCTATTCCTATGAACCAATTGGCTCTAAAGGAAAAAATCCTATAAAAATCATATCATATAGAGTTCCTATGATATTCCTCCACACCAAAGGATGGTTGAAATTGCTGCAGGTGATACGATGGTCTTTCTTTGTAGACTCCTACCCCATCTTTATAGTTACCTCTCGAAGATGAATGAAATGATATATACAGGGTATTCTACATGTGCAATTTAGTACACGAAAACTTGGTAAAAGTTTGCGAGGTTCGAATTTTTAATAAAGCTATATGCACTGCATTTTGGAACGGAGGGAGCATACGGCAGTTGCTAACACTCACGTGGAAGATTTGTGTGTAGGAGGAGTGGCTGTTCTGTTAAATGACATGGACAAACTGACACTGTCGGATGCCGATTTAACGGTTCTTACTACGTTCATCAGGAAAAGGCTTGTGGCGAACGTTTGTTGGATAATGATTTATGGACACATGCATTGCATTGATACGTGCCCCCCTCTCTCTCACGCGCACGCACCCTCACGAGTCACGACTCTCCCGAGTCCTCTCGCACCCACTGTCTATCTGCAGGTAGATGTCACACACATATGTGATCTTCACACCGTACCCTCAGAACTTCTAAAAAACAAAAGACGTTGCGCACATTTTATTTTAGTTCACACGGCACACACTTATATTATTATTCTTGTGGCAAACTGTCGGTGTGGAACGACACCTATGGGATCACAAGAATCCCTACTACGGTTGCCGAGGTGCAAGGTTGCAAGAAGAGCAGGATCAGTAGCCAGCACAAGGATTGTTTACCCAGGTTCGGGCCGCGAGGATGCGTAAAACCCTAGTCCTGCTTTGGTGGGTGTATTTCAGAGAGTTCTTGAGCTCTCGAACTAGCTGTGGTGAGTGCATGGTTAAGAGCCGAATCCTTCTCCAGTATGCCATGGGCCTCCTTTTGTAGTCGGAAGGGGCTACCACAGTGGCACACAGGAGGTGGAAAGGCGTACAGTGCCCTGAGCTTATCGCTCGTATTACAGGACAAGACGCATTTAATGCGTAGCTTAGGTGTCCCCTTGCTTTATTGGGGACGGGGGCGAGGCCCGTCCCGTCCGTCGCTGCTCCTCCTCGCCTTGACACGCGCCCTAGCCAGCGATGCGTGCAGCGCCATGTAGGCAGGCAGGCAGCTGAGGTATGGCACGGTGGTGGAGCCTTCACGAAGATCTGCATGCCACCACGCAGGCACTCGATGAGTTGGCCTGGGGGCTGCATGTTGCCACGCAGGTGCCCGCCCAGCTGGTTGGGCTGGCAGCTGCATGCGAACGGCGGTGGAAGCTTGGTTGGCGTGGGCCTGGTGGTGGCCCCGCTGGCGTCCTCGGTGAGGGCCTTGCCGGGTGGCCCGCCAAGGGTCTTGTCGCGTGGCCCGGCATGGGTCTTGCCGTGGCGCACTGTCGTCCCCGGTAAGGGCCTTGCCGGGGGTCTGGTGGCCTTCCTCGGCAAGGATCTTGCCGAGGATCGTTGTCTTTTAATCCTCATCTTATCTTGAATATGTCTTCACAAAGATATGCATGCCACCACAGAGGTGCCTCCCGAGCCCTGGCCCCATGTGGATGACGGCGGTGGGGACCATGGGCTCAACGGTGGCTCGCTCTGTTGGTGTGGGGCGAGCTGCACCGGCAAGAGTCTTGCCGGGGCTGCTGAGGCTGCCCCAGCAAGGGTCTTGCCGGGGGAACCTGCTTCGTCCCCCTGCTCTTTGTGGTCTTGGCCTTGGCGTTGCTCTGATTGTCTTGGGCTTCGGTCTTACCTTGGCTCACCTCCCCTGCTCTGCTTGGTGTGGCCGCGGGCACGGCTCCGACTGCCCGTGCACAGGTAAAGGGGTACAAAAACGCACCCCTCTTTTTGTACACCGACACGAACGTTCTTTGGGCATAGTACATTGTACTCCCACGAAGAGAAGCGGTGCACGCACACACTAGTTCTCTCACACCCACTCGCGGGTACACGTAGGAGCGCATTTTTTGAAGCTGGTAAAACAAAATCACTCCACTATATATATAAGCAGGAGCCTTAGCGCTTGCTTTACTAGGGTTCCTCTCGTTCACTCTCTCATGCTCTCCAGATCTAAGCAAGACATAGGTGGACACTCTCTCTCTCAGCTCACGGCTGGTCACAAATCCGGCCGGACAACCTCCACCGGGGCAGGGGTGTAGGTGCATTGTTCACGCTGTCGTCGGCGGCGAGGGAGGAGACCAACGGCTGCCCGCTCGTCCAGATCGGCGGCCGTGCCGTTGTCTCCGAGATAACGCTGGCTCGGGAGGGCCTCCGGCCCCTTCTTCCTCCCTGCGGTATTGTGGCGAAGATACGGCCTCCTGACGCCGTCTTTGCCACATGTCGACGACCCTCAGGTATATATTCCTTCGAAACCTGCCTTGCTCTACTGCCCCAGCTCCACACTTGGCTTCGTGTGGATCTTTTTCTACTTCCGTCCGCTGTTCCAAAGCCACCTAGACTTTTACTATTATTAGAGGTGAAGCTAGTTCATACAGTCGACTCTAAGAGTTGGTTCAAATAGGGAAGAAAGTGGGAAAGCTGTATCATGAACCTAGGACTTGGTTCTAAGAGGAAACGGGGGAAAGTAGTAGATACTGGCTACCCAACCGGTCTCTTGGTTGAAAAGACGAAGAAAGCATGGTGGATGGTGAAGGGTGGCGGGAAGTGGACCTATCTCTTGGTTGAAAAAGGAAAGAAAGTGACGGGTGTTGGGGGACAACACAAATGAGAATGAGCAGGTCTAGATTTCCTGTGCTCACGTAGGAAAATGTCGCCGAGGAGATAAAAAATGGGACAAATGCAGACATGATGCCTGAGTGTTTGCCGCTCTCGGCAACCACATCTGCCTCACCACTTTATGCCCCTGCTGTCCGTACGCCCATATCAATACCGTTAATGTAAAATCACATGAAGCATTAAGCAATGCCACCTAATGTCACTATAAGTAATGGTCTAGTGCCGTCGATAAATTGAAGCAATGCCACCACCATTTTATGAAGTGCTTCCATCTTGCTTTATTTCCCATGAATTGTGTTTTTGCAGTTACACTTAAATCTCACACCGCTAACATTGCTTCATCCCAGTGGAACTGCACAAATTTGATTGCACATTTACTGACCATGTGCTACTCTCATGAAAGTAATACTAATGCTATTGCTCTGGATGTTAATCTAGTGGCAGTGTTGATGTGATGTGATGCTACATACTTAAGGAGACCTTCATACTGTCAATATAGTGCCAATTATAACACAATAGATGCTGCTGTTAATCACACGCCACTGCAAATATCTGTCACTGTTTAAATAACCGTATTTCGTATTTGCGCAAACAAGGATGTCTGTCTCCATATCGTTTCGGGATGTCTGTCTCCGTATCGTTTCTATCCGCACAATCAAAAGCACACACCTCAGTTTTAGTAGAACTGCACAAAATGAGATGGCTATCCCTCGCTGTCGTCGTCTAACCACCCGTCTTCCAGGTATTCCTACATTGGTAGTTACTAGGTAGAATGACCAACGCAATCTCAAAGAAGCTGATTCGTATGTTTTACTTCCTGATTGCAGTGTAGGGACGAGCGAAAACATCTGCATCCTAGTCCGGAATGCACTTTCTTCCAGTTCATCCATGGATCGAGGACTAGCTGGCACGACTGCACAGATGGTTTTGGGACAGGTGCGCGGACAAGAGGCATTGTGGTGTGCTTATTTCTGCAAATGGCGGCACTTAAATTTAGTGGAATACACAAGACTTTCAGCTGGTCAGTACACTGCATGGTTCAGTTCGGCATTCCAGCTGAGAACACAATTATAATTGGTTATTCTGGAATGAGGGAACCTAACCCTGGATGGTGGCAACAAGAAAAAACCAGAGTGAACTCCAGGAAATTTAAGCTGCCGGGAGGCCCTTTGCTCAGAGAAGCCTTGCTTGTTTTTTCCTGATTTGTAAACCTTCTCACAACTTTATCTTTTGTTGTGAACTAGTATATGTTTGTTATGTTCTATGAATCATTGAGATGTATAAAATTGCTTAACTTATGCGTTTCAAGTTTTTTATGAAGCCGAGTTTAATGTGAGTGTTCCACATGAACGCTGGACTAGCGTGTGAACGTTTGGAATTTACATTGTGGCCTCAGTTAACTGCGTGAACCACTATAAGATTGTTGATTGTTAGCTGGTCGATAGCCTAGTGTTGAAGCGAGCTGAGCCAATGTGACGTGTTTTGCACAACTGCTTACAAGTGGGGTAGCACCAACAGTGTTTACAAGTACTTATGTATACGTCAGCGCACAGTTCTCGAACGAGTACTCTATTTCATCAAAACACACACTGCTCGTATGATAAACCGTGACAACTTATGTCTTAGCATGCCATATTCATGAAAAAACTAGTGAGGACGCATCTATTTTGGCAACAATTATGATGGTTCTCACATGATTCACAGGAACACAAAAGTAGCAGCAGTTCCCATAGACGGATTCAGACAGAGTACTAGCTCAGAGGGCTCGATAACAGGAAAGGTTCGGATAATTAGACACAATCCAAACTACTATTAAACACTAGCTGGGGCAACGATTTCATGCCTCGATCTAATTTGGGTTGGACACAAGACGAACCTTGCCATGAACATCATCGAGGACGTCCGGCAGGAGCTCAATCCTGTGAACCTTCATGAAGACAACCTTGTGGCCTTGCCACTCATAAACTTGTTTATGGAGGCATGCCACCTCATCTTCCTGCGTAAGCTTGACAAGAACAGTATGCCTCACAAACGAACGAGTAGCTTTGAACTTCTTGTGCTTCAGTACACCCTGGACAACACGCCTGACAACAGTGAGGCTGGAATACAACTCTTCATTGGTATAAGCGCAAATGGCTTCCAGGATCCAACGGCCTAAAAACTTGTTTTCCCAGTGCTATATTCAGGTCATCCGCCTCATAGCGAGTGACATGTACAACAACACAATCCTTGTCTGCATCAGGGCTCTAATTGAAACAGAAAAAAATTCTGAATTACTTTCCAGTATAAGAAACACAAGTTATTTAAACCACTATGTATAGCATGGCATCAAAGATAATAAAATTTTGCATTATTCATCACCACATACTTAGATGAAAAACCACAATCGAGATCGGCAAAGAAGAAAATCACCTTGGGCAGCTCAGCGGGGGGGGGGGGGGACACATCCTCGAAGGGGGAAAACTGCTCCTGCAGTGCCACGGGGGCTGTAACCTCAAACGGGGCGTTGACCATCTCAGTAGTGTCCATGAGCATATCTGGGGTCGGCTCGGTGGCTGCCTCCATCTTCTTGGAGCTCTCTGTCTCGTGGGGATCAGCCTCCCGCGTCTGCTCCAATATCGGCGGATCTTTGCCTGGTTCTCCTTGGTCCATCATGAAACTGACGAATACTAGGAGACCACTGAAAGGAAAACACAATCGCAATGACAATGAAACAAAAAAGAGAGTGAGGATCGGTTACTGCTTTGCAAAAGTTCTTTTTTTTCTCTAAACGAAAATATACCAACATCACGGATCCGCTTACCTTCCCTTCGTTGGGAGAGAAGAACAGTGTCAGATGTGAGTGTTGCCTTTCTTGAAGACGGTGAGGGAGAAGGGGATTCAGCGAAGAGTGAAATAATGGTTACTTCGTCCGTCAAACTTAGACTGCGGGGAGGTGGGGTTTTGTGATACGACGGCTCGTTACTGCCGCGCTACGACCGGGGTGACTCTCCGCCTGCATACTGCCTTCTAATTTTGTGGATGGCATCTGGGCCCGCGTGCTGCATGGCCCGCATGTCGGTGAACAAAAGTATAACGGCATTCAATATAGGGAGACATTTTGATGACCTAGGAGGAGCCAGAAGCGGTATTGGATCCACTGTACTAGTAGTAATTATTTTTCTAGGTAGCTGTAGAGTGTCTCCACTGTACTAGTAGTAATTGTTTCTCTGGGCCCAAGACAAAACAGCCCATCCACCCTAGTAAATAGTAAAATCAATTCAAAAGCCCATATATTTACTGAATGAGAGGTGCTACCCACACCCAGCACACCGCCCCCCAAAAAACCTGGGTGCTCTTCTTCCACCTCACTCCCACCCACCTCATGTCAGCTCGCTCCACTCGTACCCCCAAATTCCTCACCTCACTCCTACAGAAAACCCCAGCTCCCCTTCAAATCCATGAGCGCGACGAGACACCCTCGAGGAAAATGGAGTCGGCTGACCCCAGCGCCAAGAAGATGAGGCTCCCGCCAGCGGCGACGCCTGTTGTAGATCCCGCACCCGGCAGCGTGGGGAGAAGCAGCGACCCCGCCCCCACCGGATCTCAGGAACCCGTAGAATCTCGGGTGGACCGCATCAGCGATCTCCCGGATGCCGTCCTTGGGGAGATCATCTCGCTTCACCCCAGCAAGGATTGCTGCCGCACCCAAGTCCTCTCAATTCTGTGGCGCCCTCAATGGCGCGCCGTGCCCCTTAATCTCGACTGTCGTCAGCTATCTCTCTTCAATGATTTTGAAATCCCCAGAGCCATCATCTCCTCCCACCAGGGCTCCGTTCAAAGCCTCTGCATCCCGTCATGCTACCTGAGAAAGCATACCATGCCCTGTGCTACCTCTTGAGCACTACGTTGGTTTTCCCTTGAAGAGGAAAGGGTGATGCAGTAAAGTGGCATAAGTATTTCCCTCAGTTTTTGAGAACCAAGGTATCAATCCAGTAGGAGACCACGCAGAAGTCCCTCGCACCTACACAAACAAATAAGAACCTCGCAACCAACGCGATAAAGGGGTTGTCAATCCCTTCACGGTCACTTACGAGAGTGAGATCTGATAGATATGATAAAATAATATTTTTGGTCTTTTATGATAAAGATGCAAAGTAAAATAAACGACAATAAAAATAACTAAGTGTTGGAAGATTAATATGATGGAGAATAGACCCGGGGGCCATAGGTTTCACTAGTGGCTTCTCTGAAGAGCATAAGTATTACGGTGGGTGAACAAATTACTGTCGAGCAATTGATAGAATTGAGCATAGTTATGAAAATATGTAGGTATGATCATGTATATAGGCATCACGTCCGTGACAAGTAGACCGACTCCTGCCTGCGTCTACTACTATTACTCCACACATCGACCGCTATCCAGCATGCATCTAGAGTATTAAGTTCATAAGAACAGAGTAACGCTTTAAGCAAGATGACATGATGTAGAGGGATAAACTCATGCAATATGATATAAACCCCATCTTGTTATCCTCGATGTCAACAATACAATACGTGCCTTGCTGCCCCTGCTATCACTGGGAAAGGACACCGCAAGATTGAACCCAAAGCTAAGCACTTCTCCCATTGCAAGAAAGATCAATCTAGGAGGCCAAACCAAACTGATAATTCAAAGAGACTTGCAAAGATAACCAATCATACATAAAAGAATTCAGAGGAGATTCAAATATTGTTCATAGATAAATTTGATCATAAACCAACAATTCATCGGTCTCGACAAACACACCGCAAAAGAAGATTACATCGAATAGATCTCTAAGAGAATCGAGGAGAACTTTGTATTGAGATCCAAAGAGAGAGAAGAAGCCATCTAGCTAATAACGATGGACCCGAAGGTCTGAGGTAAACTACTCACACATCATCGGAGAGGCTACGTTCTTGATGTAGAAGCCCTTCGTGATCAATGCCCCCTCCGGCAGGACGCCGGAAAAGGCCCCAAGATGGGATCTCACGGGTACAAAAGGTTGCGGCAGTGGAATTAGGTTTTTGTGGATGCCTCTGATGGTTTGGTACGTAGGTATATATAGGAGGAAGAAGTACGTCGGTGGAGCAACATGGGCCCCACGAGGGTGGAGGGCACGCCTGGGGGGGGGGTTGGCGCACCCCCTGCCTCGTGCTCTCCTCGCTGATTGCTTTACGTAGACTCCAAGTCCTCTGGATCACGTTTGTTCCAAAAATCACGTTCCCGAAGGTTTCATTCCGTTTGATACTCTTTTTCTGCGAAACACTGAAATAGGCAAAAATAGCATGGAACAACAAAAAATTATAGATATGTTGGAGACGTATCAAGCATCCCCAAGCTTAATTCCTGCTCGTCCTCGAGTAGGTAAATGATAAAAACAGAATTTTTGATGTGGAATGCTACTTGGCATAATTTTCAATGTAATTCTCTTAATTGTGGTATGAATGTTCAGATCCGAAAGATTCAAGACAAAAGTTTAATATTGACATAAAAGTAATAATACTTCAAGCATACTAACTAAGCAATTATGTCTTCTCAAAATAACATGGCCAAAGAAAGTTATCCCTACAAAATCATATAGTCTGGCTATGCTCTATCTTCATCACACAAAGTATTTAATCATGCACAACCCCGATGACAAGCCAAGCAATTGTTTCATACTTTTGGTGTTCTCAAACTTTTCAATCTTCACGCAACACATGAGCGTGAGCCATGGACATAGTACTATATGTCGAATAGAATGGTGGTTGTGGAGAAGACAAAAAAGGAGAAGATAGTCTCACATCAACTAGGCGTATCAACGGGCTATGGAGATACCCATTAATAGATGTCAATGTTAGTGAGTAGGGATTGCCATGTAACAGATGCACTAGAGCTATAAGTATGTGAAAGCTCAACAAAAGAAACTAAGTGGGTGTGCATCCAACTCGCTTCCTCACGAAGACCTAGGGCATTTTGAGGAAGCCCATCATTGGAATATACAAGCCAAGTTCTATAATGAAAATTTCCCACTAGTATGTGAAAGTGATATCATAGGAGACTCTCTATCATGAAGATCATGGTGCTACTTTGAAGCACAAGTGTGGTAAAAGGATAGTAGCATTGTCCGTTCTCTCTTTTTCTCTCATCATTTTTTTGGCCTTTTCTCTCTTTTTTTATGGCCTTTCTTTTTTTTAGTCCAGAGTCTCATCCCGACTTATGGGGGAATCATAGTCTCCATCATCCTTTCCTCACTTGGGACAATGCTCTAATAATTATGATCATCACACTTTTATTTTCTTTACAACTCAAGAATTACAACTCAAAACTTAGAACAAAATATGACTCTATGTGGATGCCTCCGGCGGCGTATGACAGAATCAAGAGTGACATGTATGACAGAATTATGAACGGTGTCTTTGCCACAAATACGATGTCAACTACATGATCATGCAAAGCAATATGACAATGATGAAGCGTGTCATAGTAAAAGGAACGGTGGTAAGTTGCATGGCAATACATCTCGGAATGGCTATGGAAATTCCATGATAGGTAGGTATGGTGGCTGTTTTGAGGAATGTATATGGTGGGTGTATGATACCGGCGAAAAGTGAGCGGTATTAGAGAGGCTAGCAATGGTGGAAGGATGAGAGTGCGTATAATTCATGGACTCAACATTAGTCATAAAGAACTCATATACTTGTTGCAAAAATCTACAGGTTATCAAAGCAAAGTATTACGCGCATGCTCCTAGGGGGATAGATTGGTAGGAAAAGACCATCGCTCGTCCCCGACCGCCACTCATAAGGAAGACAATTAATAAATAAATCATGCTCCGACTTCATCACATAACGGTTCACCATACGTGCGTACTACGGGAATCACAAACTTTAACACAAGTATTTCTCAAATTCACAACTACTCAACTAGCATGACTCTAATATCACCATCTTCATATCTCAAAACAATTATCAAGCATCAAACTTCTCATAGTATCAACACACTCATAAGATTTTTTTTACTAATCTTGGATGCCTATGATAATTAAAGCAAATTACTATGCTGTTTTGTAGGACTCTCAAAATATTATAAGTGAAGCATGAGAGAACAATAGTCTCTATAAAACAAATCCACCACCGTGCTCTAAAAGATATAAGTGAAGCACTAGAGCAAAAAACTATATAGCTCAAAAGTTATATGTGAAGCACATAGAGTATTCTAACAAATTTCGAATCATGTGTGTCTCTCTCAAAAGGTGTGTACAGCAAGGATGATTGTGGAAAAATAAAAAATAAAGACTCAAATCATACAAGACGCTCCAAGCAAAACACATATCATGTGGTGAATAAAAATATAGCTCCAAGAAAAGTTACCGATGGACGAAGAAGAAAGAGGGGATGCCTTCCGGGGCATCCCCAAGCTTTGGCTTTTAGGTGTCCTTAGATTATCTTGGGGTGCCATGGGCATCCCCAAGCTTAGGCTCTTGCCACTCCTTGTTCCATAATCCATCAAATCTTTTACCCAAAACTTGAAAACTTCACAACACAAAACTTAACAGAAAATCTCGTGAGCTCCTTTAGCGAAAGAAAACAAAACACCACTTCAAGTTACTGTATTGAACTCATTCTTTATTTATATTGGTGTTAAACCTACTGTATTCAAACTTCTCTATGGTTTATAAACTATTTTACTAGCCATAGATTCATCAAATAAGCAAACAACACATGAAAAACAGAATCTGTCAAAAACAGAACAGTCTGTAGTAATCTGTAACTAACGCAAACTTCTGGAACTCTAAAACTTCTGCCAAAATAGGAAGACCTAAATAATTTGTTTATTGATCTGCTGCAATTTGAATCAATATTTATCACGTTCTGGTGATTTTTAACAATTGTTTTCGTGAATAGAAAGTTTCTGGAATTTTCAGCAAGATCAAATAATTATTATCCAAGAAGTTCCTATAGGTTTAACTTGGCACAAACACTAATTAAAACATCAAAACAAATCTAACCAGAGGCTAGATCAAAGATTTATTCCTAAACAGAAGCAAAAAGCAAAAAACTAAAATAAATTTGGGTTGCCTCCCAACAAGCGCTATCATTTAACGCCCCTAGCTAGGCATAAAAGCAAGGATGGATCTAGGTATTGCCATCTTTGGTAGGCAATCCATAAGTAGATCTCATAATAGATTCATAGGGTAATTTTATTTTCTTTCTAGGGAAGTGTTCCATGCCTTTCCTTAACAGAAACTGGAATCTAATATTCCCTTCCTTCATATCAATAATTGCACCAATCGTTCTAAGGAAAGGTCTACCAAGAATAATAGGACATGAAGGATTGCAATCTATATCAAGAACAATAAAATCTACGGGCACATAATTCCTATTTGCAACAATAAGAACATCATTAATTCTTCCCATAGGTTTCTTGATAGTGGAATCCGCAAGGTGTAAGTTTAAAGAGCAATCATCAAATTCGTGGAAACCTAACAAATCACACAGAGTTTTTGGAATCGTGGAAACACTAGGACCCAAATCACACAAAGCATAGAATTCATGATATTTAATTTTAATTTTAATAGTGGGTTCCCACTCATCATAAAGTTTTCTAGGGATAGAAACTTCCAACTCAAGTTTTCTTCATAAGATTGCATCAAAGCATCAACGATATGTTTAGTAAAAGCTTTATTTTGACTATAAGCATGCGGAGAATTTAGCACGGATTGCAACAAGGAAATACAATCTATCAAAGAGCAACTATCATAATTAAATTCCTTGAAATCCAAAATAGTGTGTTCATTGATATCTAAAGTTTTGACTTCTTCAATCCCACTTTTACCAAATTTCGCATCAAGATCTAAAATCTCCGAATTTTTGGAACACCTTCTAGGTAAAGGTGGCTCATATTCAGTCCCATCATTATCAAGATTCATATTGCAAAAAAAAGATTTAATAGGGGACACATCAATAACTTTTAGATCTTCATCTTTATTCTCACAAAAATTAGAAGAACACGCTTTCACAAAGCAATCTTTCTTAGCACGCATCCTAGCGGTTCTTTCTTTGCACTCATCAATGGAAATTATCATGGCTTTGAGAAACTCATTGATATCATGCTTAGGTGGAATAGATCTAAGTTTCAAATAATCAACATCAAGAGAAATTCTATCAACGTTCCTAGCCAATTCATCAACTTTAAGCAATTTTTCTTCAAGCAAAGCATTGAAATTCCTTTGTGAATTCATAAACTCCTTAACACTAGTCTCAAATTCAGAGGGCATCTTATTAAAATTTCCATAAGAATTATTGTAGGAATTACCATAATTATTAGAGGAATTACTAGGGAATGGCCTAGGATTATAGTTTCCTCTATACGCATTGTTACCAAAATTATTCCTACCAACAAAGTTTACATCCATAGATTCATTATTATTCTCAATCAAAGTAGACAAAGGCATATCATTAGGATCGGAAGAAACACTTTTAGTAGCAAATAATTTCATGAGTTCATCCATCTTTCCACTCAAAACATTAATTTCTTCTATCGCATGCACATTTTTATTAGTAGATCTTTCGGTGTGCCATTGAGAATAATTAACCATAATATTATCTAGGAGTTTAGTAGATTCTCCTAAAGTGATTTCCATAAAAGTGCCTCCCATGGCCAAATCTAAAAGGTTTCTAGAAGCAGAATTCAATCCGGCATAATTTTTTTGTATAATCATCCAAAGATTCAAACCATGTGTAGGGCAATTACGTATCATTAATTTCATCCTCTCCAAAGCTTGTGCAGCATGTTAATGATAAAGTTGCTTAAAATTCATGATATAGTTTCTAAGAGAGATGATTTTAGCGGGAGGAAAATACTTAGAGATAAAAGCATCTTTGCACCTATTCCATGAATCAATACTATTTTTAGGCAAAGACGAAAACCAAACTTTAGCACGACCTCTAAGCGAAAAAGGAAATAGCTTTAACAATATCATTGTCCACATCTTTCTTCTTTTGCATATCACACAAATCAACGAAGCTATTTAGATGGGTAGCGGCATCTTCACTAGGAAGGCCGACAAATTGATCTTTCATGACAAGATTCAACAAAGCAGCATTAATTTCACAAGATTCAGCATCGGTAAAGGGTGCAATCGGAGTGCTAAGAAAATCATTGTTGTTGGTATTGGTAAAGTCACACAATTTAGTATTGTATTGAGCCATCGTGACAAGCAAGCAATCCAAAACACGAGCAAACAAGAAGCAAGCGAAAAAAGTGAACGGAATAGAGGGCGAATAAAACGGCAAGGGTGAAGTGGGGGAGAGGAAAACGAGAGGCAAATGGAAAATAATGTAATGCGAGGGATAAGAGTTTGTGATGGGTACTTGGTATGTCTTGACTTGACTTGACTTGGCTTGAATCTCCCCGGCAACGGCACCAGAAATCCTTCTTGCTACCTCTTGAGCACTGCGTTGGTTTTCCCTTGAAGAGGAAAGGGTGATGCAGTAAAGTAGCGTAAGTATTTCCCTCAGTTTTTGAGAACCAAGGTATCAATCCAGTAGGAGACCACGCACAAGTCCATCACACCTACACAAACAAATAAGAACCTCGCAACCAACGCGATAAAGGGGTTCTCAATCCCTTCACGGTCACTTACGAGAGTGAGATCTGATAGATATGATAAGATAATATTTTTGGTATTTTTATGATAAAGATGCAAAGTAAAATAAACGGCAATAAAAATAACTAAGTGTTGGAAGATTAATATGATGGAGAATAGACCCGGGGGCCATAGGTTTCACTAGTGGCTTCTCTCAAGAGCATAAGTATTACGGTGGGTGAATAAATTACTGTCGAGCAGTTAATAGAATTGAGCATAGTTATGAGAATATCTAGCTATGATCATGTATATAGGCATCACGTCCGTGACAAGTAGACCGACTCCTGCGTGCATCTACTACTATTACTCCACACATCGACCGCTATCCAGCATGCATCTAGAGTATTAAGTTCATAAGAACAGAGTAATGCTTTAAGCAAGATGACATGATGTAGAGGGATAAACTCATGCAATATGATATAAACCCCATCTTGTTATCCTCGATGGCAACAATACAATACGTGCCTTGCTGCCCCTGCTGTCACTGGAAAAGGACACCACAAGATTGAACCCAAAGCTAAGCAATTCTCCCATAGCAAGAAAGATCAATCTAGTAGGCCAAACCAAACTGATAATTCAAAGAGACTTGCAAAGATAACCAATCATACATAAAAGAATTCAGAGGAGATTCAAATATTGTTCATTGATAAACTTGATCATAAACCCACAATTCATCGGTCTCGACAAACACACCGCAAAAGAAGATTACATCGAATAGATCTCCAAGAGAATCGAGGAGAACTTTGTATTGAGATCCAAAGAGAGAGAAGAAGCCATCTAGCTAATAACTTGGACCCGAAGGTCTGAGGTAAACTACTCACACATCATCGGAGAGGCTATGGTGTTGATGTAGAAGCCCTCCATGATCAATGCCCCCTCAGGCAGGACGCCGGAAAAGGCCCCAAGATGGGATCTCACGGGTACCGAAGGTTGCGGCGGTGGAATTAGGTTTTTATGAATGCCTCTGATGCTTTGGGGGTACATAGGTATATATAGGAGGAAGAAGTACGTCGGTGGAGCAACATGGGACCCACGAGGGTGGAGGCCGCGCCTGGGGGGTGGGGTAGGCGTGCCCCCTGCCTCGTGCTCTCCTCGTTGATTGCTTTACGTAGACTCCAAGTCCTCTGGATCACGTTTATTCCGAAAATCACGTTCCCGAAGGTTTCATTCCATTTGGACTCCGTTTGATATTCTTTTTCTGTGAAACACTGAAATAGGCAAAAAATACAGCAATTTGGGCTGGGCCTCCGGTTAATAGGTTAGTCCAAAAAATGATATAAAACTATATAATAAAGCCCATTAAACGTCCAAAAAAGAATATAATATAGCATGGAACAATAAAAAATTATAGATACGTTGTAGACGTATCACCCTGCATGGTGGACTCCTGGCTGAAATCCCCTGAATTCACATAACTACAGCTGCTTGAGTTCTACTATTCCCCTGGAAATCACATACCGCATACCGAACTCCATGTATTGGTTCCTTCGACACCGATGTCCATCTCGCGGTTTTTCTCCTCTCTCCACACCGCCACCTTTGCGCTGTGCTACCTACCAGACAATCTGGTACTAA
Organism: Aegilops tauschii subsp. strangulata; assembly: GCF_002575655.3. Taxonomy (NCBI): domain Eukaryota; kingdom Viridiplantae; phylum Streptophyta; class Magnoliopsida; order Poales; family Poaceae; genus Aegilops; species Aegilops tauschii. Next base: position 159,013,524 of record NC_053039.3, read on the forward strand.
ACCTTCGACTCCCATTCTCAAGAAACTTTCACTTGTGCGGGTTCGTATATCGGAGGCCTCATTGCACAACATCATCCACTCCAGTTTCCCTGCCCACGAGTGCTTGGTGCTTGTTTTCACAGTTAGAATCGGATGTCTCCAAAAAAGTCGCTTAACCTTGTACGAATTGGAATTTCTTTTGACGGAAGGCAGCTCATCATCCAAGATGCCGCTTCACTTCAAAGGTTGATCCTTGATTCTAGTTATTCACCGTTGCAAATGACCGTCCTCTCTGCGCCTAAACTGGAGACCTTGGGTGTAATACATGATCTCTGTGCTCATTTCAATATGGTGTTTGGCTCCACAGTTCTTCAGGTACTTTATATTATCGTCTACCCTTGTAACCATAAGCTGCATTTTAAATTTCTGCGCATAAGTTATATATCATCTTGGAGTACACATTTTGTACTAATATTATGTTCTATGCTCAATGAAGAGTTTCTCCATGGATGGCCTATCAATGGTGCTGGATTCTGTCAAGATCTTATATATCCAAGTGAATAGTTTTGATCTGAACAAGATTATTGGCTTGCTGCAATGCTTTCCATGTCTGGAGAAGTTGTATATAAAGGTGATAATTTCACGCACATTGGAAGCCCGCATATAGTGTACTAGAATTAACCGTTCAGTTGTTGCTCTTTCGACACTCTTTTTTTAGACCTTAACTGTTTTCAATCTTCATGTATATTTAGGCAATAGGACGGGGTAAGAAAGTAATAACCAATCGGTGGATTCGTAAGCATCGGGATTTTCTCACTTCTCATGAGATTCGATTGAAGACAATAACGCTAGAATGATATGTAGCCAACCGTGCAAACACTAGATTTGTCACATTCTTCCTGCTGAATGCGAGGTTACTATAGTCCATCAGGCTTAAGTTTATCAGCAGCATGGTTTTGACGGATGGGTATGTGGAAGAGCAAAAAAAGGAGTTTCAGGTGGACAAAAGGGCTTCTGAATGTGTCGGGCTTCTATTTACAACATATTGTGGTCATAATCTAGTAAATTTTACGACCCAGGATGTTCATTCTATGGACCTGACCGATCCATTTGACTGTGACTGCCAAAAACAGTGCTGGAGTTAGATGTTGTTGCCCTTTTGAACCTGGGTTTTTTTGTAAACCTGATGAACAACTAACCCTCGTGCTTTTGTACAGTTTGTAAGCTGGAGTTAGATGTTCTTGCCCTTTTCAACTCGGCTGTGACTGTCATATTTTCTTTGAAACAAGGCAAATGGCTTGCCAGTCGTTTAATTTAGAGTGAAATATTGTAACAACTAACAAATCCCAACCAAGGGAAATAACATCACTCTCGCTGTCTGCTTGAGCTCACTGTGCATTACTGAAGCCATGTGATTAGCCCCCACCAGCACCCACAAACTTATTTCGAACTAGCACATCAAATGGGACCATGACAAATTTGGATTCTGACATTTGTGACCCGCGAGGAAATAGCCTATCCAAGGTGGTGTCGACTTACTAGCTAGTCAACAAACGATTCTGCCTACCAGCTGTTGGATTGACATCCAACATCTGTCATGTATCTTCTATCTCTAGTCTTCTTCTTCCTCCAGCTGCCCAAACCAAACCACCCCGTTGGCTACGCTTGCTCCCGCCTCCCATGGCTGGCCGCGCCTCCGCCGCCCTACCGTACGTACCCTCCAACGTTGGCCAGTCCCTCCCTCTCTTATCCCACACATCCTGTTATTCTCCAGCGACGTTAGCCCCAACACGCACCCGCACCCGAACCAGTCAACCCTCGTACTCCCCTCGGCCTACGACTGGACCGACGCATCTTCCACGGCTCCTATTCGTTCTGTCCAAGGCCTCGTCGTCGTCCTCTGCCTCGCGGCCTTGGTTCGCTCGCCGTGTGCGGTGCGCCGCTCTCTTGCGTTGTCAACGTCGTCAACAACCGAGAGGAACAAGGAGATGACTGTACGTGGAGAGGATGACAGTAGGGACCCACCAGCGTCATGGCAGTACGCAAGCAAGTGCCTCTATATTACAAGCCCAAAAATATGGTTCCTCCTAATGGTTGGACATCTGGGGCTCACGCCATTGTCAACGTAGTCAATAAACGAGAGAATTACACTACGAGCGGCTGACACCAGGGACCCAGCAGGTCCCGCAGTTTATTTTTTTGAGGAACAAGCAGTTGTTATTTATACTAGTTTTAGTGACGGGTCAGGGTAACAATGGGGCTGTGCGGGGGCTGTGGCCCGTCTAGCCAGTGTTTTATTTATGTTTACCACATCATGAGCCCAGTTGTGTTTTTTTCTTGCTGAAAATGGCTAGCCCAGTTCTATTTTTTTAAAGAAATACCCAAACGAGTCCTACTTGCTTTATCAGCCCCGCTGGGCTGCAAATCTTTCAAGACGAGGAGAGTTTCATTCGGTTTGCCCAGAAATGGGCTGTACATTTTTAAAACACATCAAACCGGGAATTAGTTTCAAATTTTTTCATTACAAGGTTTTAAATTCCATTGATTTTTATGCGTGGACAATTATTTGGATTTTATATTTATATAAATTATTTTTCAAAATAGTTTGAATGTGATTCAATATTTCGGGATTAAAAATAGTTGACCGACTGAAATATGCAAAATTTCGTATACTTTTTAACCGTGGTCACAATATGGGGTGTTATGCTAACAAAAAGAAGATGGGTTCCAATTTTTTTAAGAATTAGCAAATGGGTTGTACATTATTACAAATAATGTCAGATGGGCTGTATGCTGTTTTCCACAGATTTGAGGCCTACTTGTGCGCCTACTACAGGTTGACGCGTATGCTTTCCTAAAAAGAATGGTTGATACACACGCAACGCCGTGTCAACTTAGTCAACACACGAGAGCAGTGACTGTTGGATGTCCATCCAACGACAGTCGTGCTTCTTCCATCTCTGCTCCTCCTACTCCAGCCACTCAAACAAGCGCCAGCGGGACTGCCTGCTCCCTCCTCCCGCGGCCGGCTATGCTGCCGCGCAGGCCTCACCGCCCCACCGTACTCCCATCGCTGGCCTAGCCATCCCTCTACTCACGCACACCTGCTGTTATTCTCCGGGGACGGCAAACGAACCAGTAAACCCTCGTACTCCTCCGCGTGGGAAACAACTGCCGAGTCTTCCCTGGCTCCGTTTCGTTCCCTTCCTAGGCCTCGCCGTCGTCCATCGCCCTGGTGCTCTCGGCATGGCCTGGTCAACGTGGTCAATGAACGACCTCCATCGGAAGTGGACTGTACGTGGAGAGGCTGACAGCTGGGTCCATGGCCACACCTAAGGAAATGCCTCCTTATTACGTGCAAAATAATGATTCCTCCACCTGACAGCTAGGACCCACGGGAAGGGCTTCTGTATTTCACGAAAAAAACGTTCCCCCCGCTGACTGGTCGGACCCACCAGCTATATCTTCGCACGCAAGGAAGTGCCTCCTTATTATGCACAAAAAAATGAATACCCCCTGCTAGCTGGGACCCACCATAGTGGGTGGCTGACTTGTGGGCCTACTAAGTTGACGGGGATGGAGGGTTTTGTCAACTTAGTCAATATGAACGATTCTAGCTCCAGTGACTGTACGATGTCCATTCAACGGCCATAGTGCTTCTTCAACCTCTGGTCTTCTTGCTCCAGCCGCCCAAAGCAGCGCCGGTCATGTTGCATGCTCCTGCCTCCCGTGGCCGGCTGTGCTGCCACGGAGGCCTCACCGCCCCCATACTACTCCCACCGCTGGCCAGGCCATCCCTCCACTCACCCACACCCCCTGTTATTCTGGGGCGACGGCAGCCTCACACCGCAGCTGAACCAGTGAACCCTCGTACTCCTCTCCGCGTGGGCATCCACTGCCGCGTCTTCCCTGGCTCCGTGTCGTCCCCTTCCTAGGCCTCGCCGTCGTCCACCGCCGTGGTGATCTCGGCGCGGCGTGGTCAATGTGGTCAACGACCGACTTCCATCGGAAGAGTACTGTACATGGAGAGGCTAACAGTTGGGTCCACGGCAGCCGCTAGGAAGTGCTTCCTTATTACGCGGAAAATAATTATTCCTCCACCCGATAGTAGGGACCCACCGGACGGGCCACCATATTTGGTGAAAAAACGTTTCCCCCCCGACTGCTGGGACCCACCGGATGGGCCACCGTATTTCGCGAAAAAATAAGTTCCCCCCGCTGTCAGCTCGGACCCACTGGAAGTGCCTCCTTATTACGCACAAAAAAAGAATACTCCCCCTGCTAGTTGGGACCCACCTTGATGGGAGGCTGACTTGTGGGCCTGCTAAGTTGACGGGGACGGAGTGCTTTGTCAACTTAGTCAATATGAACGATTCTAGCTCCAGTGACCGTACGATGTCCATCCAACGGCCGTAGTGCTTCTTCAACCTCTGGTCTTCTTGCTCCAGCCGCCCAAAGCAGCGCCAGTCGTGCCGCATGCTCCTGCCTCCCGTGGCCGGCTATGCTGCCGCAGAGGCCTCACCGCCCCATACTATTCCCACCGCTGGCCAGGCCCTGCGCGACGGCAGCCTCACACCGCAGCCGTACCAGTGAACCCTCGTACTCGTCTCCGCGCGGGCTTCCACTGCCGCGTCGTCCCCTTCCTAGGCCTCGCTGTCGTCCAACGCCCTGGTGCCCTCGGCGCGGCGTAGTCAATGTGGTCAACGACCGGCTTCCATGGGAAGAGTACTGTATGTGGAGAGGCTGACAGCTGGGTCCACGGCCGCCGCAAGGAAGTGCCTCCTTATTACGCGGAAAATAATGATTCCTCCACCTGACAGCAGGGACCCACTAGACGGGCAACCGTATTTCACGAAAAAAATGTTTCCCCCCTGACTGCTGGGACCCACCAGCTACATCTTCGCACGCAAGGAAGTGCGTCCGGGTAAAAAAAAAACAATTCTGTAAGTGCATCTAGTGCCACCCCTAGTTGGTTTTGGAGTATTGATGACAAACCTGGTTGAGGGACTAATGTGTTTGTGAGAATTGCAGGATAACACAGGTAGTAGTCCCTCATTGATTCGGTTTACCTACCGGACATGACCCCTAAAAATGTGTGAAGACATTGAAGACAATGGTGGTCTATGAAGATATTCACAACGAAGATTATGACTCGAGAAGACATTCACGTGAAGACTATGTAGTGCGAAGACATAGCTATTTCGTAGTTTCCTTTTCTTCTTTGTTGAGTCATAGGAACCACCATACTGTTAAGTGGGGTCCAAGTGAACAAAGTCAGAGTGACTGAAGTGATGCTCAACCAAATCCTATGTCTTCGAGCAAAGACACTGAGAGCAAATCTTATCCAGGGCTGGATGAGTCAGTGATACGTCTCCAACGTATCTATAATTTATGAAGTATTCATGCTATTATATTATCTGTTTTGGATGTTTATGGGCTTTATGAAACACTTCTATATTATTTTTGGGACTAACCTATGAACCCAGAGCCCAATGCCAGTTTCTGTTTTTTTCCCTTGTTCCAGTGTTTCGCAGAAAAGGAATATCAAACGGAGTCCAAACGGAATGAAACCTTCGGGAGCGTGATTTTTGGAACGAACCTGATCCAGGAGACTTGGAGTTGAAGTCAAGGAAGATTCGAGGTGGCCACGAGGCAGGGAGGCGCGCCTGCCCCCTAGGTGCGCCCCACCCTCGTGGGCCCCTCGTGGCTCCCTTGACCAACTTCTTTCGCCTATATATATATATCCATATATCTTAAAAACATCAGGGAGCAGAATAGATCGGGAGTTCCGCCGCCGCAAGCCTCTGTAGCCACCGAAAACCAATGGAGAGCACCGGGATGATGAAGATGGCCACCGAAGAGGCACGATCTTGATGTATCGCGAGCTTTGCTATTATAGTTGGATATTATGATGTTTCTCCGCCTCTACTCTCTTGTAATGGATTGAGTTTTCCCTTTGAAGTTATCTTATCGGATTGAGTCTTTAAGGATTTGAGAACACTTTATGTATGTCTTGCATGTGCTTATCTATGGTGACAATGGGATATTCACGTGATCTACTTGATGTATGTTTTGGTGATCAACTTGCGGGTTCCGCCCATGAACCTATGCATAGGAGTTGGCACACGTTTTCGTCTTGACTCTCTGGTAGAAACTTTGGGGCACTCTTTGAAGTTCTTTGTGTTGGTTGAATAGATGAATTTGAGATTGTGTGATGCGTATCGTATAATCATACCCACGGATACTTGAGGTGACATTGGAGTATCTAGGTGACATTAGGGTTTTGGTTGATTTGTGTCTTAAGGTGTTATTCTAGTACGATTTCTATGATAGATTGAACGGGAAGAATAGCTTTGTGTTATTTTACTACGGACTCTTGAATAGATCGATCAGAAAGGATAACTTTGAGGTGGTTTCATACCCTACCATAATCTCTTTGTTTGTTCTCCGCTATTAGTGACTTTGGAGTGACTCTTTGTTGCATGTTGAGGGATAGGTATATGATCCAATTATGTTATTATTGTTGAGAGAACTTGCACTAGTGAAAGTATGAACCCTAGGCCTTTTTTCCTAGCATTGCAATAGCGTTTACGCTCACTTTTATCATTAGTTAACTTGCTGTTTTTATATTTTCAAATTACAAAAACCTATATCTACCATCCATATTGCACTTGTATCACCATCTCTTCGCCGAACTAGTGCACCTATACAATTTACCATTGTATTGGGTGTGTTGGGGACACAAGAGACTCTTTGTTATTTGGTTGCACGGTTGTTTGGGAGAGACCATCTTCAACCTACGCCTCCCACAGATTGATAAACCTTAGGTCATCCACTTGAGGGAAATTTGCTACTGTCCGACAAACCTCTGCACTTGGAGGCCCAACAACGTCTACAAGGAGAAGGTTGCGTAGTAGACATCAAGCTCTTTTCTGGCGCCGTTGCCGGGGGGGGGGGGGTGAGTGCTTGAAGGTATATCTTTAGATCTGGCAATCAATTCTTTTAGTTTCTTGTTTTATCACTAGTTTAGTCTATAAAAGAAAATTACGAAAAAAATTGGAATTGAGGGTGCCTCATATGCTTCATCTTTTTAATATCTTTCATGAAAATGATGGGAAGGAAAATTGTGCTCACGTACTAGAAGAAGAATTACATAGAATGCTTGGCATAAAATATGTGAATGATGAGCATGATTGCAATGTCGTTAGTATGAATTCTTTGAATACCCATGATGCAAATGATATGCAAAGCCACAAGCTTGGGGATGCTATGTTTGATGAAGATGATATGTTTAGTCCCCCAAGTTTTTATGAGCAAATCTATTATGATGAAAGCATGCCTCCTATTTAAGATGATTATTTTGATGACACGTATGCTATAAAGAATAAAGATAACCATGAAACTTGTCATCATGATTTTAATTTTCAATTGGATTATGCTTCACATGATAGTTATTTTCTTGAGTTTGCTCCCACTACTATTGATGAGAATAAATTTGCTTATGTGGAGAGTAGTAAAATTTCTATGCTTGTAGATAATGAAAAGAATGCTTTATGTGCTGGTTATATGGTTTAGTTAATTCATGATGCTACTGAAAATTATTATGAGGGAGGAATATATGCTTGTAGGAATTGCAATAATATCAAGTTTCCTCTCTATGTGTTGAAAATCTTGAAGTTATGCTTGTTTTGCCTTCCTATGCTAGTTGATTATTGTTCGCATAAGTTGTTTGCTCACAAAATCCCTATGCATAGGAAGTGGGTTAAACTTAAATGTGCTAGTCATATTCTTCATGATGCTCTCTTTATGTTTCAATTCTCATCTTTTATACGAGCATCATTGAAATCATCATGCCTAGCTAGAAAGGCATTAAAGAAAAGCGCTTGTTGGGAGACAACCCAATATTTACCCCTACTGTTTTTGTGTGTTAACATGATTAAGCTACTGTAGTAATAATGTTTTATAGATTTTGTTTCAATAAAGTGCCAAGTAGAACCTTTGGGAAGACCTGGGTGCAAGTTAATGTGATCTTGCTGTAGAAAACAGAAACTCTGCGCTCACGAGTTTAGCTGTCATTTTTTTACAGAAGAGTACTTTTAAGTTTATTCTTTTTTCAGAAGATTAATAGAAAAATTTCTCAGGTCCACCAATTTATTTTAGAATTGTTTGAGTTCCAGAAGTATACGTTTGATACAGATTACTACAGACTGTTCTGTTTTTGACAGATTCTGTTTTCTTTGTGTTGTTTGCTTATTTTGATGAATCTATGAGTAGTATCGGAGGGTATGAACCATGTATAAGTTGGAATACAGTAGATATTACCCAAATATGAATTTAGAATGAGTTCACAAAAGTACCGAAGTGGTGATTTATTTTCTTATACTAACGGAGCTTACGAGTTTTTTGTTAAGTTTTGTGTTGTGAAGTTTTCAAGTTTTGGGTAAAGATTCGATGGAATATGGAATAAGGAGTGGCAAGAGCCTAAGCTTGGGGATGCCCAAGGCACCCCAAGGTAATATTCAAGGACAACCAAGAGCCTAAGCTTGGGGATGCCCCGTATGGCATCCCCTCTTTCGTCTTCGTTCATCGGTAACTTTACTTGGAGCTATATTTTTATTCACCACATGATATGTGTTTTGCTTGGAGCGTCATTTTATTTTGTTAGTATTTGCTTTCTGTTATTTAGAATAATGTTTTGCATCTCTATTTTCAACAAAAATTTCAAGGATAGCCTTTACCATGCTTATTTTGCAAGTATACATGTTGCTATTTCAAAACAGAAAGTTTACCACTGTTGCAAAAATTCCCTAGAAAAGTCAGAATATGATAAAATGTTGAAACTTTTTGCATATTGTGCTCTGATAAATTTTCTACAGTGTGGTATAATTTGATAATGTTTGGAGTTAGGGAAGTATGATGAATCTTGCATTCTTTACACACTGTATTGTTTTGGCAGATTGCTGTTATGTTTGCATTGTTTGCATATGTTTGCTTGTTTAATGATTCTATTTGAGGATAGGAGTATTAAATATGCAGAGGCATTTAGTATGCAATGTTGAATAATAATTTTAGTGATTTGTTACAGTAGAAAATGATAAGGTTTTTGCATTGGTTTATACTAACTTATCTCACGAGTTCTTGTTGAGTTTGGTGTGGATGAAGCTTTCGAGATTTAGGAAACCGTGATATGAAAGGAATTAAGGAGATACAAAAATCAAGCTTGGGGATGCCCAAGGCACCCCAAGATAATATTTCAAGAAGTCTCAAGCATCTAAGCTTGGGGATGCCCTGGTAGGAATCCCACCTTTCTTCTTCAACAATTATCGGTTAGTATCGGTTGAGCCTAAGTTTTAGCTTCACATGATGAGTGCTATCCTTGAAATGTCGTTTTATTTTGTTTTTCTTGCTGTTTGAATAATATACCAAGATCTGAAATTCTTAAATGAGAGAGAGTCTTCACATAGCTACATAATTATTTAACTACTCATTGATCTTCACTTATATCTTTTTGGAGTAGTTTGTCATTTACTCATGTACTTCACTTATATCCTATGAGTAAATGGTTGAATGATTTGAATGTCATAAATCTGAAATTATATATGTTTCATATGTCTTTCCCATGGGGAGTAATGCCTTCACATATAAGAAGTAGAGGTGGTAAATTTGTGAAGGTTGGCAAACATTGTAATGGTCACTTGAACAATTCATGAAAGAATATTGAAGGAAGAGAGATTTCACATATAAATATACTATCTTGGACATCTTCTATGATTGTGAGCCCCATTAATTATTTTCAAACCTGAGCAAATTAGTTGAAGTTGGACAAGGAAGACAACATAATTAGTTATTCTTGGATATATTTGTATAGAAGTTATATTGTTATAGATCCTCCAACATGTGATGCTTGCTATTTAGAATCCTTTGCTAGCCAAAATATCTGTACTAAGTGGGAATACTGCTTGTGCATCCAATTCCTTGAACCAAGTTTCTTCCATGAGTGTCCACCATATCTACCTAAATGCGGTATTTACCTTCCATTCCAAGTAAATTTGCATGTGCCAAACTCTAAACCTTCAAATAATAATCTGTTTTGTATGCCCGAATCGCTCATGTAGAGACTAGGGGCTGTCAGTATCTTCCATGCTAGGTGGGTTATTCTCACGATGAGTGGACTCCGCTCATCATTCACGAGAAAATTGCTGGTAACTGGGATGCCCAGTCCTATGATCAAAAGATCAAAAACAGAATCGCAAATAATTTAAAACTCCCCCAGGATTGTTGATAGATGGACGACACCCCTTGTTTTGGACAAGCCGTGGAGTGTGATTGTTGGTGGAGGGGGAGTAAAAACTTTACCATTCTGTTTGGGAACCGCCTATAATGTATCTAGTATGGAAGATATTGGGAACTCTTGGTTGTTATGTTGACAATGAAAGCATACCTCTCAAAATTATTTTCATCTCTTTTTTAAAGCTTCGAGCTCTAGCACCTCTGCAAATCCCTGCTTCCCTCTGCAAAGGGCCTATCTCTTACTTTTATGCAAGAGTCAGTAGTATTCCATCTCATTTCAACCTACTTTTTAGTTGGCAAGCAAAATGTGGTGGAGAAAGATCTAAGCATATATGGCCATTCAAATATATTTGACCATGAATTATTATTGTTCACAATTATCTATATGATAAATAAGTTGGGGGGCAAAACATTAAGCCCCTATCTTTCTCTATGTTCGATGGATGCTATTTGTTCTAAAAATATGCTTTGAGTGGTAGCAATCATGGAAGACTATATGATAGTTGAGTATGTGGGATTTGCTAAATCAAAGCTCTTACATAGACCCTTCCTAAAAATAAGATGAATTGCAATTGTTTGATGATTGAGAACATAGTTTGTTAGTTTTCAAGAAAGTTTATGGTCTATGCTTAACATGTGAATAGCTTGTTACTTGATCATGAAAAGTTTTATGAGTTGAGCTACTGTTATGACATATAATGATGCTAGAAAAGGTGATTGAAATTATCATTGATCAAACATGTGCACCTACTAGCATTCACACTTCATAAATTATTTCTTTTATCATTTACCTACTCGAGGACGAGCAGGAATTAAGCTTGGGGATGCTGATACGTCTCCAACGTATCTATAATTTATGAAGTATTCATGCTATTATAGTATCTGTTTTGGATGTTTATGGGCTTTATTAAACACTTTTATATTATTTTTGGGACTAACCTATTAACCCAGAGCCTAGTGCCAGAGTCCAAACGGAATGAAACCTTCGGGAGCATGATTTTTGGAACGAACGTGATCCAGGAGACTTGGAGTTGAAGTCAAGGAAGCTTCGAGGTGGCCACGAGGCAGGGAGGCGCGCCTGCCCCCCTGGGCGCGCCCCCACCCTCGTGGGCCCCTCGTGGCTCCCCTGACCGACTTCTTTCGCCTATATATATCCATATACCCTAAAAACATCGGGGAGCAGAATAGATTGGGAGTTCCGCCGCCGCAAGCCTCTGTAGCCACCGAAAACCAATCTAGACTGGTTCCGGCACCCTGCCGGAGGGGGAATCCCTCTTCGGTGGCCATCTTCATCATCCCGGCGCTCTCCATGACGAGGAGGGAGTAGTTCACCCTCGGGGCTGAGGGTATGTACCAGTAGCTATCTGTTTGATCTCTCTCTCTCTCGTGTTCTTGATTTGGCACGATCTTGATGTATCACGAGCTTTGCTATTATAGTTGGAGATTATGATGTTTCTCCCCCTCTACTCTCTTGTGATGGATTGAGTTTTCCCTTTGAAGTTATCTTATCGGATTGAGTCTTTAAGGATTTGAGAACACTTGATGTATGTCTTGCATGTTCTTATCTGTGGTGACAATGGGATATTCACGTGATCTACTTGATGTATGTTTTGGTGATCAACTTGCGGGTTCCGCCTATGAACCTATGCATAGGGGTTGGCACAACTTTTCGTCTTGACTCTCCGGTAGAAACTTTGGGGCACTCTTTGAAGTTCTTTGTGTTGGTTGCATAGATGAATTTGAGATTGTGTGATGCATATCGTATAATCATACCCACGGATACTTGAGGTGACATTGGAGTATCTAGGTGACATTAGGGTTTTGGCTGATTTGTGTCTGAAGTTGTTATTCTAGTACGAACTCTATGATAGATTGAACGGAAAGAATAGCTTCGTGTTATTTTACTACGGACTCTTGAATAAATCGATCAGAAAGGATAACTTTGAGGTGGTTTCGTACCCTACCATAATCTCTTCGTTTGTTCTCCGCTATTAGTGACTTTGGAGTGACTCTTTGTTGCATGTTGAGGGATAGTTATATGATCCAATTATGTTATTATTGTTGAGAGAACTTGCACTAGTGAAAGTATGAATCCTAGGCCTTGTTTCCTAGCATTGCAATACTGTTTACGCTCACTTTTATCATTAGTTACCTTGCTGTTTTTATATTTTCAGATTACAAAAAGCTATATCTACCATCCATATTGCACTTGCATCACCATCTCTTCGCTGAACTAGTGCACCTATACAATTTACCATTGTATTGGGTGTGTTGGGGACACAAGAGACTCTTTGTTATTTGGTTGCAGGGTTGTTTGAGAGAGACCATCTTCAACCTACGCCTCCCACGGATTGATAAACCTTAGGTCATCCACTTGAGGGAAATTTGCTACTGTCCTACAAACCTCTGCACTTGGAGGCCCAACAACGTCTACAAGGAGAAGGTTGCATAGTAGACATCAGTCAGCTTTACTTGTAGCCCAAGTCAAGCTGCCGCGTGTGTTTGGAATCTGACTGTTGGAACACGTGTTCTTTCCTTAGTGACCGAGGGTCATTTCGGACAAATCAGGTCAGGTTGCCTAGTGGCTATAAATAGCCCACCCCCTACACCATAAATTGGTGGCTGCTTAGAGTTAGTGCACGGCTTTTGTCGTTTGAGAGCAACCCACCTGAAAACCTTTGAGAGAGAGAAATCCTTGCGAGTTCAAAGCCCAAAACACCTAGAGCCCAAAGAGTGTTTTGCATCACTGAAGTCTTTCTGTTCGCATGACCTAAAGACTTGTTACACTTGAGGACTTTGAATCCTCCAGCTGGTTAGGCGTCGCATTTTGAGCATCCAAGAGTCATTGTGGATTGCCGATGAACGAAGTCTGTGAAGGTTTGGAAGTCTACCTTGAACGCTTACCAGAGTGATTGGGCGAGGACTAGGTGTCCTTAGCACAAGGGGAATAAGGTGAAGACGCGGTCTTCTGAGTTGAATCTCAGCCTCCCTAACCAGACGTACAGTTGTCACAGCAACTGGAACTGGTCCAACTAATCCTTGTCCTCACCAAGCAACTGGTTCTATCTCTTCCATCACTTTTTTACAGTTTGTCTTCATGAAGTCATTTGCATGCTTGTATGATCTGTTTGACTTCACTGTGTGACGACTATTGTGTTTGGCTTCATACTATCTTCCATCTTGATCCATACTACCTAGCTGCTAATAGTCTTCGTGCTTTAGCTTCATTCCTTGCTTGACTATGGCTTGTCTAGTGTAGTCTTCCTTCTGCTGCATATCAATAGGTTCATTTCCATTGTTTGTCTTTGAAACTATTATGTTTTGAATACTTTCATAAAAATTGCCTATTCACCCCCCTCTAGCTGATAACTAGCAATTTCAATTGGTATCAGAGCAAGGTACTCCCTTGTTCTGTGTGATTCAGTTTAACCACCTAGATTTTTAGCTATGTCGACTGCAGGGATAATAAAAGTCTCCGCTACGTGCCCTATCTTCGATGGCACTGATTACCCCTACTAGAAAAATAAGATGCGCATGCATCTTGAAGCCATTGAGGTCGACCTTTGGTATGTCGTCAAGAACAGTGTTCCCAAGGGCGGTGAAGGTGTCACCCCTGCTGGTGTCAAGAAGTTCATTCAATTGGATTCTACTATGAAGAACATCATCTGCGGTCATCTGATTGCTCTGGAAACTTTGAAGCTAGTCTGGGACTGGCTCTCCAAGGTCAACGAAGGCGTCTCAACCCAGAGAGATCAAAGGATCAGTGTTCTTCACAACCTCTTCAACCGCTTCAAGAGAAATGACAATGAGAATGTCCAGCTCACGTTTGATCGCCTCACTGATATCACCAATGAGCTTCATGCACTCGGCGCAACTGAGATCACCAAGCATGAAATCGTCAAGACACTCCTGAGATCACTTGACAGCTTGTTTGACACCCTAGCCCTGATGATACAAGAACGCCCTCACTTCAAGACTCTCGATCCGTCTGACATACTTGAGAGGCTCAACACACATGAGTTCCAACTATCTGAGAAAAGAGACATCTATGGTCCCAACTATGGACGTACTCGCGCTTTGAAGGCAAAAGTTGCTTCCTCATCTGAAGAAGATTCTGACTGCAGTTCTAGGGATCCTAAAGACATTGGAAAGGAGCTTGCTATTCTTGTGAAGAAGTTCCAGAAATTCACCAAGAAGAAAGGCTTCAAAAAGTCTTCAAGATCCAGCTCAAGAAATGATGAAGCTTCTACTTATGACCACAAGAAGAGAACATGCCACAAGTGCAAGAAACCTGGTCACTACATCTATGAGTGTCCTCAGTGGGACAATGAGAACAAGAAGAAGAAGAAGAAGAGCAAGGAATATGATTCTGATGACAAGAAGAAGAAGAAATCCTCAAAGTCTTTTTCCAAGTCTTCCTCCAAGTCTTCATCACATAAGAAGAGCTCATCTGGCAAGGCTCGTGCTTTTGTTGGCAAGGAGATGGATTCAGAGGAGGAGTCTGCTTCTGAGGAGGCAGAGGTGGAGTCTGAGGAGGACTTCGACTCTGGCGTTGCAATCTGGCTCTAGCCACAGCCTACGTTGCCAACTCCATCTTCAACACTGAAGACAATGGCTCCGTCACCAACGTGATGCTAATGACAAGGACGACTCTGCCCCCACCTACTGCTTCATGGCACGTGGTGCCAAGGTAAACTCACGCGATGCTTACTTTCAAACATCAAGTGAAGACGACTCTGATTGTGAATCCAGACCCAGCTACAAAACACTTGCTAAAATTGCAACTGAACAACAGAAAGCTATGGAACATATTCAAAAACTGTTAGACAAAAGCGATGACCTGTTGGACGCGGAAATGACCCGATCTCAGTCCTTAATTGAAGACATAAAAAATCTTCATGTTAAGTACGAGGAACTTGAAAGTTGTCATG
Organism: Aegilops tauschii subsp. strangulata; assembly: GCF_002575655.3. Taxonomy (NCBI): domain Eukaryota; kingdom Viridiplantae; phylum Streptophyta; class Magnoliopsida; order Poales; family Poaceae; genus Aegilops; species Aegilops tauschii. Next base: position 159,028,724 of record NC_053039.3, read on the forward strand.
AAACGCTCTCAACCACTCATGAAAAGCTTTCCTATGATTATCTTCAAAGGAAGCATGAACTTGAGAAATTGAGAGCAGTTCATGAAGATCTTCAAAAAGAGAAGGAGTCACTTCGCGCTCAACTGATCAGTCCCACTCAGGAAGGATTTGAACCACCATGTCTAAAATGACTTGAGCGTGATAACGCTACTTCTGTTGCTAAATGTTCTACTGCTGCTACTGTCACAATATCTTCAACTGCTGATGTGGTAATTAACCCCTCTGCTGACGATACCACTACTATTGCTGATGAAAATGCTAGGTTGAAGACATTGGTTGAGACTGGGATGTACAAAAGTCTTAAAGGGCATAAGACACTATGTGATGTCCTCAAAAGCAGATTCTGGACCGAAACCCTAGGAAAGAGGGTGTTGGGTTTGAGAGGAAAATGAATGTTGATGGTTCATACTGGAAGCCTGAGCAGTACCCAAAACCACCACTACAAAAAAAAAATACATTTCCGTGATGATACGTGTTTGTCACAGTAGGTCACGTTTTCTGTCATGCATGTACATCCATGACAAATTTATGATAGAATCAAGATAGTCATACCTGTGTTATCGTGGAAGTGTTCCATGACATTACCAAAATTATCATCACGGAAGTGTCCACTTCCATGACGATAAATCGCGCGTCACAGAAGTGCTTTCGTCAAGGGTGATCGACACATGGCATCCACCGTAACGGAACGGCGTTAAGCTATCGGGTCCGGTTTTGGATCCGATAACCCGTTAACAGCCCCGACCAATGGGGATTTTCCACGTGTAAAATCATCATTGGCTAGAGGGAACACGTGTCGGCTCGCCGTTGGGACAGATGTCATCCACTCATTGGACACAAAGCGCCTATCATACGTCGACACGTGGCACGGCCCAACAGAAGCCCATTCCTGTGAAAAGGCTGGCCCGTTTGACTTGGTCAAAAGGTGGCGGGCCGGCCCACGGTAAGCCTGTTAACGGCATGTTCGCATATAGCCCATTTACAGCACGCTAACCCAGGGCCCGTTTACGGCCTATCCGAATTAGGCCCAGTAGCGTCATCTGGGCCGTCCAATATAATTCCAGCCCATTTTAACTTCCGGCCCATGTATGGCCGATGACGTCTTTCGGCCCATATGAGTCCCTTAGTAACCCTCGGCCCATTAACGGCCCGTGGTAAAACTGGCCCATAATGAACAGTGTATCACTTTATAGCCATTAACGACCCATTATTCCGTTGGGCCATTTCCAGCCCATGTTATCTTTTGGCCTTCTTAGGGCCCATTTATTCTTGGGCTCATTTCCAGCATTCATTTACTTTCAGACCGTTACTGTCATTTTCTACTTGTGGGCCAAATTCAGCCCGTGGTTACAGTCGGCCCGTTTGTGGCCCGTTAATACGTTGGGCCGTTTTCATAGCGTCATCAAATACGACCGATTAACGATGGCCCGTTATGCTCGGCCCATGAACGGACGATTTCAAGTCTAGCCCATTTACGGCCATAATGTGGTCTGTTATGGGCCCATGTTTGGCCAACCGATCATACGACCCGTAGAAGGCCCATTGATGATACGGCCCGTAGAAGGCCCATTGTGTCTACGGCCCGTAGAAGGCCCATTTTTTCTACGGCACGTAGGAGGCCCATGTTAACTACAGTAAATATGTAGCCCATGGTTAATGTGGCCTAGTTTTAAAGAACAGGCTATTGCGGCCACTAGCAAACCGCGGAAAAAGAACTGCACTGACTACAAGAAAACAAATAAACAAGACCATAAGGAAATAAATAGGCAAGCAACTTACGCTAGGCTATCACGGCTATTACACATATTACATCCACTGGGCATCAAAGTTCGCCACCAGTGCAAATATAGGGAACAAAGCAGCATATAAATGCCGCAGCAAAACAAGTCCAGATCTGAAACCACTTCAGAAGAGCTCAAGAAACAATATCCTGGGTACCCATAATGCTGGAAAGATGCTTAGCAAGCTTATTAACTTTCTCTTGTTTGGCGCTTAAATCCTCCAGCACTTGCTGTTGCACCAGAAAGTATGCATCTGAATTCTGCAGGGACTTCCTCAGTCCTTTGGCTTCCTGTCGCATAATGTCTAATCGATGTCTTTCAACTTGAAGTTGAGACTCAAGAAGCCGAACTGATTCAGGCAGCGAGTTCGAAGAGCTGGTGCCAGCAGTAGTAGCCAGTAACTCGAACACTACATCAAGACAGGACTTTGGGGTTTTCTCAGTGTCTTCAATATAGTTTTTATCAGCTTTCTTGGAGACCAACAGGGATGTCTCTCTATCTTGAACCTTATCTGCATTACTTCCTGTACCATTGCATAATGGGGCACTCTTCTCCAATATTTTATCCGCATTCTAAAAGAGAAACAAACAAACACATCACAGGTTTACAATGTAGTATATGAAACTCATTTTGGTAAACCAGTTCAGTAGTAAGGTGGACAGGATAACAGCATGAAACAAACATATATCTATGTAGTATGGTCACTGTATGGTCTATATCATTCTAGTTTATGTTGCCAAATCAAGATAGATACAGTTCGAATCATATCTATTTAAGACAAAGCAGCTTAGAGAGAATATAAGTGTGGGAAACTATACAGCAATAACAACACTTGTAAGGTGCATGACATGAGAATATAACTGTTTATTCAATTGAAACTGAAATCAACCTAGAGCAAGTTACAACAGCAAACACGTTAAAGAAACAGGTTTAAAACATACCTGTTGCGCCATTGGAGTTTCAATTGCATCCTTCAAATTTGAAATTAGTTGGTATGAGTAAATACAGTGATGCAAGAGCAAAGTAGTATGAACCATAGCTACGGAACTTGACCTGAGAACAATTCTTCTTCTGCTTTAAGCGTTGACTTGGGGTTCGGAGTGGTGGTCCTCGTGCTTTGGGCACTGCAGTTCCCTTACTAACTGCTCGTGTTTGGGTGCTCTGTGGTGGAGACGGTGTTGTGACAACGGGAACTGGGTTACTATCTGCTGGGGTTGGGGTTAGAAGGGGTGTAGCTGGTTCTCTGTCCAACTGGGTAGGGGTACAATCTGCATGAGTCTGGGTTATGTGTGGGGGGATGGTTCTTGGGCAAGTACAACCGTGGTTCTATCTCCATCGACAAGTAGCACGATCTTTTCTGAAGACCGTGTTTTTACTCCCAAAGATACTGCCATCACCCCCTCCAATTGAAATGGCTGATAAACAAGAAAAGTAATTGAATGTACAGACATTGTAAGATAGACAGATGCAATGGATAGTAGGGAAGAAAACAGGGCATGAAATAATTCACATTTATGTTGTCTAACCAAACAAAATAGCAGGACATAATTTCATATATATGATGGCTAATTAAACAGGATAGCATGACACAATTTCACATGTATGATGGCTAACTAAACAGGATAGAATGACATACTTCAAAATATGGTGACTATGTAAACAAGATGACATGATATAACTATACGATGTGTCTATTAAAATGGTTGGCATGCCATAAATCACAAACATGCCATCGATGGAAACATGATGGCATGATATAATTCACGGATAGAATGACATAATTCAAAATATGATTACTATGTGAACAGGATGAGATGATATAACTATATTATGTCTTTAGAAAATGGGTTGGCATGCCATAATTCAGATACATGCTATCTATGTAAATATCATGGCATGATATAATTCAAATATATGATTTATATACTAAGGAAGTGAGCAGAGGGCAATCGCATATATGATGTGTCAACTAAGGAGATGGCATTCAATATCGTGTATATGATGTAAAAACTAAGCATTGTAATACAACATATGCATGATATGAGTAATATAACCCTGCCAAGTTTGAGCATACACCTCAGGGGGATAATAGGACTGGTCATCTGCCTCTGAATCCTCCTCCGAAGAGCTATCTGTAACCAGCAAGATATCTGCTTCACCAGGTAGCATAGTCTGCTCTGAAGACCTTGTTTTCACTTCAGATTTCTCCATCACCAATTCAAATGGCTGATGCACAGGAAGAGCAGTTGAATATACAAACATTGTCGACAACAGCAATGAGAAATACAAAAAAGGACGACATGATATAATTCACATAAATGACGCTTGGCTAAACAACATGGCATTGCATAATTCACATATATAATGCCTTGCAACAAGATAGCATTGCATAATTCACATATATAATGTCTTGCAACAAGATGGCATTGCATAATTCACATATATGGTAATTAGACACTAAACAGGTGGCATTCACACAAAGCATGTCTAAACTAAGCAAATGACATAGCAATGCAAGATACCATATGCACGATATGAGCATATAACCCTGCCAAGTTAGAGCATGCACCTCGGGGGGGGGGGGGGAATAGGACTGGTCATATGTCTCTGAATCCTCCTCTAAGGAGCTATCTGTAACCAGCAAGACATGCGCATCGTCAGATAGCATTGTCTGCTCTGAAGACCTTGTTTCCACTCCAGATTTTTCCATGACCGTGTCAAATGGCTGATGCATAGGAAGAGTAATTGAATGTACTAAAATTGTTGACAAATTTAACACGTAATAAAAAATTGATGTCATGATATAATTCACATATAAGATGACTGGCTAACCAGGGTGGCATTGCAAAATTCACATATATGATGCCTGGCTAAACAAGATGGCATTGCATGAGCCACATATACGATAAAGAAACTAAACATATGGCATTGACACAAAGCATGTCTAAACTAAGTAGATGACATCTTAATGTATACAGTAAGCAATGCAAGGAACCATATGCATGATATTACCAACATCAGCATGCCAAGTTAGAGCGAATACCTCATGGGGTAAATAGGAGTGGTCTTCTGCTTCTGAATCCCCCTCAGAACAGTTATCTTCCTCTTGATTACGATCCGAAATGGGTGGAGGGGGGCTGCCTTTGCGCCCACCATGGAACGACGTCTGCATGAAATTTTATTACCACGCAAGGCTCGTCTCTTTTGCTCTACATGTTCAGTTCCATTGTGTACAATAAATGACATGCATAGGAATAAAACATAGTGAAATTATGTAAGGAGTGCATGCCAAATCCAGAGTGATGGTAGCAATCTGTGGATAGACCCAAAACAAATGATAGCAGGCAGATAGTAGCTTTAGTTAAAAAATACAGATAATGGCTCCTTTAATGTTTGTTTGCGCCCAACATGAAACTCATAGTAGACACCCGAGATTAACCAGATCGTAGACAGATAGTACTGATTGCTGCCCCAATATGCACCCCACAACCATTTAAAAACTCAAGTTTCAGCATAAGTTTGGACCTGACTCGGAGTCTAATAGGTGAACACGACGATAGAGTAGCATGTCATCATATTAAGCGATGCATAACGTAAGCAGGCACGGAAGAGTGCGACCTCTCTTGCGGACCCGTGTAGTCCTCAAGGTCATCTGCTCAGTTGATGATGATAATGGAGTTGTCGTGGCTGCCGACGGCAGGGAAGAAGATCTGAGGTGGCGAAAGACAGTCTAGAGAGCGGATCCCTGTTGTGGTGAACCCTTCCGTCATTGGAGCAGCTGAGCTGGGGTGGAACACAACACCGCAGGAGCAGAACGAACCACACAAGGTTTTCTTTGACACATATCTGTAACAGAAGTAATTGTGTAAGGGCTTGTTTGAATTTGAGGATTCTAACAATGCAGGGATAGGAAATAGACAGGAATAGGATATGAATGCACGTGCAAAACAGAGAATTTAAAAACATAGGATTTCTGCCAATCTAGGTGTTTGGTTCACAAGAATTGGAAGAACACAGGATGCAAAGAAGCATGGTGAGATTAAGTCAAATCACAAGAAGTGTACAAACTCTTTGGCGAAGCCATGTCGATCTCAGCGTGATTGGGTTGGCCGCTGAGGATGCTTCGGCTGACTTGGCTGTCGGAGGAGGGGAAGATGATCTTAGGCGTCTGGAGATGGAGCCCGAGGTACTGCTCCGCTGTGATTGAGGGTTTTGTCGTTGGAGCAGCTCTGGTGAGTTGTACGACGCCGAGGTTGAAGCAGGACAAGAGAGACAACGTTAACCTGAGTGGAATTCTAATAGCATGTCCAATAGATGACGTAAAATACATAACCATAAAGTGCTAGATGTATACATCAGCCGCTCATCTCTGAAATTAACTATTGAAACTGAATTTAACTGTCGAAACTGAACTTAACTGTCGAAACTGAATTTTGCTGTCGAAACTGAATTTTACTGTCGAAACTGAACGCACTAGAGGTGAGGCTACAAGTCAGTCGACTGACTTTTTCATCTCTGGTCAGTCGATTTTGCAGCCGTTGGATACGAAATCAAGGGCCCGCAGTTCATCTTCAACCTCCACCCCCCTGAGCCGCCAGGCACTACCGGCCAAACAGCCGCCCCCCTGCCCGCCCCGAAATACTCCCCACCGTAGGTCCGCCGCCGCCCCGGCCATCCTTGTAGGCCCCCCGTGCCGAGCTTTTTCTCCGGCGATCCCCACGCCACCGCCCCACCACCGCCGGCGACCACCGCCCCCACCCTGAACCCTAAGATAGATAGTAGGTGTCACGACCGGTTTTTCAATAAAAATAATTATTGAGAAACCAATCCCTTTTACGGACCAGTGAGGAAGAATTCCTTCTCACTGATAGACAAAACATTGGTCACAGAAGAAAAATACCAGGAGTACTAAATATAATACAAGGTTGAGCAGGGACTGCCCAACAATTTATTACATGCACGCCGATAAAACAATACGGCGGGTAGGGTGGCAAACTACTAACTCACGAAAAAAAACGGTGGTGGAGATATCACCGCGGGGCGAGTGATATGACTCCAAAAGACTATAGCTCTTCGAGCGTCGGAGTGAGGCTCGAGAAGACTTATTGCGGGTGGCGGAAGCGTAAACAACATAAGTGACCAAAATCCGGGATCGCGCAGGACTGACTGGGACTCCTCTAGGCGTCGGACGCGCTATCAAACTCTTCATCCAAGAGATCGCCTTCGTCAACATCTGGCCAAATCAACAAGCCAGGTGAGTACTATGAAGTACTCGCAAGACAGTTCGGACATAAGGTATAACAAACGCAAACATGAAGCATATGAATAAGTTAACCAGTGCGATCAGACATAGAGATAATAAATACTGGGTGCCAAGCGAGGGTCTGAATGACGCCTCGAGCGGAAACTGCAGAATAGTAATACTGGTGCCAAACGAGTGTCTGAAAGACTCCTCGAGAGGAAAATGCGGAATAATAATACAGGTGCCAAACGAGTGTCTGAAAGACTCCCCGAGCGGAAAATGCGGAAATACAATGCCGCAGTCGGGCGTCAGGGCGACACCACATAAAGGGCTTATAACAAAAAGTAAAGACAGTGCATGCCGCAGTCGGACGTCTGAGCGACATCACATAAAGGGCTTATATCGAAAGTGAGAAACGAGTACACGCCACAGTCGGATGTCTGCGCGACGTCACCTAAAGGGCTTATATCACAACTCATTAATACAATAGCTCGGAGACATAATTTATCACAAGCATGAGACACAAAATAAAGTTAGTCCATCAACTGGAATAACAATAAAACTGAGATTTTACCGCTTGAGCTTGTTTACCGGGGGCAAGATTTTCACACGGATAGATTTGGATGTAACGTCTACATTACTGATCGTGGATACGATGATTTGGAAAGAATTGACTCTGCAGAGTTTGTACTTAACCACTGCCAACGGATTTCAGTAGTCACGGGGACTAGTTCCGTCTACGGTGTTCTGGAAGGAACACGTCTAACCAGTACACACCCAATTCAACCATCCGAAGCCAGGGATCACCCTCGGCAACATTCAGGAAAAACCCTGAGTCGGGGAGGCTACAACCTCGCGTAGCATGGGATCAAATTTCTATACGCGCGCTATAAGGGGGTGCCCCCCCTCTCGGTCCCAACCGGAAACACCCATGCCCCCTGACCGAATGACTGGCTTTAATCCTGGGCCAAGGTACCATCATCCCGGCCTCTCTGTTTGGTGTGTACACGGAAAGAGGTTACCAACTTACTAAACCGTATCCTGGCAAAGAGACATGTGGTAGCACGGAAAGGGGAAGGGACGATAACACGGCTCCAACCATGTTAACGTCGGGAAAGTCGGATGACACAAGGCTGGCATGCTACAACAGTACCACCTCGCTGCCCTTCATGTCACCACATGATTAGGCCACCTCTCATCAGAGGTCATCGCAACCTTGGAACATGCGGGAAAAGATCAATAACGTGGCTCCAACCACGTTAACGTCGAAGAAAGTCGGATGACGCAAGGCTGGCATGCTACCACAGTACCACCTTGCTGCCCTTCATGTCACCACATGATTAGGCCACCTCTCATCAGAGGCCATCGCAACCTTGGAACAACCGGGTCGTTGCCTTACATGCAACGAGGTATTTATCGACCCTCACATGCCACGCACAAACTTTCACATGAACATGCAAAACATCTGCCATATCAAATGTTCAAACATGCTTGCCTAGTTCGGAGAAGTCGGAGTCTAGCTCGGCGAAGTTTGCGGCTCCGTCCCCTCTCCCGGAACCTACGGCAATCACGAAACGGGGTACTAACGTGAAAACCAACATATGCACAGAAACTTTGCCAAATATTTTTCAAATAAATCCCATAAAAAACTAGACAAAATTTGGAGATTGACAGAAAAAGAATCACTCAAAAATACCTTTTCATTAAAAAGTTATAAAGGTTTCTGTCCAGGGACCTTTCTGTAATGAAACAGAAAAGTTCCAGGGTTTTAACTGAGAAAACAGAAAACGGTTCGTTTGGAAATGCGCAAGCGCAAGAGAGAAGACGTATTTTGCCCGAAGGCGCCAACAGAAAACGATTCGGGGAAATAAAACAGAGGCTGACACGCGGGGCCCGCATGTCAGGTTTGAAAGCTCGCCGGCGCCCGAAGACGGCGGTGGACGCCGGCGTCGAACCACGGCGAGTTAGGAGAAACGGAGGGTACCAAGAGCTTCAGTGTCTTCTTCCGCGTCGGTGGGTGGTGGACTCGTCCAACGGGGAGCACCACGTCGAAGGCGACACTATCTCCGGCGGACGGCGGTTCGGGTGAGGTTGGGGAACTCCGGTGGAGGGCTGCAAAGTACGAATTGAGGCGCGGGTCAGAACGAGGGATGCAAGGAGAGGCTACTGGCAAGAGAATGGAGACTGCAGAGCACACACGGGGGCGAATCGGGCTGGATCCCGTGGCGGATCGCGGCGGCCGGAGTCGAGGAAGGAGACCCCCTCGCGGCTCTTCCAGTGGCTGGGCATGCTCTAGGGGAAGTGTAGGGCTGGTGGGTGCTCGAGTTGAAGCTCGGGGCCCCTATTTATAGGCAGCTCGACAGGGTGGCCGTGAACGGAGAATCTCCGGCGAGCGATTACGGCGGAGCAGTGGGTTGTCAGGGGGTTTGAGCGGTCGAGCAGCATCAGTGGCTGTTACTGGACTCGATTTGCAGCTGAACGGGGCTGGTCTGGGTGTAATGGCGTCTGTCCACGGTGAGGTGACCGCACGGGCTCAACGGCGGCAGAGAGCGCGCTCCGCGCCCTGGGGTTCACGACGAGTGCGGCAGCGCATTCGGGGGAGTGGACGGCCACGCGGCAGGCTCCGGTGGTTTGGGCGGCGCTGGGTGGAGTCGGCGGCGCCGTGTCTCCCGCTGGCGTCCGCAAAGCCGCCGCCGGCGTCGGTCACGGGGCGGCGCACCTTCTGCTGCTCGTCGCCGACGCCCGCAAGGTGCCAGGCACTCGTGCGGTGCAGGAACAAGAGGGCGAGGACGAGGAGCAAGACGACGCGATGGCACTGGCGAGATCGATGCCCTGTTCTGAAGAAAACGAGAGTAGCCACTGAACTGAATCTCTGAATTTATCTGAATTTGACATGACCATGCACTGCAGGTGTTCGACAGTAGGTTTTGGTAAAGAGATAAATTTTTCTGGAGCTGTAACTTGGTGAGATGATCACTCAAAGCACCCAGGGGCTGTATGAATTTACTTGGAATTTTTGGAGAAGGTTTTGAATGAATTTCACCAAATTTGTCAAATCTGGTCCAAACTTGCAGCTGATGTAGTTTGAAAATTTTGAACTGGAGACCAGTGGATCTTCATGGTTCTAGGTTGGGGGTTCAAAGGACTAGGAGGGGGAAGAAGTTTGGGGCGAAAAATCAAAACAGAAAGAGGAGTTCCTTTGTAAACCTCCAAGTGCTAGAAGAGAAGACAGAAATTTATTTGAATAGAATTTGAATGGAAATGATCACATGGGGAGGTTCAACTTGCTGGATTTGATGCAAATCATGGTCCAAAGGTGAGGGAAAGGTTAGGAGAGAGCATTTGCACTAATGCCATGGCAAGGAGGAATTGTTGAAAGTGGCAAAAGACTTTCCAAAAGCCATAGTGCATAATTCAAGAAGATTTACCAAAGGTTATTTTCCCAAATGAAAAACCATTTTGTCTTGAGTCCAAAAGAGAGCAAGAACCTCCAAGGTCAAAGGCAGATCTTGGGTGAATCCAAATAAAATTTTTGCCATAAAGAAAATATATGAGAGGGAGAGTTCTCTTGAAGAAATTTTTTAAATCACTCCCTTCAAGTCAAATGAAACCTTTTGAAAAATCCAATAAAAACTTGGGTGTCACAGTAGGGTACCTCTCCGGCGAGCCCCCTCCCCGCTGCGGCTGGTTCTTCCTTAACTCCGGCGAGCCCCCCATCCCCTGAAAATCGACTGACCCAAAAGTCGATTCAGTCGACTGAAGTGTAGCTAGATCGGAGCTGCATCGCAAGCAAGAGAAAGAGCGAGAGCAGCAGCGCGAGCAAGAGCAAGAGCAGACCAGGCAGGGGACCGAGAGCAAGAGCAGAGCAGCAGCGCGAGCGAGAGCTAAAGCAGCAGCAGCTCCTACTGATGTGGACATCACCGCTAAGGGAGCGACGCCGTGGAGGAAGTGGCCGGCGACGCCGCCGTGGATGGAGCCGCGCCGTGTCGGCTCGGGACCGAGCGCCGGCAGCACCGTGAGATCGAATCACTAAGAAAATGCGGCGATTAGTGTACAACCTCTTTGGTGGTGCCGATTAGGGCGCAGCTTCATCCGAGGAAACGGTGATGATGATGCTTTTCCGGTGGTGCAGGTGAAGACGGCGGTTTGGGAATGGAGGTGGCGCGAAAGACGAGGGGAACATCGGGGCAGCACCTTGGAGGTGGAGGACGGGGTGGCTGAACCGGCGAGATGACCAGATCGACGATGGATCCTCATCCGGTATGCTGGATGAGGGACGTCGAGGTGTTGCTGTGGACGACGTCGTCGGGGAAGTGGCTCCGGCTGGGTGGTGCACGGAGGAGGGTGTGGGGCTTCGCGGGTTTTGCCGGCCTCGGTGTACGAATGGGTGGGCTGATGGGATGGGAGTGGGGAACCATGGCTTAGGGACGCGCTTGTCCGAAATGTGCGGTATGTTACGAAAGTACCCCCACCGATTTGAGGCGGTTCTTTTGGTTCAGCGGTATCACGGGCATTTCGCGTGTCGGGATTTCACACGAGGTGGGATTTTTCGCGTGCGTTGTAATTTTGGAATACCAAGGCGCGGATTGAGATGGAGGGAGTTGTCGGAGCACAACGAGACAAAGATATATGTTAAATATTTCGGGCTAACAAGGCGCGGGTTGAAGAGGCGGGAGTTTTGCAGCACGATAGACAGAGACGCTAGCTTGAAATTTCGGCATAACAAGGCGCAGCTTGAAGTTTTGGGAGAACAAGCTTAACGTGTACCCAAAAAAAGACAATTTAGACTAGTATGATATACTACGTACAATGTGTTTAACACGCACAACACACACACAGACACCATTTAGACTAGTAAGGTATACGTGCATTGCACGCATGATATTTGACAACCAAATTATGAATAAATACCACATTATAGCATGTAAGCTTTGAGTCATATATGCATGATGTAGATGTTCGTTTAATTCTTATAGCTCATTTCATTCAAAATCATCTAGTTTTTATAAGAAAGCTAACCTATTTTAAGATTCATGGAATTGTGCGTTGTAAGGCATAAAGTAAAAACAAATCATGTAGAAAAACATTTGGGCAATTCTGATACGGAAGATTCTAGAACAAAGAAGAAGTTCTTGTGTTTGAGGTTTGTGCATTATGCTTAAGTTAAACCATAGAGTCTTCTAGATTGTACATGTAGCAAAATCTGGTGGAATCTAGACGATATGCAACGGCCATTAGTGCTCAAATTTGCCAGCTCTGCACCATCAGATTGGCCTCATCCAACGACCATCTTTCAAAGTTAAAGTTATCCGCACACTATATAAAAAATATAAAATATAAAATATATATATAGGGGGTATAGATATAGATATGTGATGCGAAAGCCACCCATCATCTGTAATTAGAATAGTGTGTCCATGCACGGATGCAATGTGGCCAAACGATGTCTGCCATCGGTATCTCAAATTCAAACCAATCTGACCTTGTTCAATGTGTATACATTGCAACATGCTCGTTTCCAAACCACACCGCACAAATCTCCGTTATATTCATGCATGCATGGGTTTCAAACATCATGATCTCTTATTAAAATAATTGAATTCAACTTTACATTGATTATGACCTCACCTAGTCTTTTACACCCACACATTGGTCTTCTCTTTATAATTGTACCACTAACTTTCTCTCATGCATGCATGCACACACACACTACCAGTCGGTATTATCCATCGCACACATGCAATCTTTTTCTTCAGGTCGGTCTCCCATGAAGGTACACACACACACCCCCCTCTCCATCATATCGGACATTCTTTATCTCTCACGTGCATGCGCAACGACCGATGTTCCTCTATGTGCGTTTGTGTATATAGCTAGGTCTTTCATAGTTTTCCACATAAACTGATCAATCTATATATCTAGTGAGCTCTCACCCTCTTTCCCACGTCCACATCAATCAATCTATACCTCTCTATATAGGATTACATATATAGCTAATACACTCACATTAATTATATATCCAACGCCCTCTCATCATCCATGCCTTCCGCCTCATCTCTCAGACGCGCGCACAATGGCGAAGACAGGGGGCAGCAAGGGCCCTGCCCCCCCTAACATCACTATATATCGAGGCTAATATGAATGTGATCATTAGACAATTGCTGGTAAAAATGGTTTAAGTTGGTGAATTGGCCCTCCTCGTAAAGGATTAGCAATGCTTGGCCCCCTAGCTCATGGGACATTTTTCATGGCCCCGCCACTGCGTGCAACAGTGCACCTTCTCACCCCCTCTCTCTAAATAACGATCTCGCAGTTGTGCACTCCTTGATAGTCTCCCTCCACTCGGCCCCTCGCACCATCTTCTATCCCCCCGCCGGATTTTGCCACATGTACAATCTATCAGACTCCATGGTTGAACTTAAGCATAATGCACAAATCTCAAAACAACAGTGGTTCTCCTTTTTTCCAGAATCTTCCGTATCATAACTGCCCAAACTTTTTTTCTAGTTGAATTGCCATTATTTGTTTTTACTTTATGGTTTACAACGCACAATTCCTTGAATCATAAAATAGATTAAGGGCTTATTTGATTCAAAGGATTCTCGAAGGAATTTTGGAGGATTCTAATCCTTAGAAATTCTTCCTATCTTGGTTGTTTGATTCGTAGGATTGTAAACCATAGGAATTTTTCCATATGATTCATTTGCACTAGATTTCATCGGAAACATCCCATCCACTCAAACCTCTTTGAAAGAATTCTGCGTTTTTTCTATGCACAACCAAACACTCGTACCATCCTGTAGGATTCAAGACGACATTCCACTCTAATCCCATGTTCTTCCTATTCCCGCGTTTTGGAAATCCTACGAATCAAAGAGGCTCTAGGTTTTTTTTATAAAAACTAATGGATTTTGAATGAGATAAACTATAAGAATTAAACGATGGTCTACATCAGGCATATATGACTCAAAGCTTACATGCTACAGTGTCGTATTTATTCGTAGTTTGGTTGCAAAATCTGACGCGTGCAATGCACGTGTACCTTACTAGTACTTCGAGTATGTGCAAAACACAATGGCACGCTACACAGTGTCTCTCTTACAGTTCATGAAGCCATGTGGCACATGTGGAGGCGTTGTTGCGACATCCTTGTGTGGATTGATCACAGTGACGTGCTGCTGGTTCCAGAAGAATGTACTCGTCCTCCCTGAGCCGCACTGGCGGTACATGCACGAAGCGAAGATGTGCACACACGCCACGCACGCACTCATTCCCTCACACGCACACGCGGGTACACGGGCGGACGCAATTTTGTACAAGGATCCACCCCATGTGATAATTTGACACGTGTAAAGTCCTTCACTTCATTGATGGTCAATTAATACAGCGCATGCAAATTGAGTGGACGTGAGGGCGGAAGAAATACATTACTACTCCACTGCGCGCATGCGAGTAGTTAAATTATGGGTTGCTAGTAGTACTTCCATTGGTCTCCTTCGTATTTTGTGCCAATTTTTGACAGTAACATAATATTTACGCATCTGAGCAGTGTAGTCTACTTGAAATTTATGTTCCACTAAACTCATCGGGAGCCGTTTCAGGCCTTGAAACCAAAAACCATCAATTAATCATTACCTTGTTCCCATCACATTCGAAAGTACCAGTGCTACAATTAAGTGCAAGCCTGCTCACACCTACCAGTATGTACAAAACCTGAACGTGTTCCCACTATGCAGGTTTTAGTACTAGTGCTAGTACTTAGGTTATAAAAAGGGGAACTACCTAACCGAAAATTACTCTACCTTCCTCCTCATAAGCCCTCCTTCTTCGTCCGTCCTTGCCATGGCCGGTGTGCAGAGCTCTAGGTCGAGAACTACTCATAACAACGGAGCGGCAACCAAGGCTGCAGAAAAAAACAAAGGGCTCGCCGCCACGCAGAGACCTCGAAAGATCTCTCACGGGCAGGCGAACATGCCCGATCAGCTCAATAAGCACCTCAATAAGCAGAAGGAGTTCATCCACAGCTTGGTGGAGCTGCTGAAGGACAGCCTCGACGACATGCCCGCTGAGCTCAATGAGCAGGGGGAGTTGACCGCCGGCTTGGTGATGCTGCTGAAGAAGAGCATTGCCTCGGAGAAGAAGGCGACCGGTGAAATCCTGCAACTTCAGGAGGACAAGGCGAAGCTCTGCCACGAGCTCGACCTGCTGAAGGAGGAGAACGCCGGCTGGAAGAAGCTGCATGAGCATAGTAGTTCCTCGATGAAGATGTTGCAGGCCCTCGTCATGGAACAGAAGGAGGAGTTGGCGAAGCTCCGCATCGAGCACCCGGCTGCTGTCAAGGTACGTAATGCGGCCGTGGAACAGATGATGAAGGCTCGCGTCGAGAAATCCCGCGTCATGGACACAATGATGAAGATGGCGGAGGAGACGCGCAAGGAGATGGAGGTCGTGGAGGCGATGAAGAAGCAGTTACGACTCGGCGGCCAGCAACCCTTCATGTAGTGAGAGCAGTGCCCCAGACTTGTGTGTGCGTCTTCCTTCTTTTTTTGGGGTGATAATCCTCCTTCTTCTTTTGCTCCTGTGTTTCTTATTTTGCTTCGGGTGTTTCGCCGCACATGTCACCTACTCTCCGAGGAATGAATAGAACAATGCTAAAATGAGATGACTAGCAAATTAGATCATTCTTTATCGCCAATAGAACAATGCCTCTTGCTAGTAATATATAATAAGAGTAGAGAGTAGAGGATATGGCACTGGGCTGCCGTGTTTCGTGCTCCTTCGTCGTACTCCAGTGGAAAACGTGAGTATACCGCACGGTTCTTTGCTCCTCCTCAGGTCGTCGGCACATTTATACGAGCAGTCAAATCACAAGGCCCCGCCTTCCACTAGTAATGAGCCGTCAAATCGCGAAGGCCCTCGCCTCTCGTGAAAAGTACCAAGCTAGACTGCCCCGCCCCCTAGCCTTTAAAAAAATGTATACATTTGTACAGTAGTAGTATCGATGGATTGCGCCATGGATCAAAACTAACAAGATGTAATTAAAGAAAAAAGGTGGTACATATAGAGAGCGCTCGTCGCGGAATTATGCATATACTATATGACACTACCCACTATGAAGGTACTAGTAACATAGACTAGTAACTGGTCTATGTTACTCTCCACTATGACCAGCCAAAGTCGAGGCGCGGATACCAACGAGGGCCTGGTTGTGTCTATACTTGCACAACTCACCCGACTGCATGCGCACCAGGCAGACGAAGCTCGTGTCGTGTTGGTGCCGTGTGCGGCCCGCACATTAACCAAAACCTCGCGCCTCCATCTTAGCCTCCGCGTTTAAAACATCTCAATCTCAAGGCCAAGGAGCAACGTGAAACCTATCATAGAGCCAATCGGATGGTTGAGAACACTATAGTTTGTAGCTACAGATGCGTGTGTGAGAGAGGACGAGTGCGTGCGTGCACCTCTTCTCAGAGTACAACTGTATGTGGGTGGGATCGACCTAGGGAGCAGTGATGGTGCGTGCAAGAAGTCCCGAGAGATAGGTGTAATGCGTCCGAAAAAAAGACTAGTCTATAGCTCGCCACTAGGCTATTCCTGTCGAACGCCAAGCGTAAGATATGTATCCGACGGTGCCAGTTTTTGCACGTACACAACAGTAGAAAAAGAACTAGTACCATGTCATATGCTACACCACGGCCAAGAAAACGTGCCGACGTTACACCATCTGTTTATAGTGCCGCACTTCGAAACTAGAACCGTCAATAAATTTTGAGCGCGTCTCGTCACATTCCAAATTACTACTACTACCACGCTATATATTGCAAACCTGTTCACACCGATCAGAACCTAAATGGTTTCCCACTTAGGAGCGTATTAGTAGTACTCGGTTATAAATACTACGATGCTAAGATGACTGCACATTCCTCCTCAACTCCTCATCCACAAAAAACAATCAAGTCAATCAAGCAATAGCCAGCGTGAGTTCTGGGTCGAGAGATTTCCACCAGGGAGAGGTGAGCATGGAAGAGGAAGCACGAGAGATGTCCCGCCTCGCCGCGAAAGCAGCCGACATGTCCAGCCGCATAGCAGTAGCAGCACAGAGGTCCCGCTGCGCCGTCGATGTAGCAGACTGGTCCGGCCACGCCGCGGAAGCAGTAGAGATGTCCCGCCACGCTTCCGAAGCAGCAGGGAGGTCCCGCCACGCCGCGGCGGCTTGGGAAAATTTCTCGCGGGCATGCGAGGACTCTTACAGGCGGATGCATGCGATAGTCCATAGCCAGATGGATCAGATGTCCGGCTGGGCCAGGATGCAGGACGAGGCTACCAGCGTCATCCGACAACTGGGGGAGGGCAATGCGAAGCTCCGGGGCGAGCGCGACCTGCTGAGGGTGAAGATCGCCGGAAGGGCGAAGCAGGAGGAGGAGACCGCTGCCGTGTTGCAGAGGACGGGCGTCATCATCAAGAAACTTATGGACGAGAATGCCATGCTCCGCATCGAGCGCAACATGCTGGTGGAGGAATCCATGGATGCTGCCAAGCAGCGTATTAAGGACATGAAATTGATGAAATAGATCATCGCCCGCCGCGAGAACTAGTCTCCGCGACCTGCAGCGCATAAAGAAAGTAGAGATCAGTGAGCCAGATCGGTGTATGCGTCTTCCTTCTTCTTTTGCCCTTGTGTATTTCGGGCGTAGCTGCATGTGGCTTTTTTAATTATCTTCCTAATTATGTAAGACAATTATTATCCACTCTCGTCGTCCTTATATATATTCATCAATCTTGCTATAAGTCGCAGTAGATGCTATATAGGTCCGTCGGATCTTACATCAAGATCTGTGCAAAATTTTCTTTTCAGATTTTCTTTTTTCTCTCTTAAATCTCAGTCGAGTGAGACATTGCCATGCCATTAAACAGAGGCTCGGGCGCCATTAATGGAGACCTTGGGAGAGAGGTGGACGGCAGATGGAGGTCAAAGGGCTCTCCTCCCGATAAGCACGCGCAGGGGTCTGATCGCACGCCTCCCGTACTCAAATAGCTACCCTACACGGCGCCTCCTAGCTAATAAAAAAAGGGGACGTGTGGTGGCACGTAAATGGTAAATAGAATGCCCACGGTTTCAATAATACTTGTGTTTCCGATTGTAACGTGATAGCACTTGTTCCAAAATGACTTTGTTGATTGTTAATGTGTGCGCTTTCGCAAATCGGACAGCAAAATTACCATAGCATGTTGGTGCCATGTCATGGCACCAAGCCAAGTTTCATGATTTTCATGCATGTTTCCAGCCGAGCCATGACGCCCAGATGTTTGAATTTCATTCCCATTTCTGGCATGGGACCTAGAAATTTACCCGAGGACACAGATGTGATATTTCAACCAGCTTTGGTGCAATGGAGCATGTGCTTGTATTTAAAATTTGAATTATGCACACAAAGGTGACACGTTCCCTCTTAGAACCACGAGCCTTCTTGAGAGAAGCTCCGGTTTGCAAGAAACTTATACCAAAACTTGTTCCTATTCTGCAATTTTTTTTACCACAGCATGGTAGTACCATGACATGACACCATGCCAAGTTTCATGATTTTCAGGCGCGTTTTGGATTTACAAGAATTTTAAAACCAAGCTTCTCAATGTTCTCGGCCGAACCACGATGCCCAGATGTTTGAATTTCATTCCCATTTCTTGCATGGGACCTAGAAATTCACTCGAGCACACAGATGTGATTTTTCAGTGAACTTTGGTGCACGGGAGCATGTGCTTGTAGTTCAAATTTGAATTATGCACATTAAATGACCAGAAACTCAATTAATGTAGAAAAAAGGCCAAACGAACCCAGAATAATTCCAAAATTTAACAGGGCACTCATATAGTTCTATGTTGGCTCTGTAAAGAAACTCTGGCGCGAGGCAGCGTATATTGTTTTGCACACAAAGGTATAAAGAAATAAAGAAATTAGCCCTATTTAATTCTTGGGTTCTTATTATTTATGCCACTAGTTGTGTATCACTACTCAGTTTTGCCATTAGAAGTTAGAACTACTCAAAAAATGCCGTCGATCCGTGAGACGCCTGCTCAAAAATGCAATTAGATATCTAAAAAATGCCATCGTTAAGTTAGATGTTTGCTCAGAAATGCCATTAGACATTGTTATTTTCACGTCAAACCCGTTGACCATGTTACATGACAAAAATAAGCCGATTCTCACAATGATAAGTTAATGGTGTCCAGCACGACACACCCCTCAAATAAAACTAAGCACCCTAGAATTCTTTGACAAAACTAAGCACCCTGAAATTCTTTGACAACTAAACTGCTGGCTATATGATGTTGGCCATATATATTGTACGTATATAATGTCAAGAAACGAGTGGTAGTACTATACCAACTAAAAGATGAAATGTACGAAATATAACGAGAAGAAACATAACATAGTTCTGCTGGGGCTCAGCACAACACACCCCTCAAATAAAACTAAGCACACCAGAAATTAAACTAAGCAACTAATCCGGTAGACACTTCATTAGAACCACCATGAGCAACGAAACTGCCACCTTACTCGGAGTCCTCGTCAACGTCCTCGACTTCGTCCTTGTCCCTCTTCCTCTTGGGCGATACTTCTTTGCTTGAACCGCACACTTGGCTCTTGCTCTTCATCCAAACCTTGTAGATATTGATACAAAGGTAGCCATCCATTGCAGCGTAGTGGATGTGGTCTATATCTAGTACAGTCCACTACCATGCACGATGAAACGTGTGCGGAGCTTTCTTCAGTTCACCGTACATAGGATGAACCTTGGCTCCTGCCAGGGTCAGCATTGAAGGCTGATCAAGGGAGGGCACCAGCCCTTCCTTCTGGAGGTTGAAGGGGTCGCCTACAATGAGGCCTATCCAACCCAGGATTTCCTTGTCATTCCTAAAGTCTACAGTAATGAATTTGACTCCGCCGCCCTTGAGGAAGTTCTTAAATTCCTCGCACTCAACGTCGGCATGGCATATGTGGTAGACCAAGCATAAGTCATGCACGCAAACCTGGATCACGGCGGGCTTCTTCTTCTCTGCCTCCTTTAGTTTCTTCTCGCTTCCCAGGACTGTGGTGTACTCAACATCTAGCCCAGCGACCCACTCATCATTTGAGTTTTCGAACATGCGTTTGAAGCGAGCAAGGCATTCTTTCACTGTTGCAGAAGAACGGGTGTAGATGACGTCGAACTCATCGCCGGTGATGGTTCTAACCTTGTACTCAGCGCCGATCATGGAGATTTGGGATGCCATGGATTTGGGAGGAGGGTTAGGATTAGTGGAACTGCCGTAATGTGAAAGGACGGGACGACTAGGTGTGGTTTATTGATTGTAAAGATGTCGAGTGGGGGGGCGGGCGCGAATGGCAGGGTAGTGGCTTGCCTGGTGGATAAATGGATTCATGCATAGTACTACGGGGGCCCAATTAGATGTCATGTCTACTCGACGCCCAATTAAATGGCTTTCGATGTCATGTCAAGCATTGGGAAAATTACAGGTGATACGAAGCTTTCCATTCTCCCATGATACGGGCTTCCGAGAGCCCTTGGATCTGAGATCAAACAGTTGCATGGCGTGATTCTAGACCTATGGGTGAATATCCTATCCTGGAGGGTTATTCTGCAAATTTTCAGTAACTTAGCATGCGACCGTTCGATCTCAGATGCAAGGGCTGCCAGCAGCCCGTATCATGGTCGCTCCTACCACGACCGTCGCCTCGCTCGCGCGGTCGCGCCCTTGGAGATTTAACATGGTGCGTTAGGCTATCTGATGTTGGCATGTCATACATAGTCATCACTTAGTCACTCATACAACAAGGTTAGCTATAAGGTTGGCTATGAGAGTATTTTTTGTTTACTTCTCTCTATCTCTTTCTTCGTAGTATTTATTGCATTTGCCAAGGAGTGACCTCTTCCAATGAAATGGTGCTTAGATGAGGTGCTATGGGCATTAAATGGCTTAGCAACTCAAGTCCCCAATGCATAGGTGCTTAGTTTTTTGTTGCTAAGTTTGCTTCATCTAGGTACACGCGCTTATCACCGTTTCTTCTTGGGGTCACCTAACTAGTCTCTCTCTTCTTAATTAACTTGCCACATCAGAGTTTATGCCTATGAGGAAGGCTTAGCACCTGTAGGATCAAGTACAATAGTGGGCTATAAGCCCGCTTTACATGGCATTTTTACATATGTGGGGGAAAGAGGCAAGGAAAAAGTGGAGGAGTGGGATCTCAAGCAAGAGCCAGCCTCTACATGGTGGAGCATCGGGAGAGGCACCTGTATGGAGGTGGTCAGGAATCGGGAGAATCAAGCCGGTTGTAGCGCCGCAGTTAAAATGATAATGGCAAGTCAAATCACCAGGCCCCACCTGTCCAGCAGTAACTCACTGTCAAATCAGACAGCCCTACGTTTGCAGCAGCCTACCCCCTCATCTTCTCGCGTCTCTGTTGAACCGACTAGGCGGAACTGCCCCGCCCACCGCGCGGGAAAAGACCCGCCCTCGACTTTTAAATAGTACAATATACTAATTTTGTATCCATGGATTGCGCCAAGGAGCAAAGCCTCAAGGAAACGGCGGTACACATGTACAGAGTATACAGCACGCCCGTCGCGTTCGCGTCGCGCCCCAGACGGTCGGTCGGTCTGGGACGCCGCTCTCCGAATGGAACGCGCGTCATATTGCGTTTGCACACACATGTGGGACCGCAATTGAGAACCGACCATGGGCACACTCCCCGGCCCCGCAAGTCGCGTGAGTTAATAGAAGTACATACGTTGGTACCTGGGCGATCCCTGCAAGACACGGAAGATCAGTTCGTCCATGCATGTGACCAGACTCCAGCAGACACACCTGGATTGGCTATCGTCTACATATCGTGCAGGCTATGTTGTACATGGTTGTAGTTCTGGTGAGAAATCTAAAAAAAGGTTTCTTGTCATCTCGCAAAATTAGGTGTCATGTGCTTCGGATCACTGCGAGGGTTAAACAGCGACAACTGAGTTGGGCTAGTCATTGGGGGCACATGCACGAAGACTACTCAGTTGCCATCTAGGTCAAGCCGGCTATGTTAATTAGGACATCTATCGACGGACCCCTTTTCTACGAGTTTATCTTTAATTTGAGCTTTGATCCTCGTCTAGTTTGTCCGTCGGGATTCATCTTGTCTCCTTTGGGTAGTGAGGTTATGATTTCTTGTCATGTGGCATTTTTCGTATTATATGTTATAATCCGGTGCTTCAGATCAAAATGATGACAACTGCGCCTCCGGGGCACGTGCATGAAGACTTCTCGGCAGTCTTTGCCGAGGTCAAGCCGGCTCCGGCCGGTAGACAAAAGAAAACTAGTACTCCACTATATAGGCAGAAGCCTCCGCGCTTGCTTGCCAGTGTTGCTCTCTTCACACTGTCTCATCCTCTCCAGATCTAAACACGACAGCGATGGCCACACACTCTCTCTCTCTACTCACCGCTGGTCACAGATCCAGCCGGATCCTCTCCGCCGAGGAAGGTGAGAAAGTGCAACGTTCACGCGGTCGGCCTCGGCGACGGCTCTTACGCACTGTCGGCGTGTCCCGATCAGCATGCCTTGCCGTTCTCTCCCAAGTATCGCTGGCGAGTTAGGGCCTCCCACCCCTTCTTCCTCGCTACCGTAGTGTGGGCAGATCCGGCCTCCCGCCGCCCACCTAGCGACATCCCGGCGACCCTCAGGTATAACTTCCTTTGAAACCGGCCTTGCTCTACTTCTCGAGCTCCTGACGTCGCTGCATTTGTATCTTTTACTATTTCTCAGGCCCTCTCGTGTAGATAGGATCGATCGGTTGTTCGAAAACCACCAAATTTTTTACTGCTAAGAGGTAAAACTAGTTCATGAACTCGAATCTAGTAGTACTTGGTTCAAACAAGGAAGAAAGGGGGTGGGGGTGGGGTAAGATTTGTTATCTGATGAGGACATCTACCTAGGGTAGGGTCACAGGCCTGACCTAAATACCCTCCCCAAGGACATCACTCTAAAGCCAGAAGCACTCGAGGGGTACCATCACCCACTCGACCAGAAACATCTCCACTCGGAGGAATCAAGATCACTCGACCGTAACAAGAAACACTCGACGGACAGAAGACCTAAAGTCACTCTACATAGCAACGGTCGAGCATTAACTCCTAGACTTAATAGCCATTTATAACACTTTATTACGGACGTTACCAGTAACGCCCCCATGTTGATGTACCTTAAATCCCTTGTAACGTGGGCTGGCCGGGGTCCTGGCGCACTCTATATAAGCCACCCCCTCCACATGCACAAGGGTTCGCACCCCTGTAACACACACGCATATAATCCAGTCGACCGCCTCCGGGCTCCGAGACGTAGGGCTGTTACTTCCTCCAAGAAGGGCCTGAACTCGTAAAACTCGTGCGTACAGCTTCTCCATAGCTAGGATCTGGCCTCTACATCCCTGCCCCCATTCTACTGTCAGACTTAGAACCACGACAGTTGGCGCCCACCTTGGGGCAGGTGTCTTAGTGACTTGTTGGAGAAGTTGCAATTTTTCCGATCCCCATCAGCATGGTTTCAGGCGGAGGATTGGCCGAGGGCCGCGAAATCCGTCTCGGCGCGCTCGTGTTCGTCACCGATGACTCCGCTTGGCTCCAAGAAGATCCACTCGATGTTGAGGCGCTCCCCGTCCGCAGGGCAACGCACTTTCGCGCGTGCGTCCGCGGCGCCCTCCTGCGGCAGCCATCGACCCAGTATCGGTCGGCTCCGGTGGCGTCTTCACTCCCTGCTGCCCGCCGGCAAGAGCGTTCCGGTCGGTCGAGGCTCCAGAGGTGGGTGAGGCATGCGGTGGCTCGCCAATCGGCCACCCCCCAAGTCGCGGCAATCGAGCCCGACGAAACTCTCTACGGCCTGTTCGACTGGCTCCGTTGAGACCGCATCCGAGTGCGATAGCAGTGACCCCGCGGCGGAAGTCCTGATGGTCAACGGACCGTGCAGTCCTCCTGGCTTCCCCCGTGAAGACGGTGGTGACGGCGGAGGCGATCCGTCGCGTGTCCACGAGGAGTACCGCCCTGAGCCCCTCTCTTCAGAGTAGAGGGAAGAGCTTCGCCGCCGTAACTTGGATGCACTTCACACTCCTATCGTTGGAGAAACCCCCGAGGCCCGGCCCTTGGAGGAGGTGCGCCTGGCCAACTTGGCTGAGCGCACTCGACTGGAGAATCTCCAGCACGCACTCGACGAGCGTGCTCGGCAGCGAGTTCCTGAATCCAGTCGACGACAACTTTTTCCGCCTCCAACCCAGGTATATCAAACTTCGATCCATAATCTCACAGCTGCTGCCCGAATAGCAGAGTCGATTCAGCCTTCCCAGTCGGAGGCTGGTAGGGGTTTGATGCAGATCCGGGCTTTGCTCCGGGCGGCGGGGGAGCAGAACACAGCAGTGTCACAGTCTCGGAATAGGATTCATAGTAGATCTGTAATTGGCAGACACAGTTCAGTCGGCTCACAGCCCAAGATCACCTCCAAGGCGTGAGGGACGTGGAGATCGACAGGATTAGTACATAAACCGTGAGCAGTATGATCCTCGTCGAGTACCCATGCCTCCCCCAAGGAGTGGGTCATACACGCCTCGGCAACACGATGACAGGCGCTCTCACAGTGGTGGGCGAAGGATTCCAGTGGACCCCCGGGAGCCGGGCTTTGACGCGAGATCCATTCTCGTTCAAGGTCTGGTTGACAGGAACAGAGCACATAGAGATGGCCATGATAGAGATTACCCGACCGGCAGCAGGGTGCATGTTTCAGGTCCCAAGTGTTTCAGCAGAGCCATCAGAGAAGCAGTGATTCCTCTCAACTTCAGGTTGGCGACTGGAGTCAGCAAGTTCACTGGTGAGTCCAAGCCTGACACTTTGCTTGAGGACTACCGAGTGGCTGTGCAGATTGGTGGTGGCAATGATGAAGTGGCCATGAAGCACCTTCCTCTGATGTTAGAAGGTTCGACCAGAGCGTGGTTGAATCAGTTAGCACCTGGCAGTATTTATAGCTGGGAAGAGCTTGCCCGAGTGTTTGTTAGAACATTTGAAGGTACATGCAAATGACCAGCAGCGCTAATAGAGCTACAGTCTTGCGTGCAGAAGTCGAATGAAACTTTGAGAGACTATATCCAGAGATGGATCACATTGCACCACACGGTGGAGAATGTGTCTGATCACCAAGCAGTTTGTGCCTTCAAGGAAGGCGTCAAGTATCGAGAATTGAATCTGAAGTTTGGTCGGACCGGAGATATGTGTCTGAGTCGAATGATAGAAATTGCCACCAAGTATGCTAATGGTGAAGAGGAGGATCGGCTCCGGAGTGGCAAGCACAAAACAGTCGCCCACGAAACCGGGGGAGGGAACTCCAGTCGGAAGCAGAAGCGTAAAGCCGAGCCAGCTGCTCCCGGAGAAGCCTTAGCCGTGACTCAAGGAAAGTTCAAGGGGAAGCCCAAAGGGCCATGGAACCCCAAGAAAGTAAAAGATCAAGATGGAAATGATGTGTTGGATTTACCATGCCACATTCACACCAAAAAGGATGAGGAGGGTAATCTCATTTATCCGAAACATACCACTCGACAATGTCGGATCCTAATCCAGCAGTTCCGAGAGAAACAACCCAAAGAAAAGGAGAAAGAATCGGACAAAGTTGAGGATAAGGAAGAGGACGATGATGGTTACCCCCACGTCAATTCCACTCTGAGGATTTTTGCTGATGTTGAGAGCAAGAGTCGACTGAAAGTCATCAACAAAGAAGTGAACATGGTCGCTCTGGCGACGCCACGTTATTTGAAGTGGTCCCAGACTGCCATTACATTCGACCAGTTTGATTACCTGACACACATAGCCACCCCTGGGAGGCAAGCGTTGGTGGTCGACCCAGTCGTCGAAGGCACTCGGTTGACTAAGGTTCTGATGGATGGTGGCAGTGGCCGGAATATACTGTATGCGGAGACCTTGAAAGGAATGGGCATTCCAATGTCCAGACTCAGTGAAAGCAATATGAGTTTCCATGGGGTTATTCCTGGCAAGAAGGCTGAGTCACTCGGCCAGATCGCCCTCGATGTGGTTTTCGGTGATTCCAAGAATAACCGCAAACAAAAGTTGACGTTTGAAGTCGTCGATTTTCCAGAGTGCTTATCGTGCTATTCTGGGTAGGCCGGCTTATGCACGTTTCATGGCTCGACCATGTTACGTTTACCTCAAATTGAAGATGCCTAGTCTAAAGGAGTGATCACTATCACTGGCAATCGGAAGAAGGCAGAAGAGTGCTTCCAGAAGGGTTCAAAGATCGCCGATGCGCAAATGGCAGTAGTGGAATTGCAGGAGTATCAAAAAAATGCAGATCTGAGTGATTTGTTGCGAGCTAAGAAGCCTACCACGGATTCAGCATTTCAGTCGTTTGGTGAAACGAAGCCGATTCATATTCACTCGACCGATCCCAATGCTGCTCCGACTCACATCTCGACAACCCTCCCACTCGGGGGCTTACCTGCAGTCCAGTACTCGCCTAAGTTTGAAAAATCCTACCGAGTGGTGAGCAACCCTCCCACTCGGGGGCTTACCTGCAGTCCAGTACTCGCCTAAGTTTGAAAAATCCTACCGAGTGTAGAGCAACCCTCCCACTCGGGGGCTTAGCTGCAGTCCAGTACTCGCCTAAGTTTGAAAAATCCTACCGAGTGGTGAGCAATCCTCCCACTCGGCGGCTTAGCTGCAGTCCAGTACTTGCCTAAGTTTGAAAAATCCTACCGAGTGGCGAACAACCCTCCCACTCGGGGGCATAGCTACAGTCGAGTGCTCGCCTAAGTTTGAAAAATCCTACCGATTGGTGAGCAACCCTCCCACTCGGGGGCTTAGCTGCGGTCCAGTGCTCGCGTAAGTTTGAAAAATCCTACCGAGTGGTGAGCAACCCTCTCACTCGGGGGCTTAGCTGCAGTCCAGTCCTCGCCTAAGTTTGAAAAATCCTACCGAGTGGTGAGCAACCCTCTCACTCGGGGGCTTAGCTGCAGTCCAGTACTCGCCTAAGTTTGAAAAATCCTACCGAGTGGTGAGCAACCCTCCCACTCGGGGGCTTAGCTGCAGTCCAGTACTCGCCTAAGTTTGAAAAATCCTACCGAGTGGTGAGCAACCCTCCCACTCGGGGGCTTAGCTGCAGTCCAGTACTCGCCTAAGTTTGAAAAACCCTATCGAGTGGTGAGCAACCCTCCCACTCGGGGGCTAAGCCGCTGTCCAGTACTCGCCTAAGTTTGAAAAATCCTACCGAGTGGTGACCAACCCTCCCACTCGGGGGCATAGCTGTAGTCCAGTGCTCGCCTAAGTTTGAAAAATCCTACCGAGTGGTGAGCAACCCTCTCACTCGGGGGCTTAGCTGTAGTCCAGTATTCGCCTAAGTTTGAAAAATCCTACCGAGTGGTGAGCAACCCTCCCACTCGGGGGCTTACCTGCAGTCCAGTACTCGCCTAAGTTTGAAAAATCCTACCGAGTGGTGAGCAATCCTCCCACTCGGCGGCTTAGCTACAGTCCAGTACTTGCCTAAGTTTGAAAAATCCTACCGAGTGGCGAACAACCCTCCCACTCTGGGGCATAGCTGCAGTCCAGTGCTCGCCTAAGTTTGAAAAATCCTACCGATTGGTGAGCAACCCTCCCACTCGGGGGCTTAGCTGCAGTCCAGTGCTCGCGTAAGTTTGAAAAATCCTACCGAGTGGTGAGCAACCCTCTCACTCGGGGGCTTAGCTGCAGTCCAGTACTCGCCTAAGTTTGAAAAATCCTACCGAGTGGTGAGCAACCCTCTCACTCGGGGGCTTAGCTGCAGTCCAGTACTCGCCTAAGTTTGAAAAATCCTACCGAGTGGTGAGCAACCCTCCCACTCGGGGGCTTAGCTGCAGTCCAGTACTCGCCTAAGTTTGAAAAATCCTATCGAGTGGTGAGCAACCCTCCCACTCGGGGGCTTAGCTGCAGTCCAGTACTCGCCTAAGTTTGAAAAATCCTATCGAGTGGTGAGCAACCCTCCCACTCGGGGGCTTAGCTGCAGTCCAGTACTCGCCTAAGTTTGAAAAATCCTACCGATTGGCGAACAACCCTCCCACTCGGGGGCTTAGCTGCAGTCCAGTGCTCGTGTAAGTTTGAAAAATCCTACCGAGTGGTGAGCAACCCTCTCACTCGGGGGCTTAGCTGCAGTCCAGTACTCGCCTAAGTTTGAAAAATCCTACCGAGTGGTGAGCAACCCTCTCACTCGGGGGTTTAGCTGCAGTCCAGTACTCGCCTAAGTTTGAAAAATCCTACCGAGTGGTGAGCAACCCTCCCACTCGGGGGCTTAGCTGCAGTCTAGTACTCGCCTAAGTTTGAAAAATCCTACCGAGTGGTGAGGAATCCTCCCACTCGGCGGCTTAGCTGCAGTCCAGTACTTGCCTAAGTTTGAAAAATCCTACCGAGTGGTGAGCAACCCTCCCACTCGGGGGCATAGCTATAGTCCAGTACTCGCCTAAGTTTGAAAAATCCTACCGAGTGGTGAGCAATCCTCCCACTCGGCGGCTTAGCTGCAGTCCAGTACTCGCCTAAGTTTGAAAAATCCTACCGAGTGGTGAACAACCCTCCCACTCGGGGGCATAGCTGCAGTCCAGTGCTCGCCTAAGTTTGAAAAATCCTATCGAGTGGTGAGCAACCCTCCCACTCGGGGGCTTAGCTGCAGTCCAGTGCTCGCGTAAGTTTGAGAAATCCTATCGAGTGGTGAGCAACCCTCCCACTCGGGGGCTTAGCTGCAGTCCAGTACTCCCCTAAGTTTGAAAAGTCCTACCGAGTGGTGAGCAACCCTCCCAATCGGGGGCTTAGCTGCAGTCCAGTACTCGCCTAAGTTTGAAAAATCCTATCGAGTGGTGAGCAACCCTCCCACTCGGGGGCTTAGCTGTAGTCCAGTACTCGCCTAAGTTTGAAAAATCCTACCGAGTGGTGAACAACCCTCCCACTCGGGGGCATAGCTGCAGTCCAGTGCTCGCCTAAGTTTGAAAAATCCTACCGAGTGGTGAGCAACCCTCTCACTCGGGGGCTTAGCTCTAGTCCAGTATTCGCCTAAGTTTGAAAAATCCTACCGAGTGGTGAGCAACCCTCCCACTCGGGGGCTTACCTGCAGTCCAGTACTCGCCTAAGTTTGAAAAATCCTACCGAGTGGTGAGCAACCCTCCCACTCGGGGGCATAGCTGCAGTCCCGTACTCGCCTAAGTTTGAAAAATCCTACCGAGTGGTGAGCAATCCTCCCACTCGGCGGCTTAGCTGCAGTCCAGTACTCGCCTAAGTTTGAAAAATCCTACCGAGTGGTGAACAACCCTCCCACTCGGGGGCATAGCTGCAGTCCAGTGCTCGCCTAAGTTTGAAAAATCCTACCGAGTGGTGAGCAACCCTCCCACTCGGGGGCTTACCTGCAGTCCAGTACTCGCCTAAGTTTGAAAAATCCTACCTAGTGTTGAGCAACCCTCCCACTCGGGGGCTTAGCTCCAGTCCAGTATTCCCCTAAGTTTGAAAAATCCTACCGACTGGTGAGCAATCCTCCCACTCGGCGGCTTAGCTGCAGTCCAGTACTCGCCTAAGTTTGAAAACTCCTACCGAGTGGTGAGCAACCCTCCCACTCGGGGGCTTAGCTGTAGTCCAGTATTCGCCTAAGTTTGAAAAATCCTACCGAGTGGTGAGCAACCCTCCCACTCGGGGGCTTACCTGCAGTCCAGTACTCGCCTAAGTTTGAAAAATCCTACCGAGTGGTGAGCAATCCTCCCACTCGGCGGCTTAGCTACAGTCCAGTACTTGCCTAAGTTTGAAAAATCCTACCGAGTGGCGAACAACCCTCCCACTCTGGGGCATAGCTGCAGTCCAGTGCTCGCCTAAGTTTGAAAAATCCTACCGATTGGTGAGCAACCCACCCACTCGGGGGCTTAGCTGCAGTCCAGTGCTCGCGTAAGTTTGAAAAATCCTACCGAGTGGTGAGCAACCCTCTCACTCGGGGGCTTAGCTGCAGTCCAGTACTCGCCTAAGTTTGAAAAATCCTACCGAGTGGTGAGCAACCCTCCCACTCGGGGGCTTAGCTGCAGTCCAGTACTCGCCTAAGTTTGAAAAATCCTATCGAGTGGTGAGCAACCCTCCCACTCGGGGGCTTAGCTGCAGTCCAGTACTCGCCTAAGTTTGAAAAATCCTATCGAGTGGTGAGCAACCCTCCCACTCGGGGGCTTAGCTGCAGTCCAGTACTCGCCTAAGTTTGAAAAATCCTACCGAGTGGTGAGCAACCCTCCCACTCGGGGGCTTAGCTGCAGTCTAGTACTCGCCTAAGTTTGAAAAATCCTACCGAGTGGTGAGGAATCCTCCCACTCGGCGGCTTAGCTGCAGTCCAGTACTTGCCTAAGTTTGAAAAATCCTACCGAGTGGTGAGCAACCCTCCCACTCGGGGGCATAGCTATAGTCCAGTACTCGCCTAAGTTTGAAAAATCCTACCGAGTGGTGAGCAATCCTCCCACTCGGCGGCTTAGCTGCAGTCCAGTACTCGCCTAAGTTTGAAAAATCCTACCGAGTGGTGAACAACCCTCCCACTCGGGGGCATAGCTGCAGTCCAGTGCTCGCCTAAGTTTGAAAAATCCTATCGAGTGGTGAGCAACCCTCCCACTCGGGGGCTTAGCTGCAGTCCAGTGCTCGCGTAAGTTTGAAAAATCCTATCGAGTGGTGAGCAACCCTCCCACTCGGGGGCTTAGCTGCAGTCCAGTACTCCCCTAAGTTTGAAAAGTCCTACCGAGTGGTGAGCAACCCTCCCAATCGGGGGCTTAGCTGCAGTCCAGTACTCGCCTAAGTTTGAAAAATCCTATCGAGTGGTGAGCAACCCTCCCACTCGGGGGCTTAGCTGTAGTCCAGTACTCGCCTAAGTTTGAAAAATCCTACCGAGTGGTGAACAACCCTCCCACTCGGGGGCATAGCTGCAGTCCAGTGCTCGCCTAAGTTTGAAAAATCCTACCGAGTGGTGAGCAACCCTCTCACTCGGGGACTTAGCTCTAGTCCAGTATTCGCCTAAGTTTGAAAAATCCTACCGAGTGGTGAGCAACCCTCCCACTCGGGGGCTTACCTGCAGTCCAGTACTCGCCTAAGTTTGAAAAATCCTACCGAGTGGTGAGCAACCCTCCCACTCGGGGGCATAGCTGCAGTCCAGTACTCGCCTAAGTTTGAAAAATCCTACCGAGTGGTGAGCAATCCTCCCACTCGGCGGCTTAGCTGCAGTCCAGTACTCGCCTAAGTTTGAAAAATCCTACCGAGTGGTGAACAACCCTCCCACTCGGGGGCATAGCTGCAGTCCAGTGCTCGCCTAAGTTTGAAAAATCCTACCGAGTGGTGAGCAACCCTCCCACTCGGGGGCTTACCTGCAGTCCAGTACTCGCCTAAGTTTGAAAAATCCTACCTAGTGTTGAGCAACCCTCCCACTCGGGGGCTTAGCTCCAGTCCAGTATTCGCCTAAGTTTGAAAAATCCTACCGACTGGTGAGCAATCCTCCCACTCGGCGGCTTAGCTGCAGTCCAGTACTCGCCTAAGTTTGAAAAATCCTACCGAGTGGTGAGCAACCCTCCCACTCGGGGGCTTAGCTGTAGTCCAGTATTCGCCTAAGTTTGAAAAATCCTACCGAGTGGTGAGCAACCCTCCCACTCGGGGGCTTACCTGCAGTCCAGTACTCGCCTAAGTTTGAAAAATCCTACCGAGTGGTGAGCAATCCTCCCACTCGGCGGCTTAGCTACAGTCCAGTACTTGCCTAAGTTTGAAAAATCCTACCGAGTGGCGAACAACCCTCCCACTCTGGGGCATAGCTGCAGTCCAGTGCTCGCCTAAGTTTGAAAAATCCTACCGATTGGTGAGCAACCCTCCCACTCGGGGGCTTAGCTGCAGTCCAGTGCTCGCGTAAGTTTGAAAAATCCTACCGAGTGGTGAGCAACCCTCTCACTCGGGGGCTTAGCTGCAGTCCAGTGCTCGCGTAAGTTTGAAAAATCCTACCGAGTGGTGAGCAACCCTCTCACTCGGGGGCTTAGCTGCAGTCCAGTACTCGCCTAAGTTTGAAAAATCCTACCGAGTGGTGAGCAACCCTCCCACTCGGGGGCTTAGCTGCAGTCCAGTACTCGCCTAAGTTTGAAAAATCCTATCGAGTGGTGAGCAACCCTCCCACTCGGGGGCTTAGCTGCAGTCCAGTACTCGCCTAAGTTTGAAAAATCCTATCGAGTGGTGAGCAACCCTCCCACTCGGGGGCTTAGCTGCAGTCCAGTACTCGCCTAAGTTTGAAAAATCCTACCGAGTGGTGAGCAACCCTCTCACTCGGGGGCTTAGCTGCAGTCCAGTACTCGCCTAAGTTTGAAAAATCCTACCGAGTGGTGAGCAACCCTCTCACTCGGGGGCTTAGCTGCAGTCCAGTACTCGCCTAAGTTTGAAAAATCCTACCGAGTGGTGAGCAACCCTCTCACTCGGGGGTTTAGCTGCAGTCCAGTACTCGCCTAAGTTTGAAAAATCCTACCGAGTGGTGAACAACCCTCCCACTCGGGGGCATAGCTGCAGTCCAGTGCTCGCCTAAGTTTGAAAAATCCTATCGAGTGGTGAGCAACCCTCCCACTCGGGGGCTTAGCTGCAGTCCAGTGCTCGCGTAAGTTTGAAAAATCCTATCGAGTGGTGAGCAACCCTCCCACTCGGGGGCTTAGCTGCAGTCCAGTACTCCCCTAAGTTTGAAAAGTCCTACCGAGTGGTGAGCAACCCTCCCAATCGGGGGCTTAGCTGCAGTCCAGTACTCGCCTAAGTTTGAAAAATCCTATCGAGTGGTGAGCAACCCTCCCACTCGGGGGCTTAGCTGTAGTCCAGTACTCGCCTAAGTTTGAAAAATCCTACCGAGTGGTAAACAACCCTCCCACTCGGGGGCATAGCTGCAGTCCAGTGCTCGCCTAAGTTTGAAAAATCCTACCGAGTGGTGAGCAACCTTCTCACTCGGGGACTTAGCTCTAGTCCAGTATTCGCCTAAGTTTGAAAAATCCTACCGAGTGGTGAGCAACCCTCCCACTCGGGGGCTTACCTGCAGTCCAGTACTCGCCTAAGTTTGAAAAATCCTACCGAGTGGTGAGCAACCCTCCCACTCGGGGGCATAGCTGCAGTCCAGTACTCGCCTACGTTTGAAAAATCCTACCGAGTGGTGAGCAATCCTCCCACTCGGCGGCTTAGCTGCAGTCCAGTACTCGCCCAAGTTTGAAAAATCCTACCGAGTGGTGAACAACCCTCCCACTCGGGGGCATAGCTGCAGTCCAGTGCTCGCCTAAGTTTGAAAAATCCTACCGAGTGGTGAACAACCCTCCCACTCGGGGGCTTACCTGCAGTCCAGTACTCGCCTAAGTTTGAAAAATCCTACCTAGTGTTGAGAAACCCTCCCACTCGGGGGCTTAGCTCCAGTCCAGTATTCGCCTAAGTTTGAAAAATCCTACCGACTGGTGAGCAATCCTCCCACTCGGCGGCTTAGCTGCAGTCCAGTACTCGCCTAAGTTTGAAAAATCCTACCGAGTGGTGAGCAACCCTCCCACTCGGGGGCTCAGCTGTAGTCCAGTATTCGCCTAAGTTTGAAAAATCCTACCGAGTGGTGAGCAACCCTCCCACTCGGGGGCTTACCTGCAGTCCAGTACTCGCCTAAGTTTGAAAAATCCTACCGAGTGGTGAGCAATCCTCCCACTCGGCGGCTTAGCTACACTCCAGTACTTGCCTAAGTTTGAAAAATCCTACCGAGTGGCGAACAACCCTCCCACTCTGGGACATAGCTGCAGTCCAGTGCTCGCCTAAGTTTGAAAAATCCTACCGATTGGTGAGCAACCCTCCCACTCAGGGGCTTAGCTGCAGTCCAGTGCTCGCGTAAGTTTGAAAAATCCTACCGAGTGGTGAGCAACCCTCTCACTCGGGGGCTTAGCTGCAGTCCAGTGCTCGCGTAAGTTTGAAAAATCCTACCGAGTGGTGAGCAACCCTCTCACTCGGGGGCTTAGCTGCAGTCCAGTACTCGCCTAAGTTTGAAAAATCCTACCGAGTGGTGAGCAACCCTCCCACTCGGGGGCTTAGCTGCAGTCCAGTACTCGCCTAAGTTTGAAAAATCCTATCGAGTGGTGAGCAACCCTCCCACTCGGGGACTTAGCTGCAGTCCAGTACTCGCCTAAGTTTGAAAAATCCTATCGAGTGGTGAGCAACCCTCCCACTCGGGGGCTTAGCTGCAGTCCAGTACTCGCCTAAGTTTGAAAAATCCTACCGAGTGGTGAGCAACCCTCTCACTCGGGGGCTTAGCTGCAGTCCAGTACTCGCCTAAGTTTGAAAAATCCTACCGAGTGGTGAGCAACCCTCTCACTCGGGGGCTTAGCTGCAGTCCAGTACTCGCCTAAGTTTGAAAAATCCTACCGAGTGGTGAGCAACCCTCTCACTCGGGGGTTTAGCTGCAGTCCAGTACTCGCCTAAGTTTGAAAAATCCTACCGAGTGGTGAACAACCCTCCCACTCGGGGGCATAGCTGCAGTCCAGTGCTCGCCTAAGTTTGAAAAATCCTATCGAGTGGTGAGCAACCCTCCCACTCGGGGGCTTAGCTGCAGTCCAGTGCTCGCGTAAGTTTGAAAAATCCTATCGAGTGGTGAGCAACCCTCCCACTCGGGGGCTTAGCTGCAGTCCAGTACTCCCCTAAGTTTGAAAAGTCCTACCGAGTGGTGAGCAACCCTCCCAATCGGGGGCTTAGCTGCAGTCCAGTACTCGCCTAAGTTTGAAAAATCCTATCGAGTGGTGAGCAACCCTCCCACTCGGGGGCTTAGCTGTAGTCCAGTACTCGCCTAAGTTTGAAAAATCCTACCGAGTGGTAAACAACCCTCCCACTCGGGGGCATAGCTGCAGTCCAGTGCTCGCCTAAGTTTGAAAAATCCTACCGAGTGGTGAGCAACCTTCTCACTCGGGGACTTAGCTCTAGTCCAGTATTCGCCTAAGTTTGAAAAATCCTACCGAGTGGTGAGCAACCCTCCCACTCGGGGGCTTACCTGCAGTCCAGTACTCGCCTAAGTTTGAAAAATCCTACCGAGTGGTGAGCAACCCTCCCACTCGGGGGCATAGCTGCAGTCCAGTACTCGCCTAAGTTTGAAAAATCCTACCGAGTGGTGAGCAATCCTCCCACTCGGCGGCTTAGCTGCAGTCCAGTACTCGCCCAAGTTTGAAAAATCCTACCGAGTGGTGAACAACCCTCCCACTCGGGGGCATAGCTGCAGTCCAGTGCTCGCCTAAGTTTGAAAAATCCTACCGAGTGGTGAACAACCCTCCCACTCGGGGGCTTACCTGCAGTCCAGTACTCGCCTAAGTTTGAAAAATCCTACCTAGTGTTGAGAAACCCTCCCACTCGGGGGCTTAGCTCCAGTCCAGTATTCGCCTAAGTTTGAAAAATCCTACCGACTGGTGAGCAATCCTCCCACTCGGCGGCTTAGCTGCAGTCCAGTACTCGCCTAAGTTTGAAAAATCCTACCGAGTGGTGAGCAACCCTCCCACTCGGGGGCTCAGCTGTAGTCCAGTATTCGCCTAAGTTTGAAAAATCCTACCGAGTGGTGAGCAACCCTCCCACTCGGGGGCTTACCTGCAGTCCAGTACTCGCCTAAGTTTGAAAAATCCTACCGAGTGGTGAGCAATCCTCCCACTCGGCGGCTTAGCTACACTCCAGTACTTGCCTAAGTTTGAAAAATCCTACCGAGTGGCGAACAACCCTCCCACTCTGGGACATAGCTGCAGTCCAGTGCTCGCCTAAGTTTGAAAAATCCTACCGATTGGTGAGCAACCCTCCCACTCAGGGGCTTAGCTGCAGTCCAGTGCTCGCGTAAGTTTGAAAAATCCTACCGAGTGGTGAGCAACCCTCTCACTCGGGGGCTTAGCTGCAGTCCAGTGCTCGCGTAAGTTTGAAAAATCCTACCGAGTGGTGAGCAACCCTCTCACTCGGGGGCTTAGCTGCAGTCCAGTACTCGCCTAAGTTTGAAAAATCCTACCGAGTGGTGAGCAACCCTCCCACTCGGGGGCTTAGCTGCAGTCCAGTACTCGCCTAAGTTTGAAAAATCCTATCGAGTGGTGAGCAACCCTCCCACTCGGGGACTTAGCTGCAGTCCAGTACTCGCCTAAGTTTGAAAAATCCTATCGAGTGGTGAGCAACCCTCCCACTCGGGGGCTTAGCTGCAGTCCAGTACTCGCCTAAGTTTGAAAAATCCTACCGAGTGGTGAGCAACCCTCTCACTCGGGGGCTTAGCTGCAGTCCAGTACTCGCCTAAGTTTGAAAAATCCTACCGAGTGGTGAGCAACCCTCTCACTCGGGGGCTTAGCTGCAGTCCAGTACTCGCCTAAGTTTGAAAAATCCTACCGAGTGGTGAGCAACCCTCTCACTCGGGGGTTTAGCTGCAGTCCAGTACTCGCCTAAGTTTGAAAAATCCTACCGAGTGGTGAGCAACCCTCCCACTCGGGGGCTTAGCTGCAGTCTAGTACTCGCCTAAGTTTGAAAAATCCTACCGAGTGGTGAGCAATCCTCCCACTCGGCGGCTTAGCTGCAGTCCAGTACTTGCCTAAGTTTGAAAAATCCTACCGAGTGGTGAGCAACCCTCCCACTCGGGGGCATAGCTGCAGTCCAGTACTCGCCTAAGTTTGAAAAATCCTACCGAGTGGTGAGCAATCCTCCCACTCGGCGGCTTAGCTGCAGTCCAGTACTCGCCTAAGTTTGAAAAATCCTACCGAGTGGTGAACAACCCTCCCACTCGGGGGCATAGCTGCAGTCCAGTGCTCGCCTATGTTTGAAAAATCCTATCGAGTGGTGAGCAACACTCCCACTCGGGGGCTTAGCTGCAGTCCAGTGCTCGCGTAAGTTTGAAAAATCTTATCGAGTGGTGAGCAACCCTCCCACTCGGGGGCTTAGCTGCAGTCCAGTACTCCCCTAAGTTTGAAAAGTCCTACCGAGTGGTGAGCAACCCTCCCAATCGGGGGCTTAGCTGCAGTCCAGTACTCGCCTAAGTTTGAAAAATCCTATCGAGTGGTGAGCAACCCTCCCACTCGGGGGCTTAGCTGTAGTCCAGTACTCGCCTAAGTTTGAAAAATCCTACCGAGTGGTGAACAACCCTCCCACTCGGGGGCTTAGCTGCAGTCCAGTACTCGCCTAAGTTTGAAAAATCCTATCGAGTGGTGAGCAACCCTCCCACTCGGGGGCTTAGCTGCAGTCCAGTACTCGCCTAAGTTTGAAAAATCCTACCGAGTGGTGAGCAACCCTCTCACTCGGGGGCTTAGCTCTAGTCCAGTATTCGCCTAAGTTTGAAAAATCCTACCGAGTGGTGAGCAACCCTCCCACTCGGGGGCTTACCTGCAGTCCAGTACTCGCCTAAGTTTGAAAAATCCTACCGAGTGGTGAGCAACCCTCCCACTCGGGGGCATAGCTGCAGTCCAGTACTCGCCTAAGTTTGAAAAATCCTACCGAGTGGTGAGCAACCCTCCCACTCGGCGGCTTAGCTGCAGTCCAGTACTTGCCTAAGTTTGAAAAATCCTACCGAGTGGTGAGCAACCCTCCCACTCGGGGGCTTAGCTGCAGTCCAGTACTCCCCTAAGTTTGAAAAGTCCTACCGAGTGGTGAGCAACCCTCCCAATCGGGGGCTTAGCTGCAGTCCAGTACTCGCCTAAGTTTGAAAAATCCTATCGAGTGGTGAGCAACCCTCCCACTCGGGGGCTTAGCTGCAGTCCAGTACTCGCCTAAGTTTGAAAAATCCTATCGAGTGGTGAACAACCCTCCCACTCGGGGGCATAGCTGCAGTCCAGTGCTCGCCTAAGTTTGAAAAATCCTATCGAGTGGTGAGCAACCCTCCCACTCGGGGGCTTAGCTGCAGTCCAGTACTCGCCTAAGTTTGAAAAATCCTACCAAGTGGCGAGCAACCCTCCCACTCGGGGGCATAGCTGCAGTCCAGTGCTCGCCTAAGTTTGAAAAGTCCTACCGATTGGTGAGCAACCCTCCCACTCGGGGGCTTAGCTGCAGTCAAGTGCTCGTGTAAGTTTGAAAATTCCTACCGAGTGGTGAGCAACCCTCTCACTCGGGGGCTTACCTGCAGTCCAGTACTCGCCTAAGTTTGAAAAATCCTACCAAGTGGTGAGCAACCCTCTCACTCGGGGGCTTAGCTGCAGTCCAGTACTCGCCTAAGTTTGAAAAATCCTACCGAGTGGTGAGCAACCCTCCCACTCGGGGGCTTAGCTGCAGTCTAGTACTCGCCTAAGTTTGAAAAATCCTACCGAGTGGTGAGCAATCCTCCCACTCGGCGGCTTGGCTGCAGTCCAGTACTTGCCTAAGTTTGAAAAATCCTACCGAGTGGTGAGCAACCCTCCCACTCGGGGGCATCGCTGTAGTCCAGTACTCGCCTAAGTTTGAAAAATCCTACCGAGTGGTGAGCAATCCTCCCACTCGGCAGCTTAGCTGCAGTCCAGTACTCGCCTAAGTTTGAAAAATCCTACCGAGTGGTGAACAACCCTCCTACTCGGGGGCATAGCTGCAGTCCAGTGCTCGCCTAAGTTTGAAAAATCCTATCGAGTGGTGAGCAACCCTCCCACTCGGGGGCTTAGCTGCAGTCCAGTGCTCGCGTAAGTTTGAAAAATCCTATCGAGTGGTGAGCAACCCTCCCACTCGGGGGCTTAGCTGTAGTCCAGTACTCCCCTAAGTTTGAAAAATCCTACCGAGTGGTGAGCAACCCTCCCACTCGGGGGCTTACCTTTTTTCCAGTGCTCGCGTAAGTTTGAAAAATCCTACCGAGTGGTGAGCAACCCTCTCACTCGGGGGCTTAGCTGCAGTCCAGTACTCGCCTAAGTTTGAAAAATCCTACCGAGTGGTGAGCAACCCTCCCACTCGGGGGCTTAGCTGCAGTCTACTACTCGCCTAAGTTTGAAAAATCCTACCGAGTGGTGAGCAATCCTCCCACTCGGCGGCTTAGCTGCAGTCCAGTACTTGCCTAAGTTTGAAAAATCCTACCGAGTGGTGAGCAACCCTCCCACTCGGGGGCATAGCAGTAGTCCAGTACTCGCCTAAGTTTGAAAAATCCTACCGAGTGGTGAGCAATCCTCCCACTCGGCGGCTTAGCTGCAGTCCAGTACTCGCCTAAGTTTGAAAAATCCTACCGAGTGGTGAACAACCCTCCCACTCGGGGGCATAGCTGCAGTCCAGTGCTCGCCTAAGTTTAAAAAATCCTATCGAGTGGTGAGCAACCCTCCCACTCGGGAGCTTAGCTGCAGTCCAGTGCTCGCGTAAGTTTGAAAAATCCTATCGAGTGGTGAGCAACCCTCCCACTCGGGGG
This sequence comes from Aegilops tauschii subsp. strangulata, assembly GCF_002575655.3. Taxonomy (NCBI): domain Eukaryota; kingdom Viridiplantae; phylum Streptophyta; class Magnoliopsida; order Poales; family Poaceae; genus Aegilops; species Aegilops tauschii. The sequence goes on from NC_053039.3 coordinate 159,068,156, forward strand.
CTTAGCTGCAGTCCAGTACTCCCCTAAGTTTGAAAAATCTTACCGAGTGGTGAGCAACCCTCCCACTCGGGGGCTTAGCTGCAGTCCAGTACTCGCCTAAGTTTGAAAAATCCTATCGAGTGGTGAGCAACCCTCCCACTCGGGGGCTTAGCTGCAGTCCAGTACTCGCCTAAGTTTGAAAAATCCTACCGAGTGGTGAACAACCCTCCCACTCGGGGGCATAGCTGCAGTCCAGTGCTCGCCTAAGTTTGAAAAATCCTACCGAGTGGTGAGCAGCCCTCTCACTCGGGGGCTTAGCTGCAGTCCAGTACTCGCCTAAGTTTAAAAATCCTACCGAGTGGTGAGCAACCCTCACACTCGGGGGCTTAGCTGTAGTCTAGTACTCGCCTAAGTTTGAAAAATCCTACCGAGTGGTGAGCAATCCTCCCACTCGGCGGCTTAGCTGCAGTCCAGTACTTGCCTAAGTTTGAAAAATCCTACCGAGTGGTGAGCAACCCTCCCACTCGGGGGCATAGCTGTAGTCCAGTACTCGCCTAAGTTTGAAAAATCCTACCGAGTGGTGAGCAATCCTCCCACTCGGCGGCTTAGCTGCAGTCCAGTACTCGCCTAAGTTTGAAAAATCCTACCAAGTGGTGAACAACCCTCCCACTCGGGGGCATAGCTGCAGTCCAGTGCTCGCCTAAGTTTGAAAAATCCTATCGAGTGGTGAGCAACCCTCCCACTCGGGGGCTTAGCTGCAGTCCAGTGCTCGCGTAAGTTTGAAAAATCCTATCGAGTGGTGAGCAACCCTCCCACTCGGGGGCTTAGCTGCAGTCCAGTACTCACCTAAGTTTGAAAAATCCTACCGAGTGGTGAGCAACCCTCCCACTCGGGGGCTTAGCTGCAGTCCAGTACTCGCCTAAGTTTGAAAAATCCTATCGAGTGGTGAGCAACCCTCCCACTCGGGGAATTAGCTGCAGTCCAGTACTCGCCTAAGTTTGAAAAATCCTACCGAGTGGTGAACAACCCTCCCACTCGGGGGCATAGTTGTAGTCCAGTGCTCGCCTAAGTTTGAAAAATCCTACCGAGTGGTGAGCAACCCTCTCACTCGAGGGGTTAGCTGTAGTCCAGTATTCGCCTAAGTTTGAAAAATCCTACCGAGTGGTGAGCAACCCTCCCACTCGGGGGCTTACCTGCAGTCCAGTACTCGCCTAAGTTTGAAAAATCCTACCGAGTGGTGAGCAACCCTCTCACTCGGGGGCTTAGCTGCAGTCCAGTACTCGCCTAAGTTTGAAAAATCCTACCGAGTGGTGAGCAACCCTCCCACTCGGGGGCTTAGCTGCAGTCCAGTACTGGCCTAAGTTTGAAAAATCCTACCGAGTGGTGAGCAACCCTCCCACTCGGGGGCTTAGGTGCAGTCCAGTACTCGCCTAAGTTTGAAAAATCCTATCGAGTGGTGAGCAACCCTCCCACTCGGGGGCTTAGCTGCAGTCCAGTACCCGCCTAAGTTTGAAAAATCCTACCGAGTGGCGAACAACCCTCCCACTCGGGGGCATAGCTGCAGTCCAGTACTCGCCTAAGTTTGAAAAATCCTACCGATTGGTGAGCAACCCTCCCACTCGGGGGCTTAGCTGCAGTCCAGTGCTCGCCTAAGTTTGAAAAATCCTACCGAGTGGTGAGCAACCCTCTCACTCGGGGGTTTAGCTGCAGTCCAGTACTCGCCTAAGTTTAAAAAATCCTACCGAGTGGTGAGCAATCCTCCCACTCGGCAGCTTAGCTGCAGTCCAGTACTTGCCTAAGTTTGAAAAATCCTACCGAGTGGTGAGCAACCCTCCCACTCGGGGGCATAGCTGTAGTCCAGTACTCGCCTAAGTTTGAAAAATCCTACCGAGTGGTGAGCAATCCTCCCACTCGGCGGCTTAGCTGCAGTCCAGTACTCGCCTAAGTTTGAAAAATCCTACCAAGTGGTGAACAACCCTCCCACTCGGGGGCATAGCTGCAGTCCAGTGCTCGCCTAAGTTTGAAAAATCCTATCGAGTGGTGAGCAACCCTCCCACTCGGGGGCTTAGCTGCAGTCCAGTGCTCGCGTAAGTTTGAAAAATCCTATCGAGTGGTGAGCAACCCTCCCACTCGGGGGCTTAGCTGCAGTCCAGTACTCGCCTAAGTTTGAAAAATCCTACCGAGTGGTGAGCAACCCTCCCACTCGGGGGCTTAGCTGCAGTCCAGTACTCGCCTAAGTTTGAAAAATCCTACCGAGTGGTGAACAACCCTCCCACTCGGGGGCTTAGCTGCAGTCCAGTACTCGCCTAAGTTTGAAAAATCCTACCGAGTGGTGAGCAACCCTCCCACTCGGGGGCTTAGCTGCAGTCCAGTACTCGCCTAAGTTTGAAAAATCCTATCGAGTGGTGAGCAACCCTCCCACTCGGGGGCTTAGCTGCAGTCCAGTACTCGCCTAAGTTTGAAAAATCCTATCGAGTGGCGAACAACCCTCCCACTCGGGGGCATAGCTGCAGTCCAATGCTCGCCTAAGTTTGAAAAATCCTACCGAGTGGTGAGCAACCCTCCCACTCGGGGGCTTAGCTGCAGTCCAGTACTCCCCTAAGTTTGAAAAATCCTACCGAGTGGTGAGCAACCCTCCCACTCGGGGGCTTACCTTTTTTCCAGTGCTCGCGTAAGTTTGAAAAATCCTACCGAGTGGTGAGCAACCCTCTCACTCGGGGGCTTAGCTGCAGTCCAGTACTCGCCTAAGTTTGAAAAATCCTACCGAGTGGTGAGCAACCCTCCCACTCGGGGGCTTAGCTGCAGTCTACTACTCGCCTAAGTTTGAAAAATCCTACCGAGTGGTGAGCAATCCTCCCACTCGGCGGCTTAGCTGCAGTCCAGTACTTGCCTAAGTTTGAAAAATCCTACCGAGTGGTGAGCAACCCTCCCACTCGGGGGCATAGCAGTAGTCCAGTACTCGCCTAAGTTTGAAAAATCCTACCGAGTGGTGAGCAATCCTCCCACTCGGCGGCTTAGCTGCAGTCCAGTACTCGCCTAAGTTTGAAAAATCCTACCGAGTGGTGAACAACCCTCCCACTCGGGGGCATAGCTGCAGTCCAGTGCTCGCCTAAGTTTAAAAAATCCTATCGAGTGGTGAGCAACCCTCCCACTCGGGAGCTTAGCTGCAGTCCAGTGCTCGCGTAAGTTTGAAAAATCCTATCGAGTGGTGAGCAACCCTCCCACTCGGGGGCTTAGCTGCAGTCCAGTACTCCCCTAAGTTTGAAAAATCTTACCGAGTGGTGAGCAACCCTCCCACTCGGGGGCTTAGCTGCAGTCCAGTACTCGCCTAAGTTTGAAAAATCCTATCGAGTGGTGAGCAACCCTCCCACTCGGGGGCTTAGCTGCAGTCCAGTACTCGCCTAAGTTTGAAAAATCCTACCGAGTGGTGAACAACCCTCCCACTCGGGGGCATAGCTGCAGTCCAGTGCTCGCCTAAGTTTGAAAAATCCTACCGAGTGGTGAGCAGCCCTCTCACTCGGGGGCTTAGCTGCAGTCCAGTACTCGCCTAAGTTTAAAAATCCTACCGAGTGGTGAGCAACCCTCACACTCGGGGGCTTAGCTGTAGTCTAGTACTCGCCTAAGTTTGAAAAATCCTACCGAGTGGTGAGCAATCCTCCCACTCGGCGGCTTAGCTGCAGTCCAGTACTTGCCTAAGTTTGAAAAATCCTACCGAGTGGTGAGCAACCCTCCCACTCGGGGGCATAGCTGTAGTCCAGTACTCGCCTAAGTTTGAAAAATCCTACCGAGTGGTGAGCAATCCTCCCACTCGGCGGCTTAGCTGCAGTCCAGTACTCGCCTAAGTTTGAAAAATCCTACCAAGTGGTGAACAACCCTCCCACTCGGGGGCATAGCTGCAGTCCAGTGCTCGCCTAAGTTTGAAAAATCCTATCGAGTGGTGAGCAACCCTCCCACTCGGGGGCTTAGCTGCAGTCCAGTGCTCGCGTAAGTTTGAAAAATCCTATCGAGTGGTGAGCAACCCTCCCACTCGGGGGCTTAGCTGCAGTCCAGTACTCGCCTAAGTTTGAAAAATCCTACCGAGTGGTGAGCAACCCTCCCACTCGGGGGCTTAGCTGCAGTCCAGTACTCGCCTAAGTTTGAAAAATCCTATCGAGTGGTGAGCAACCCTCCCACTCGGGGAATTAGCTGCAGTCCAGTACTCGCCTAAGTTTGAAAAATCCTACCGAGTGGTGAACAACCCTCCCACTCGGGGGCATAGTTGCAGTCCAGTGCTCGCCTAAGTTTGAAAAATCCTACCGAGTGGTGAGCAACCCTCTCACTCGAGGGGTTAGCTGTAGTCCAGTAGTCGCCTAAGTTTGAAAAATCCTACCGAGTGGTGAGCAACCCTCCCACTCGGGGGCTTACCTGCAGTCCAGTACTCGCCTAAGTTTGAAAAATCCTACCGAGTGGTGAGCAACCCTCTCACTCGGGGGCTTAGCTGCAGTCCAGTACTCGCCTAAGTTTGAAAAATCCGACCGAGTGGTGAGCAACCCTCCCACTCGGGGGCTTAGCTGCAGTCCAGTACTGGCCTAAGTTTGAAAAATCCTACCGAGTGGTGAGCAACCCTCCCACTCGGGGGCTTAGGTGCAGTCCAGTACTCGCCTAAGTTTGAAAAATCCTATCGAGTGGTGAGCAACCCTCCCACTCGGGGGCTTAGCTGCAGTCCAGTACCCGCCTAAGTTTGAAAAATCCTACCGAGTGGCGAACAACCCTCCCACTCGGGGGCATAGCTGCAGTCCAGTACTCGCCTAAGTTTGAAAAATCCTACCGATTGGTGAGCAACCCTCCCACTCGGGGGCTTAGCTGCAGTCCAGTGCTCGCCTAAGTTTGAAAAATCCTACCGAGTGGTGAGCAACCCTCTCACTCGGGGGTTTAGCTGCAGTCCAGTACTCGCCTAAGTTTAAAAAATCCTACCGAGTGGTGAGCAATCCTCCCACTCGGCAGCTTAGCTGCAGTCCAGTACTTGCCTAAGTTTGAAAAATCCTACCGAGTGGTGAGCAACCCTCCCACTCGGGGGCATAGCTGTAGTCCAGTACTCGCCTAAGTTTGAAAAATCCTACCGAGTGGTGAGCAATCCTCCCACTCGGCGGCTTAGCTGCAGTCCAGTACTCGCCTAAGTTTGAAAAATCCTACCAAGTGGTGAACAACCCTCCCACTCGGGGGCATAGCTGCAGTCCAGTGCTCGCCTAAGTTTGAAAAATCCTATCGAGTGGTGAGCAACCCTCCCACTCGGGGGCTTAGCTGCAGTCCAGTGCTCGCGTAAGTTTGAAAAATCCTATCGAGTGGTGAGCAACCCTCCCACTCGGGGGCTTAGCTGCAGTCCAGTACTCGCCTAAGTTTGAAAAATCCTACCGAGTGGTGAGCAACCCTCCCACTCGGGGGCTTAGCTGCAGTCCAGTACTCGCCTAAGTTTGAAAAATCCTACCGAGTGGTGAACAACCCTCCCACTCGGGGGCTTAGCTGCAGTCCAGTACTCGCCTAAGTTTGAAAAATCCTACCAAGTGGTGAGCAACCCTCCCACTCGGGGGCTTAGCTGTAGTCCAGTACTCGCCTAAGTTTGAAAAATCCTATCGAGTGGTGAGCAACCCTCCCACTCGGGGGCTTAGCTGCAGTCCAGTACTCGCCTAAGTTTGAAAAATCCTATCGAGTGGCGAACAACCCTCCCACTCGGGGGCATAGCTGCAGTCCAATGCTCGCCTAAGTTTGAAAAATCCTACCGATTGGTGAGCAACCCTCCCACTCGGGGGCTTAGCTGCAGTCCAATGCTCGGGTAAGTTTGAAAAATCCTACCGAGTGGTGAGCAACCCTCTCACTCGGGGGCTTACCTGCAGTCCAGTACTCGCCTAAGTTTGAAAAATCCTACCGAGTGGTGAGCAACCCTCTCACTCGGGGGTTTAGCTGCAGTCCAGTACTCGCCTAAGTTTGAAAAATCCTACCGAGTGGTGAGCAACCCTCCCACTCGGGGGCTTAGCTGCAGTCTAGTACTCGCCTAAGTTTGAAAAATCCTACCGAGTGGTGAGCAACCCTCCCACTCGGGGGCATAGCTGTAGTCCAGTGCTCGCCTAAGTTTGAAAAATCCTACCGAGTGGTGAGCAACCCTCTCACTCGAGGGGTTAGCTGTAGTCCAGTATTCGCCTAAGTTTGAAAAATCCTACCGAGTGGTGAGCAACCCTCCCACTCGGGGGCTTACCTGCAGTCCAGTACTGGCCTAAGTTTGAAAAATCCTACCGAGTGGTGAGCAACCCTCTCACTCGGGGGTTTAGCTGCAGTCCAGTACTCGCCTAAGTTTGAAAAATCCTACCGAGTGGTGAGCAACCCTCCCACTCGGGGGCTTAGCTGCAGTCCAGTACTGGCCTAAGTTTGAAAAATCCTACCGAGTGGTGAGCAACCCTCCCACTCGGGGGCTTAGGTGCAGTCCAGTACTCGCCTAAGTTTGAAAAATCCTATCGAGTGGTGAGCAACCCTCCCACTCGGGGGCTTAGCTGCAGTCCAGTACTCGCCTAAGTTTGAAAAATCCTACCGAGTGGCGAACAACCCTCCCACTCGGGGGCATAGCTGCAGTCCAGTACTCGCCTAAGTTTGAAAAATCCAACCGATTGGTGAGCAACCCTCCCACTCGGGGGCTTAGCTGCAGTCCAGTGCTCGCCTAAGTTTGAAAAATCTTACCGAGTGGTGAGCAACCCTCTCACTCGAGGGGTTAGCTGTTGTCCAGTATTCGCCTAAGTTTGAAAAATCCTACCGAGTGGTGAGCAACCCTCTCACTCGGGGGTTTAGCTGCAGTCCAGTACTCGCCTAAGTTTGAAAAATCCTACCGAGTGGTGAGCAATCCTCCCACTCGGCAGCTTAGCTGCAGTCCAGTACTTGCCTAAGTTTGAAAAATCCTACCGAGTGGTGAGCAACCCTCCCACTCGGGGGCATAGCTGTAGTCCAGTACTCGCCTAAGTTTGAAAAATCCTACCGAGTGGTGAGCAATCCTCCCACTCGGCGGCTTAGCTGCAGTCCAGTACTCGCCTAAGTTTGAAAAATCCTACCAAGTGGTGAACAACCCTCCCACTCGGGGGCATAGCTGCAGTCCAGTGCTCGCCTAAGTTTGAAAAATCCTATCGAGTGGTGAGCAACCCTCCCACTCGGGGGCTTAGCTGCAGTCCAGTGCTCGCGTAAGTTTGAAAAATCCTATCGAGTGGTGAGCAACCCTCCCACTCGGGGGCTTAGCTGCAGTCCAGTACTCGCCTAAGTTTGAAAAATCCTACCGAGTGGTGAGCAACCCTCCCACTCGGGGGCTTAGCTGCAGTCCAGTACTCGCCTAAGTTTGAAAAATCCTACCGAGTGGTGACCAACCCTCCCACTCGGGGGCTTAGCTGCAGTCCAGTACTCGCCTAAGTTTGAAAAATCCTATTGAGTGGTGAGCAACCCTCCCACTCGGGGGCTTAGCTGCAGTCCAGTACTCGCCTAAGTTTGAAAAATCCTACCGAGTGGCGACCAACCCTCCCACTCGGGGGCATAGCTGCAGTCCAATGCTCGCCTAAGTTTGAAAAATTCTACCGATTGGTGAGCAACCCTCCCACTCGGGGGCTTAGCTGCAGTACAGTGCTCGTGTAAGTTTGAAAAATCCTACCGAGTGGTGAGCAACCCTCTCACTCGGGGGCTTAGCTGCAGTCCAGTACTCGCCTAAGTTTGAAAAATCCTACCGAGTGGTGAGCAACCCTCTCACTCGGGGGTTTAGCTGCAGTCCAGTACTCGCCTAAGTTTGAAAAATCCTACCGAGTGGTGAGCAACCCTCCCACTCGGGGGCTTAGCTGCAGTCTAGTACTCGCCTAAGTTTGAAAAATCCTACCGAGTGGTGAGCAATCCTCCCACTCGGCGGCTTAGCTGCAGTCCAGTACTTGCCTAAGTTTGAAAAATCCTACCGAGTGGTGAGCAACCCTCCCACTCGGGGGCATAGCTGTAGTCCAGTACTCGCCTAAGTTTGAAAAATCCTACCGAGTGGTGAGCAATCCTCCCACTCGGCGGCTTAGCTGCAGTCCAGTACTCGCCTAAGTTTGAAAAATCCTACCGAGTGGTGAACAACCCTCCCACTCGGGGGCATAGCTGCAGTCCAGTGCTCGCCTAAGTTTGAAAAATCCTATCGAGTGGTGAGCAACCCTCCCACTCGGGGGCTTAGCTGCAGTCCAGTACTCGCCTAAGTTTGAAAAATCCTACCGAGTGGTGAGCAACCCTCCCACTCGGGGGCTTAGCTGCAGTCCAGTACTCGCCTAAGTTTGAAAAATCCTACCGAGTGGTGAACAACCCTCCCACTCGGGGGCTTAGCTGCAGTCCAGTACTCGCCTAAGTTTGAAAAATCCTACCGAGTGGTGAGCAACCCTCCCACTCGGGGGCTTAGCTGCAGTCCAGTACTCGCCTAAGTTTGAAAAATCCTATCGAGTGGTGAGCAACCCTCCCACTCGGGGGCTTAGCTGCAGTCCAGTACTCGCCTAAGTTTGAAAAATCCTACCGAGTGGCGACCAACCCTCCCACTCGGGGGCATAGCTGCAGTCCAGTGCTCGTGTAAGTTTGAAAAATCCTACCGATTGGTGAGCAACCCTCCCACTCGGGGGCTTAGCTGCAGTCCAGTGCTCGTGTAAGTTTGAAAAATCCTACCGAGTGGTGAGCAACCCTCTCACTCGGGGGCTTAGCTGCAGTCCAGTACTCGCCTAAGTTTGAAAAATCCTATCGAGTGGTGAGCAACCCTCCCACTCGGGGGCTTAGCTGCAGTCTAGTACTCGCCTAAGTTTGAAAAATCCTACCGAGTGGCGAACAACCCTCCCACTCGGGGGCATAGCTGCAGTCCAGTACTCGCCTAAGTTTGAAAAATCCAACCGATTGGTGAGCAACCCTCCCACTCGGGGGCTTAGCTGCAGTCCAGTGCTCGCCTAAGTTTGAAAAATCTTACCGAGTGGTGAGCAACCCTCTCACTCGAGGGCTTAGCTGTTGTCCAGTATTCGCCTAAGTTTGAAAAATCCTACCGAGTGGTGAGCAACCCTCTCACTCGGGGGCTTAGCTGCAGTCCAGTACTCGCCTAAGTTTGAAAAATCCTACCGAGTGGTGAGCAACCCTCCCACTCGGGGGCTTAGCTGCAGTCCAGTACTCGCCTAAGTTTGAAAAATCCTATCGAGTGGTGAGCAACCCTCCCACTCGGGGGCTTAGCTGCAGTCCAGTACTCGCCTAAGTTTGAAAAATCCTATCGAGTGGTGAGCAACCCTCCCACTCGTGGGCTTAGCTGCAGTCCAGTACTCGCCTAAGTTTGAAAAATCCTACCGAGTGGCGACCAACCCTCCCACTCGGGGGCATAGCTGCAGTCCAATGCTCGCCTAAGTTTGAAAAATTCTACCGATTGGTGAGCAACCCTCCCACTCGGGGGCTTAGCTGCAGTACAGTGCTCGTGTAAGTTTGAAAAATCCTACCGAGTGGTGAGCAACCCTCTCACTCGGGGGCTTAGCTGCAGTCCAGTACTCGCCTAAGTTTGAAAAATCCTACCGAGTGGTGAGCAACCCTCTCACTCGGGGGTTTAGCTGCAGTCCAGTACTCGCCTAAGTTTGAAAAATCCTACCGAGTGGTGAGCAACCCTCCCACTCGGGGGCTTAGCTGCAGTCTAGTACTCGCCTAAGTTTGAAAAATCCTACCGAGTGGTGAGCAATCCTCCCACTCGGCGGCTTAGCTGCAGTCCAGTACTTGCCTAAGTTTGAAAAATCCTACCGAGTGGTGAGCAACCCTCCCACTCGGGGGCATAGCTGTAGTCCAGTACTCGCCTAAGTTTGAAAAATCCTACCGAGTGGTGAGCAATCCTCCCACTCGGCGGCTTAGCTGCAGTCCAGTACTCGCCTAAGTTTGAAAAATCCTACCGAGTGGTGAACAACCCTCCCACTCGGGGGCATAGCTGCAGTCCAGTGCTCGCCTAAGTTTGAAAAATCCTATCGAGTGGTGAGCAACCCTCCCACTCGGGGGCTTAGCTGCAGTCCAGTACTCGCCTAAGTTTGAAAAATCCTACCGAGTGGTGAGCAACCCTCCCACTCGGGGGCTTAGCTGCAGTCCAGTACTCGCCTAAGTTTGAAAAATCCTACCGAGTGGTGAACAACCCTCCCATTCGGGGGCTTAGCTGCAGTCCAGTACTCGCCTAAGTTTGAAAAATCCTACCGAGTGGTGAACAACCCTCCCATTCGGGGGCTTAGCTGCAGTCCAGTACTCGCCTAAGTTTGAAAAATCCTACCGAGTGGTGAGCAACCCTCCCACTCGGGGGCTTAGCTGCAGTCCAGTACGCGCCTAAGTTTGAAAAATCCTATCGAGTGGTGAGCAACCCTCCCACTCGGGGGCTTAGCTGCAGTCCAGTACTCGCCTAAGTTTGAAAAATCCTACCGAGTGGCGAGCAACCCTCCCACTCGGGGGCATAGCTGCAGTCCAATGCTCGCCTAAGTTTGAAAAATCCTACCGATTGGTGAGCAACCCTCCCACTCGGGGGCTTAGCTGCAGTCCAGTGCTCGTGTAAGTTTGAAAAATCCTACCGAGTGGTGAGCAACCCTCTCACTCGGGGGCTTAGCTGCAGTCCAGTACTCGCCTAAGTTTGAAAAATCCTACCGAGTGGTGAGCAACCCTCTCACTCGGGGGTTTAGCTGCAGTCCAGTACTCGCCTAAGTTTGAAAAATCCTACCGAGTGGTGAGCAACCCTCCCACTCGGGGGCTTAGCTGCAGTCTAGTACTCGCCTAAGTTTGAAAAATCCTACCGAGTGGTGAGCAATCCTCCCACTCGGCGGCTTAGCTGCAGTCCAGTACTTGCCTAAGTTTGAAAAATCCTACCGAGTGGTGAGCAACCCTCCCACTCGGGGGCATAGCTGTAGTCCAGTACTCGCCTAAGTTTGAAAAATCCTACCGAGTGGTGAGCAATCCTCCCACTCGGCGGGTTAGCTGCAGTCCAGTACTCGCCTAAGTTTGAAAAATCCTACCGAGTGGTGAACAACCCTCCCACTCGGGGGCATAGCTGCAGTCCAGTGCTCGCCTAAGTTTGAAAAATCCTATCGAGTGGTGAGCAACCCTCCCACTCGGGGGCTTAGCTGCAGTCCAGTGCTCGCGTAAGTTTGAAAAATCCTATCGAGTGGTGAGCAACCCTCCCACTCGGGGGCTTAGCTGCAGTCCAGTACTCCCCTAAGTTTGAAAAGTCCTACCGAGTGGTGAGCAACCCTCCCAATCGGGGGCTTAGCTGCAGTCCAGTATTCGCCTAAGTTTGAAAAATCCTATCGAGTGGTGAGCAACCCTCCCACTCGGGGGCTTAGCTGTAGTCCAGTACTCGCCTAAGTTTGAAAAATCCTACCGAGTGGTGAACAACCCTCCCACTCGGGGGCATAGCTGCAGTCCAGTGCTCGCCTAAGTTTGAAAAATCCTACCGAGTGGTGAGCAACCCTCTCACTCGGGGGCTTAGCTGTAGTCCAGTATTCGCCTAAGTTTGAAAAATCCTACCGAGTGGTGAGCAACCCTCCCACTCGGGGGCTTACCTGCAGTCCAGTACTCACCTAAGCTTGAAAAATCCTACCGAGTGGTGAGCAACCCTCCCACTCGGGGGCATAGCTGCAGTCCAGTACTCGCCTAAGTTTGAAAAATCCCACCGAGTGGTGAGCAATCCTCCCACTCGGCGGCTTAGCTGCAGTCCAGTACTCGCCTAAGTTTGAAAAATCCTACCGAGTGGTGAACAACCCTCCCACTCGGGGGCATAGCTGCAATCCAGTGCTCGCCTAAGTTTGAAAAATCCTACCGAGTGGTGAGAAACCCTCCCACTCGGGGGCTTACCTGCAGTCCAGTACTCGCCTAAGTTTGAAAAATCCTACCGAGTGTTGAGCAGCCCTCCCACTCGGGGGCTTAGCTGCAGTCCAGTATTCGCCTAAGTTTGAAAAATCCTACCGACTGGTGAGCAATCCTCCCACTCGGCGGCTTAGCTGCAGTCCAGTACTTGCCTAAGTTTGAAAAATCCTACCGAGTGGTGAGCAACCCTCCCACTCGGGGGCTTAGCTGCAGTCCAGTACTCGCCTAAGTTTGAAAAATCCTATCGAGTGGTGAGCAACCCTCCCACTCGTGGGCTTAGCTGCAGTCCAGTACTCGCCTAAGTTTGAAAAATCCTACCGAGTGGCGACCAACCCTCCCACTCGGGGGCATAGCTGCAGTCCAATGCTCGCCTAAGTTTGAAAAATTCTACCGATTGGTGAGCAACCCTCCCACTCGGGGGCTTAGCTGCAGTACAGTGCTCGTGTAAGTTTGAAAAATCCTACCGAGTGGTGAGCAACCCTCTCACTCGGGGGCTTAGCTGCAGTCCAGTACTCGCCTAAGTTTGAAAAATCCTACCGAGTGGTGAGCAACCCTCTCACTCGGGGGTTTAGCTGCAGTCCAGTACTCGCCTAAGTTTGAAAAATCCTACCGAGTGGTGAGCAACCCTCCCACTCGGGGGCTTAGCTGCAGTCTAGTACTCGCCTAAGTTTGAAAAATCCTACCGAGTGGTGAGCAATCCTCCCACTCGGCGGCTTAGCTGCAGTCCAGTACTTGCCTAAGTTTGAAAAATCCTACCGAGTGGTGAGCAACCCTCCCACTCGGGGGCATAGCTGTAGTCCAGTACTCGCCTAAGTTTGAAAAATCCTACCGAGTGGTGAGCAATCCTCCCACTCGGCGGCTTAGCTGCAGTCCAGTACTCGCCTAAGTTTGAAAAATCCTACCGAGTGGTGAACAACCCTCCCACTCGGGGGCATAGCTGCAGTCCAGTGCTCGCCTAAGTTTGAAAAATCCTATCGAGTGGTGAGCAACCCTCCCACTCGGGGGCTTAGCTGCAGTCCAGTACTCGCCTAAGTTTGAAAAATCCTACCGAGTGGTGAGCAACCCTCCCACTCGGGGGCTTAGCTGCAGTCCAGTACTCGCCTAAGTTTGAAAAATCCTACCGAGTGGTGAACAACCCTCCCATTCGGGGGCTTAGCTGCAGTCCAGTACTCGCCTAAGTTTGAAAAATCCTACCGAGTGGTGAACAACCCTCCCATTCGGGGGCTTAGCTGAAGTCCAGTACTCGCCTAAGTTTGAAAAATCCTACCGAGTGGTGAGCAACCCTCCCACTCGGGGGCTTAGCTGCAGTCCAGTACGCGCCTAAGTTTGAAAAATCCTATCGAGTGGTGAGCAACCCTCCCACTCGGGGGCTTAGCTGCAGTCCAGTACTCGCCTAAGTTTGAAAAATCCTACCGAGTGGCGAGCAACCCTCCCACTCGGGGGCATAGCTGCAGTCCAATGCTCGCCTAAGTTTGAAAAATCCTACCGATTGGTGAGCAACCCTCCCACTCGGGGGCTTAGCTGCAGTCCAGTGCTCGTGTAAGTTTGAAAAATCCTACCGAGTGGTGAGCAACCCTCTCACTCGGGGGCTTAGCTGCAGTCCAGTACTCGCCTAAGTTTGAAAAATCCTACCGAGTGGTGAGCAACCCTCTCACTCGGGGGTTTAGCTGCAGTCCAGTACTCGCCTAAGTTTGAAAAATCCTACCGAGTGGTGAGCAACCCTCCCACTCGGGGGCTTAGCTGCAGTCTAGTACTCGCCTAAGTTTGAAAAATCCTACCGAGTGGTGAGCAATCCTCCCACTCGGCGGCTTAGCTGCAGTCCAGTACTTGCCTAAGTTTGAAAAATCCTACCGAGTGGTGAGCAACCCTCCCACTCGGGGGCATAGCTGTAGTCCAGTACTCGCCTAAGTTTGAAAAATCCTACCGAGTGGTGAGCAATCCTCCCACTCGGCGGTTTAGCTGCAGTCCAGTACTCGCCTAAGTTTGAAAAATCCTACCGAGTGGTGAACAACCCTCCCACTCGGGGGCATAGCTGCAGTCCAGTGCTCGCCTAAGTTTGAAAAATCCTATCGAGTGGTGAGCAACCCTCCCACTCGGGGGCTTAGCTGCAGTCCAGTGCTCGCGTAAGTTTGAAAAATCCTATCGAGTGGTGAGCAACCCTCCCACTCGGGGGCTTAGCTGCAGTCCAGTACTCCCCTAAGTTTGAAAAGTCCTACCGAGTGGTGAGCAACCCTCCCAATCGGGGGCTTAGCTGCAGTCCAGTATTCGCCTAAGTTTGAAAAATCCTATCGAGTGGTGAGCAACCCTCCCACTCGGGGGCTTAGCTGTAGTCCAGTACTCGCCTAAGTTTGAAAAATCCTACCGAGTGGTGAACAACCCTCCCACTCGGGGGCATAGCTGCAGTCCAGTGCTCGCCTAAGTTTGAAAAATCCTACCGAGTGGTGAGCAACCCTCTCACTCGGGGGCTTAGCTGTAGTCCAGTATTCGCCTAAGTTTGAAAAATCCTACCGAGTGGTGAGCAACCCTCCCACTCGGGGGCTTACCTGCAGTCCAGTACTCACCTAAGCTTGAAAAATCCTACCGAGTGGTGAGCAACCCTCCCACTCGGGGGCATAGCTGCAGTCCAGTACTCGCCTAAGTTTGAAAAATCCCACCGAGTGGTGAGCAATCCTCCCACTCGGCGGCTTAGCTGCAGTCCAGTACTCGCCTAAGTTTGAAAAATCCTACCGAGTGGTGAACAACCCTCCCACTCGGGGGCATAGCTGCAATCCAGTGCTCGCCTAAGTTTGAAAAATCCTACCGAGTGGTGAGAAACCCTCCCACTCGGGGGCTTACCTGCAGTCCAGTACTCGCCTAAGTTTGAAAAATCCTACCGAGTGTTGAGCAGCCCTCCCACTCGGGGGCTTAGCTGCAGTCCAGTATTCGCCTAAGTTTGAAAAATCCTACCGACTGGTGAGCAATCCTCCCACTCGGCGGCTTAGCTGCAGTCCAGTACTTGCCTAAGTTTGAAAAATCCTACCGAGTGGTGAGCAACCCTCCCACTCGGGGGCTTAGCTGCAGTCCAGTACTCGCCTAAGTTTGAAAAATCCTATCGAGTGGTGAGCAACCCTCCCACTCGTGGGCTTAGCTGCAGTCCAGTACTCGCCTAAGTTTGAAAAATCCTACCGAGTGGCGACCAACCCTCCCACTCGGGGGCATAGCTGCAGTCCAATGCTCGCCTAAGTTTGAAAAATTCTACCGATTGGTGAGCAACCCTCCCACTCGGGGGCTTAGCTGCAGTACAGTGCTCGTGTAAGTTTGAAAAATCCTACCGAGTGGTGAGCAACCCTCTCACTCGGGGGCTTAGCTGCAGTCCAGTACTCGCCTAAGTTTGAAAAATCCTACCGAGTGGTGAGCAACCCTCTCACTCGGGGGTTTAGCTGCAGTCCAGTACTCGCCTAAGTTTGAAAAATCCTACCGAGTGGTGAGCAACCCTCCCACTCGGGGGCTTAGCTGCAGTCTAGTACTCGCCTAAGTTTGAAAAATCCTACCGAGTGGTGAGCAATCCTCCCACTCGGCGGCTTAGCTGCAGTCCAGTACTTGCCTAAGTTTGAAAAATCCTACCGAGTGGTGAGCAACCCTCCCACTCGGGGGCATAGCTGTAGTCCAGTACTCGCCTAAGTTTGAAAAATCCTACCGAGTGGTGAGCAATCCTCCCACTCGGCGGCTTAGCTGCAGTCCAGTACTCGCCTAAGTTTGAAAAATCCTACCGAGTGGTGAACAACCCTCCCACTCGGGGGCATAGCTGCAGTCCAGTGCTCGCCTAAGTTTGAAAAATCCTATCGAGTGGTGAGCAACCCTCCCACTCGGGGGCTTAGCTGCAGTCCAGTACTCGCCTAAGTTTGAAAAATCCTACCGAGTGGTGAGCAACCCTCCCACTCGGGGGCTTAGCTGCAGTCCAGTACTCGCCTAAGTTTGAAAAATCCTACCGAGTGGTGAACAACCCTCCCATTCGGGGGCTTAGCTGCAGTCCAGTACTCGCCTAAGTTTGAAAAATCCTACCGAGTGGTGAGCAACCCTCCCACTCGGGGGCTTAGCTGCAGTCCAGTACGCGCCTAAGTTTGAAAAATCCTATCGAGTGGTGAGCAACCCTCCCACTCGGGGGCTTAGCTGCAGTCCAGTACTCGCCTAAGTTTGAAAAATCCTACCGAGTGGCGAGCAACCCTCCCACTCGGGGGCATAGCTGCAGTCCAATGCTCGCCTAAGTTTGAAAAATCCTACCGATTGGTGAGCAACCCTCCCACTCGGGGGCTTAGCTGCAGTCCAGTGCTCGTGTAAGTTTGAAAAATCCTACCGAGTGGTGAGCAACCCTCTCACTCGGGGGCTTAGCTGCAGTCCAGTACTCGCCTAAGTTTGAAAAATCCTATCGAGTGGTGAGCAACCCTCCCACTCGGGGGCTTAGCTGCAGTCCAGTACTCCCCTAAGTTTGAAAAATCCTACCGAGTGGTGAGCAACCCTCCCACTCGGGGGCTTACCTTTTTTCCAGTGCTCGCGTAAGTTTCAAAAATCCTACCGAGTGGTGAGCAACCCTCTCACTCGGGGGCTTAGCTGCAGTCCAGTACTCGCCTAAGTTTGAAAAATCCTACCGAGTGGTGAGCAACCCTCCCACTCAGGGGCTTAGCTGCAGTCCAGTACTCGCCTAAGTTTGAAAAATCCTACCGAGTGGTGAGCAACCCTCCCACTCGGGGGCTTAGTTGCAGTCCAGTACTCGCCTAAGTTTGAAAAATCCTATCGAGTGGTGAGCAACCCTCCCACTCGGGGGCTTAGCTGCAGTCCAGTACTCGCCTAAGTTTGAAAAATCCTACCGAGTGGCGAACAACCCTCCCACTCGGGGGCATAGCTGCAGTCCAGTGCTCGCCTAAGTTTGAAAAATCCTACCGATTGGTGAGCAACCCTCCCACTCAGGGGCTTAGCTGCAGTCCAGTGCTCGTGTAAGTTTGAAAAATCCTACCGAGTGGTGAGCAACCCTCTCACTCGGGGGATTAGCTGCAGTCCAATACTCGCCTAAGTTTGAAAAATCCTACCGAGTGGTGAGCAACCCTCCCACTCGGGGGCTTAGCTGCAGTCCAGTACTCGCCTAAGTTTGAAAAATCCTATCGAGTGGTGAGCAACCCTCCCACTCGGGGAATTAGCTGCAGTCCAGTACTCGCCTAAGTTTGAAAAATCCTACCGAGTGGTGAACAACCCTCCCACTCGGGGGCATAGTTGCAGTCCAGTGCTCGCCTAAGTTTGAAAAATCCTACCGAGTGGTGAGCAACCCTCTCACTCGAGGGGTTAGCTGTAGTCCAGTATTCGCCTAAGTTTGAAAAATCCTACCGAGTGGTGAACAACCCTCCCACTCGGGGGCATAGCTGCAGTCCAGTGCTCGCCTAAGTTTAAAAAATCCTATCGAGTGGTGAGCAACCCTCCCACTCGGGGGCTTAGCTGCAGTCCAGTGCTCGCGTAAGTTTGAAAAATCCTATCGAGTGGTGAGCAACCCTCCCACTCGGGGGCTTAGCTGCAGTCCAGTACTCCCCTAAGTTTGAAAAATCCTACCGAGTGGTGAGCAACCCTCCCACTCGGGGGCTTAGCTGCAGTCCAGTACTCGCCTAAGTTTGAAAAATCCTATCGAGTGGTGAGCAACCCTCCCACTCGGGGGCTTAGCTGCAGTCCAGTACTCGCCTAAGTTTGAAAAATCCTACCGAGTGGTGAACAACCCTCCCACTCGGGGGCGTAGCTGCAGTCCAGTGCTCGCCTAAGTTTGAAAAATCCTACCGACTGGTGAGCAACCCTCTCACTCGGGGGCTTAGCTGCAGTCCAGTACTCGCCTAAGTTTAAAAATCCTACCGAGTGGTGAGCAACCCTCACACTCGGGGGCTTAGCTGTAGTCTAGTACTCGCCTAAGTTTGAAAAATCCTACCGAGTGGTGAGCAATCCTCCCACTCGGCGGCTTAGCTGCAGTCCAGTACTTGCCTAAGTTTGAAAAATCCTACCGAGTGGTGAGCAACCCTCCCACTCGGGGGTATAGCTGTAGTCCAGTACTCGCCTAAGTTTGAAAAATCCTACCGAGTGGTGAGCAACCCTCCCACTCGGGGGCTTAGCTGCAGTCCAGTACTCGCCTAAGTTTGAAAAATCCTACCGAGTGGTGAACAACCCTCCCACTCGGGGGCATAGCTGCAGTCCAGTGCTCGCCTAAGTTTGAAAAATCCTACCGAGTGGTGAGCAACCCTCTCACTCGAGGGGTTAGCTATAGTCCAGTATTCGCCTAAGTTTGAAAAATCCTACCGAGTGGTGAGCAACCCTCCCACTCGGGGGCTTACCTGCAGTCCAGTCCTCGCCTAAGTAACCCTCTCACTCGGGGGCTTAGCTGCAGTCCAGTACTCGCCTAAGTTTGAAAAATCCTACCGAGTGGTGAGCAACCCTCCCACTCGGGGGCTTAGCTGCAGTCCAGTACTCGCCTAAGTTTGAAAAATCCTACCGAGTGGTGAGCAACCCTCCCACTAGGGGGCTTAGGTGCAGTCCAGTTCTCGCCTAAGTTTGAAAAATCCTATCGAGTGGTGAGCAACCCTCCCACTCGGGGGCTTAGCTGCAGTCCAGTACTCGCCTAAGTTTGAAAAATCCTACCGAGTGGCGAACAACCCTCCCACTCGGGGGCATAGCTGCAGTCCAGTACTCGCCTAAGTTTGAAAAATCCTACCGATTGGTGAGCAACCCTCCCACTCGGGGGCTTAGCTGCAGTCCAATGCTCGCCTAAGTTTGAAAAATCCTACCGAGTGGTGAGCAACCCTCTCACTCGAGGGCTTAGCTGTAGTCCAGTATTCGCCTAAGTTTGAAAAATCCTACCGAGTGGTGAGCAACCCTCTCACTCGGGGGTTTAGCTGCAGTCCAGTACTCGCCTAAGTTTGAAAAATCCTACCGAGTGGTGAGCAATCCTCCCACTCGGCAGCTTAGCTGTAGTCCAGTACTTGCCTAAGTTTGAAAAATCCTACCGAGTGGTGAGCAACCCTCCCACTCGGGGGCATAGCTGTAGTCCAGTACTCGCCTAAGTTTGAAAAATCCTACCGAGTGGTGAGCAATCCTCCCACTCGACGGCTTAGCTGCAGTCCAGTACTCGCCTAAGTTTGAAAAATCCTACCAAGTGGTGAACAACCCTCCCACTCGGGAGCATAGCTGCAGTCCAGTGCTCGCCTAAATTTGAAAAATCCTACCGAGTGGTGAGCAACCCTCTCACTCGGGGGCTTAGCTGCAGTCCAGTACTCGCCTAAGTTTGAAAAATCCTACCGATTGGTGGGCAACCCTCCCACTCGGGGGCTTAGCTGCAGTCCAGTGCTCGCCTAAGTTTGAAAAATCTTACCGAGTGGTGAGCAACCCTCTCACTCGAGGGCTTAGCTGTAGTCCAGTATTCGCCTAAGTTTGAAAAATCCTACACAGTGGTGAGCAACCCTCTCACTCGGGGGTTTAGCTGCAGTCCAGTACTCGCCTAAGTTTGAAAAATCCTACCGAGTGGTGAGCAATCCTCCCACTCGGCAGCTTAGCTGCAGTCCAGTACTGGCCTAAGTTTGAAAAATCCTACCGAGTGGTGAGCAACCCTCCCACTCGGGGGCATAGCTGTAGTCCAGTACTCGCCTAAGTTTGAAAAATCCTACCGAGTGGTGAGCAATCCTCCCACTCGGCGGCTTAGCTGCAGTCCAGTACTCGCCCAAGTTTGAAAAATCCTACCAAGTGGTGAACAACCCTCCCACTCGGGGGCATAGCTGCAGTCCAGTGCTCGCCTAAGTTTGAAAAATCCTATCGAGTGGTGAGCAACCCTCCCACTCGGGGGCTTAGCTGCAGTCTAGTGCTCGCGTAAGTTTGAAAAATCCTATCGAGTGGTGAGCAACCCTCCCACTCGGGGGCTTAGCTGCAGTCCAGTACTCGCCTAAGTTTGAAAAATCCTACCGAGTGGTGAGCAACCCTCCCACTCGGGGGCTTAGCTGCAGTCCAGTACTCGCCTAAGTTTGAAAAATCCTATCGAGTGGTGAGCAACCCTCCCACTCGGGGGCTTAGCTGCAGTCCATTACTCGCCTAAGTTTGAAAAATCCTACCGAGTGGTGAACAACCCTCCCACTCGGGGGCATAGCTGCAGTCCAGTGCTCGCCTAAGTTTGAAAAATCCTACCGAGTGGTGAGCAACCCTCTCACTCGAGGGCTTAGCTGTAGTCCAGTATTCGCCTAAGTTTGAAAAATCCTACCGAGTGGTGAGCAACCCTCCCACTCGGGGGCTTACCTGCAGTCCAGTACTCGCCTAAGTTTGAAAAATCCTACCGAGTGGTGAGCAACCCTCTCACTCGGGGGCTTAGCTGCAGTCCAGTACTCGCCTAAGATTGAAAAATCCTACCGAGTGGTGAGCAACCCTCCCACTCGGGGGCTTAGCTGCAGTCCAGTACTCGCCTAAGTTTGAAAAATCCTACTGAGTGGTGAGCAACCCTCCCACTCGGGGGCTTAGCTGCAGTCCAGTACTCGCCTAAGTTTGAAAAATCCTATCGAGTGGTGAGCAACCCTCCCACTCGGGGGCTTAGCTGCAGTCCAGTACTCGCCTAAGTTTGAAAAATCCTACCGAGTGGCGACCAACCCTCCCACTCGGGGGCATAGCTGCAGTCCAGTACTCGCCTAAGTTTGAAAAATCCTACCGATTGGTGAGCAACCCTCCCACTCGGGGGCTTAGCTGCAGTCCAGTGCTCGCTTAAGTTTGAAAAATCTTACCGGGTGGTGAGCAACCCTCTCACTCGAGGGCTTAGCTGTAGTCCAGTATTCGCCTAAGTTCGAAAAATCCTACCGAGTGGTGAGCAACCCTCTCACTCGGGGGTTTAGCTGCAGTCCAGTACTCGCCTCAGTTTGAAAAATCCTACCGAGTGGTGAGCAACCCTCCCACTCGGGGGCTTAGCTGCAGTCTAGTACTCGCCTAAGTTTGAAAAATCCTACCGAGTGGTGACCAACCCTCCCACTCGGGGGCATAGCTGCAGTCCAGTGCTCGCCTAAGTTTGAAAAATCCTATCGAGTGGTGAGCAACCCTCCCACTCGGGGGCATAGCTGCAGTCCAGTGCTCGCCTATGTTTGAAAAATCCTACCGAGTGGTGAGCAACCCTCTCACTCGGGGGCTTAGCTGTAGTCCAGTATTCGCCTAAGTTTGAAAAATCCTACCGAGTGGTGAGCAACCCTCCCACTCGGGGGCTTACCTGCAGTCCAGTACTTGCCTAAGTTTGAAAAATCCTACCGAGTGGTGAGCAACCCTCCCACTCGGGGGCATAGCTGTAGTCCAGTGCTCGCCTAAGTTTGAAAAATCCTACCGAGTGGTGAGCAACCCTCTCACTCGGGGGCTTAGCTGCAGTCCAGTACTCGCCTAAGTTTGAAAAATCCTACCGAGTGGTGAGCAACCCTCTCACTCGGGGGCTTAGCTGCAGTCTAGTATTCGCCTAAGTTTGAAAAATCCTACCGAGTGGTGAGCAACCCTCCCACTCGGGGGCTTAGCTGCAGTCTAGTACTTGGCTAAGTTTGAAAAATCCTACCGAGTGGTGAGCAATCCTCCCACTCGGCGGCTTAGCTGCAGTCCAGTACTTGCCTAAGTTTGAAAAATCCTACCGAGTGGTGAGCAACCCTCCCACTCGGGGCCATAGCTGCAGTCTAGTACTCGCCTAAGTTTGAAAAATCCTACCGAGTGGTGAGCAATCCTCCCACTCGGCGGCTTAGCTGCAGTCCAGTACTCGCCTAAGTTTGAAAAATCCTACCGAGTGTTGAGCAACCCTCCCACTCGGGGGCTTAGCTGCAGTCCAGTACTCGCCTAAGTTTGAAAAATCCTACCGAGTGGTGAGCAACCCTCCCACTCGGGGGCTTAGCTGCAGTCCAGTACTCGCCTAAGTTTGAAAAATCCTACCGAGTGGTGAGCAATCCTCCCACTCGGCGGCTTAGCTGCAGTCCAGTACTCGCCTAAGTTTGAAAAATCCTACCTTGTGGTGAGCAACCCTCCCACTCGAGGGCTTAGCTGCAGTCCAGTACTCGCCTAAGTTTGAAAAATCCTACCGAGTGTTGAGCAACCCTCCCACTCGGGGGCTTAGCTGCAGTCCAGTACTCGCCTAAGTTTGAAACATCCTACCGAGTGGTGAGCAACCCTCCCACTCGGGGGCTTAGCTGCAGTCCAGTACTCGCCCAAATTTTGAAAAATCCTACCGAGTGGTGAGCAACCCTCTCACTCGGGGGCTTAGCTGCAGTCCAGTACTCGCCTAAGTTTGAAAAATCCTACCGAGTGGTGAGCAACCCTCCCACTCAGGGGCTTAGCTGCAGTCTAGTACTTGGCTAAGTTTGAAAAATCCTACGGAGTGGTGAGCAATCCTCCCACTCGGCGGCTTAGCTGCAGTCCAGTACTTGCCTAAGTTTGAAAAATCCTACCGAGTGGTGAGCAACCCTCCCACTCGGGGCCATAGCTGCATTCCAGTACTCGCCTAAGTTTGAAAAATCCTACCGAGTGGTGAGCAATCCTCCCACTCGGCGGCTTAGCTGCAGTCCAGTACTTGCCTAAGTTTGAAAAATCCTACCGAGTGGTGAGCAACCCTCCCACTCGGGGCCATAGCTGCAGTCTAGTACTCGCCTAAGTTTGAAAAATCCTACCGAGTGGTGAGCAATCCTCCCACTCGGCGGCTTAGCTGCAGTCCAGTACTCGCCTAAGTTTGAAAAATCCTACCGAGTGTTGAGCAACCCTCCCACTCGGGGGCTTAGCTGCAGTCCAGTACTCGCCTAAGTTTGAAAAATCCTACCGAGTGGTGAGCAACCCTCCCACTCGGGGGCTTAGCTGCAGTCCAGTACTCGCCTAAGTTTGAAAAATCCTACCGAGTGGTGAGCAATCCTCCCACTCGGCGGCTTAGCTGCAGTCCAGTACTCGCCTAAGTTTGAAAAATCCTACCTTGTGGTGAGCAACCCTCCCACTCGAGGGCTTAGCTGCAGTCCAGTACTCGCCTAAGTTTGAAAAATCCTACCGAGTGTTGAGCAACCCTCCCACTCGGGGGCTTAGCTGCAGTCCAGTACTCGCCTAAGTTTGAAACATCCTACCGAGTGGTGAGCAACCCTCCCACTCGGGGGCTTAGCTGCAGTCCAGTACTCGCCCAAATTTTGAAAAATCCTACCGAGTGGTGAGCAACCCTCTCACTCGGGGGCTTAGCTGCAGTCCAGTACTCGCCTAAGTTTGAAAAATCCTACCGAGTGGTGAGCAACCCTCCCACTCAGGGGCTTAGCTGCAGTCTAGTACTTGGCTAAGTTTGAAAAATCCTACGGAGTGGTGAGCAATCCTCCCACTCGGCGGCTTAGCTGCAGTCCAGTACTTGCCTAAGTTTGAAAAATCCTACCGAGTGGTGAGCAACCCTCCCACTCGGGGCCATAGCTGCATTCCAGTACTCGCCTAAGTTTGAAAAATCCTACCGAGTGGTGAGCAATCCTCCCACTCGGCGGCTTAGCTGCAGTCCAGTACTCGCCTAAGTTTGAAAAATCCTACCGAGTGGTGAACAACCCTCCCACTAGGGGGCATAGCTGCAGTCCAGTGCTCGCCTAAGTTTGAAAAATCCTACCGAGTGGTGAGCAACCCTCCCACTCGGGGGCTTAGCTGCAGTCCAGTGCTCGCGTAAGTTTAAAAAATACTACCGAGTGGTGAGCAACCCTGTCACTCGGGGGCTTAGCTGCAGTCCAGTGCTCGCGTAAGTTTGAAAAATCCTACCGAGTGGTGAGCAACCCTCTCACTCGGGGGCTTAGCTGCAGTCCAGTCCTCGCCTAAGTTTGAAAAATCCTACCGAGTGGTGCGCAACCCTCTCACTCGGGGGCTTAGCTGCAGTCCAGTACTCGCCTAAGTTTGAAAAATCCTACCGAGTGGTGAGCAACCCTCCCACTCGGGGGCTTAGCTGCAGTCCAGTACTCGCCTAAGTTTGAAAAATCCTACCGAGTGGTGAGCAACCCTCCCACTCGGGGGCTTAGCTGCAGTCCAGTACTCGCCTAAGTTTGAAAAATCCTACCGAGTGGTGAGCAATCCTCCCACTCGGCGGCTTAGCTGCAGTCCAGTACTCGCCTAAGTTTGAAAAATCCTACCTAGTGGTGAGCAACCCTCCCACTCGAGGGCTTAGCTGCAGTCCAGTACTCGCCTAAGTTTGAAAAATCCTACCGAGTGTTGAGCAACCCTCCCACTCGGGGGCTTAGCTGCAGTCCAGTACTCGCCTAAGTTTGAAAAATCCTACCGAGTGGTGAGCAACCCTCCCACTCGGGGGCTTAGCTGCAGTCCAGTACTCGCCCAAATTTTGAAAAATCCTACCGAGTGGTGAGCAACCCTCTCACTCGGGGGCTTAGCTGCAGTCCAGTACTCGCCTAAGTTTGAAAAATCCTACCGAGTGGTGAGCAACCCTCCCACTCAGGGGCTTAGCTGCAGTCTAGTACTTGGCTAAGTTTGAAAAATCCTACCGAGTGGTGAGCAATCCTCCCACTCGGCGGCTTAGCTGCAGTCCAGTACTTGCCTAAGTTTGAAAAATCCTACCGAGTGGTGAGCAACCCTCCCACTCGGGGCCATAGCTGCAGTCCAGTACTCGCCTAAGTTTGAAAAATCCTACCGAGTGGTGAGCAATCCTCCCACTCGGCGGCTTAGCTGCTGTCCAGTACTCGCCTAAGTTTGAAAAATCCTACCGAGTGGTGAACAACCCTCCCACTAGGGGGCATAGCTGCAGTCCAGTGCTCGCCTAAGTTTGAAAAATCCTACCGAGTGGTGAGCAACCCTCCCACTCGGGGGCTTAGCTGCAGTCCAGTGCTCGCGTAAGTTTGAAAAATACTACCGAGTGGTGAGCAAACCTCTCACTCGGGGGCTTAGCTGCAGTCCAGTGCTCGCGTAAGTTTGAAAAATCCTACCGAGTGGTGAGCAACCCTCTCACTCGGGGGCTTAGCTGCAGTCCAGTACTCGCCTAAGTTTGAAAAATCCTACCGAGTGGTGAGCAACCCTCTCACTCGGGGGCTTAGCTGCAGTCCAGTACTCGCCTAAGTTTGAAAAATCCTACCGAGTGGTGACCAACCCTCCCACTCGGGGGCTTAGCTGCAGTCCAGTACTCGCCTAAGTTTGAAAAATCCTACCGAGTGGTGAGCAACCCTCCCACTCGGGGGCTTAGCTGTAGTCCAGTACTCGCCTAAGTTTGAAAAATCCTATCGAGTGGTGAGCAACCCTCCCACTCGGGGGCTTAGCTGCAGTCCAGTACTCGCCTAAGTTTGAAAATTCCTACCGAGTGGTGAGCAACCCTCCCACTCGGGGGCTTAGCTGCAGTCCAGTACTCGCCTTAGTTTGAAAAATCCTACCGAGTGGTGAGCAACCCTCCCACTCGGGGGCTTAGGTGCAGTCCAGAACTCGCCTAAGTTTGAAAAATCCTACCGAGTGGTGAGCAACCCTCTCACTCGGGAGCTTAGCTGCAGTCCAATAGTTGCCTAAGTTTGAAAAATCCTACCGGGTGGTGAGCAACCCTCTCACTCGGGGGCTTAGCTGCAGTCCAGTACTCGCCTAAGTTTGAAAAATCCTACCTAGTGGTGAGCAACCCTCCCACTCGAGGGCTTAGCTGCAGTCCAGTACTCGCCTAAGTTTGAAAAATCCTACCGAGTGTTGAGCAACCCTCCCACTCGGGGGCTTAGCTGCAGTCCAGTACTCGCCTAAGTTTGAAAAATCCTACCGAGTGGTGAGCAACCCTCCCACTCGGGGGCTTAGCTGCAGTCTAGTACTCGCCTAAGTTTGAAAAATCCTATCGAGTGGTGAGCAACCCTCCCACTCGGGGGCTTAGCTGCAGTCCAGTACTCGCCTAAGTTTGAAAAATCCTACCGAGTGGTGAGCAACCCTCTCACTCGGGGGCTTAGCTGCAGTCCAGTACTCGCCTAAGTTTGAAAAATCCTACCGAGTGGTGAGCAACCCTCCCACTCGGGGGCTTAGCTGTAGTCTAGTACTTGGCTAAGTTTGAAAAATCCTACGGAGTGGTGAGCAATCCTCCCACTCGGCGGCTTATCTGTAGTCCAGTACTTGCCTAAGTTTGAAAAATCCTACCGAGTGGTGAGCAACCCTCCCACTCGGGGCCATAGCTGCAGTCCAGTACTCGCCTAAGTTTGAAAAATCCTACCGAGTGGTGAGCAATCCTCCCACTCGGCGGCTTAGCTGCAGTCCAGTACTCGCCTAAGTTTGAAAAATCCTACCGAGTGTTGAGCAACCCTCCCACTCGGGGGCTTAGCTGCAGTCCAGTACTCGCCTAAGTTTGAAAAATCCTACCGAGTGGTGAGCAACCCTCCCACTCGGGGGCTTAGCTGCAGTCCAGTACTCGCCTAAGTTTGAAAAATCCTACCGAGTGGTGACCAACACTCCCACTCGGGGGCTTAGCTGCAGTCCAGTACTCGCCTAAGTTTGAAAAATCCTACCGAGTGGTGAGCAACCCTCCCACTCGGGGGCTTAGCTGCAGTCCAGTACTCGCCTAAGTTTGAAAAATCCTATCGAGTGGTGAGCAACCCTCCCACTCGGGGGCTTAGCTGCAGTCCAGTACTCGCCTAAGTTTGAAAATTCCTACCGAGTGGTGAGCAACCCTCCCACTCGGGGGCTTAGCTGCAGTCCAGTACTCGCCTTAGTTTGAAAAATCCTACCGAGTGGTGAGCAACCCTCCCACTCGGGGGCTTAGGTGCAGTCCAGAACTCGCCTAAGTTTGAAAAATCCTACCGAGTGGTGAGCAACCCTCTCACTCGGGAGCTTAGCTGCAGTCCAATAGTTGCCTAAGTTTGAAAAATCCTACCGGGTGGTGAGCAACCCTCTCACTCGGGGGCTTAGCTGCAGTCCAGTACTCGCCTAAGTTTGAAAAATCCTACCTAGTGGTGAGCAACCCTCCCACTCGAGGGCTTAGCTGCAGTCCAGTACTCGCCTAAGTTTGAAAAATCCTACCGAGTGTTGAGCAACCCTCCCACTCGGGGGCTTAGCTGCAGTCCAGTACTCGCCTAAGTTTGAAAAATCCTACCGAGTGGTGAGCAACCCTCCCACTCGGGGGCTTAGCTGCAGTCTAGTACTCGCCTAAGTTTGAAAAATCCTATCGAGTGGTGAGCAACCCTCCCACTCGGGGGCTTAGCTGCAGTCCAGTACTCGCCTAAGTTTGAAAAATCCTACCGAGTGGTGAGCAACCCTCTCACTCGGGGGCTTAGCTGCAGTCCAGTACTCGCCTAAGTTTGAAAAATCCTACCGAGTGGTGAGCAACCCTCCCACTCGGGGGCTTAGCTGTAGTCTAGTACTTGGCTAAGTTTGAAAAATCCTACGGAGTGGTGAGCAATCCTCCCACTCGGCGGCTTATCTGTAGTCCAGTACTTGCCTAAGTTTGAAAAATCCTACCGAGTGGTGAGCAACCCTCCCACTCGGGGCCATAGCTGCAGTCCAGTACTCGCCTAAGTTTGAAAAATCCTACCGAGTGGTGAGCAATCCTCCCACTCGGCGGCTTAGCTGCAGTCCAGTACTCGCCTAAGTTTGAAAAATCCTACCGAGTGTTGAGCAACCCTCCCACTCGGGGGCTTAGCTGCAGTCCAGTACTCGCCTAAGTTTGAAAAATCCTACCGAGTGGTGAGCAACCCTCCCACTCGGGGGCTTAGCTGCAGTCCAGTACTCGCCTAAGTTTGAAAAATCCTACCGAGTGGTGACCAACCCTCCCACTCGGGGGCTTAGCTGCAGTCCAGTACTCGCCTAAGTTTGAAAAATCCTACCGAGTGGTGAGCAACCCTCCCACTCGGGGGCTTAGCTGCAGTCCAGTACTCGCCTAAGTTTGAAAAATCCTATCGAGTGGTGAGCAACCCTCCCACTCGGGGGCTTAGCTGCAGTCCAGTACTCGCCTAAGTTTGAAAATTCCTACCGAGTGGTGAGCAACCCTCCCACTCGGGGGCTTAGCTGCAGTCCAGTACTCGCCTTAGTTTGAAAAATCCTACCGAGTGGTGAGCAACCCTCCCACTCGGGGGCTTAGGTGCAGTCCAGAACTCGCCTAAGTTTGAAAAATCCTACCGAGTGGTGAGCAACCCTCTCACTCGGGAGCTTAGCTGCAGTCCAATAGTTGCCTAAGTTTGAAAAATCCTACCGGGTGGTGAGCAACCCTCTCACTCGGGGGCTTAGCTGCAGTCCAGTACTCGCCTAAGTTTGAAAAATCCTACCTAGTGGTGAGCAACCCTCCCACTCGAGGGCTTAGCTGCAGTCCAGTACTCGCCTAAGTTTGAAAAATCCTACCGAGTGTTGAGCAACCCTCCCACTCGGGGGCTTAGCTGCAGTCCAGTACTCGCCTAAGTTTGAAAAATCCTACCGAGTGGTGAGCAACCCTCCCACTCGGGGGCTTAGCTGCAGTCTAGTACTCGCCTAAGTTTGAAAAATCCTATCGAGTGGTGAGCAACCCTCCCACTCGGGGGCTTAGCTGCAGTCCAGTACTCGCCTAAGTTTGAAAAATCCTACCGAGTGGTGAGCAACCCTCTCACTCGGGGGCTTAGCTGCAGTCCAGTACTCGCCTAAGTTTGAAAAATCCTACCGAGTGGTGAGCAACCCTCCCACTCGGGGGCTTAGCTGTAGTCTAGTACTTGGCTAAGTTTGAAAAATCCTACGGAGTGGTGAGCAATCCACCCACTCGGCGGCTTATCTGTAGTCCAGTACTTGCCTAAGTTTGAAAAATCCTACCGAGTGGTGAGCAACCCTCCCACTCGGGGCCATAGCTGCAGTCCAGTACTCGCCTAAGTTTGAAAAATCCTACCGAGTGGTGAGCAATCCTCCCACTCGGCGGCTTAGCTGCAGTCCAGTACTCGCCTAAGTTTGAAAAATCCTACCGAGTGTTGAGCAACCCTCCCACTCGGGGGCTTAGCTGCAGTCCAGTACTCGCCTAAGTTTGAAAAATCCTACCGAGTGGTGAGCAACCCTCCCACTCGGGGGCTTAGCTGCAGTCCAGTACTCGCCTAAGTTTGAAAAATCCTACCGAGTGGTGAGCAATCCTCCCACTCGGCGGCTTAGCTGCAGTCCAGTACTCGCCTAAGTTTGAAAAATCCTACCTTGTGGTGAGCAACCCTCCCACTCGAGGGCTTAGCTGCAGTCCAGTACTCGCCTAAGTTTGAAAAATCCTACCGAGTGTTGAGCAACCCTCCCACTCGGGGGCTTAGCTGCAGTCTAGTATTCGCCTAAGTTTGAAAAATCCTACCGAGTGGTGAGCAACCCTCCCACTCGGGGGCTTAGCTGCAGTCTAGTACTTGGCTAAGTTTGAGAAATCCTACCGAGTGGTGAGCAATCCTCCCACTCGGCGGCTTAGCTGCAGTCCAGTACTTGCCTAAGTTTGAAAAATCCTACCGAGTGGTGAGCAACCCTCCCACTCGGGGCCATAGCTGCAGTCCAGTACTCGCCTAAGTTTGAAAAATCCTACCGAGTGGTGAGCAATCCTCCCACTCGGCGGCTTAGCTGCAGTCCAGTACTCGCCTAAGTTTGAAAAATCCTACCGAGTGTTGAGCAACCCTCCCACTCGGGGGCTTAGCTGCAGTCCAGTACTCGCCTAAGTTTGAAAAATCCTACCGAGTGGTGAGCAACCCTCCCACTCGGGGGCTTAGCTGCAGTCCAGTACTCGCCTAAGTTTGAAAAATCCTACCGAGTGGTGAGCAATCCTCCCACTCGGCGGCTTAGCTGCAGTCCAGTACTCGCCTAAGTTTGAAAAATCCTACCTTGTGGTGAGCAACCCTCCCACTCGAGGGCTTAGCTGCAGTCCAGTACTCGCCTAAGTTTGAAAAATCCTACCGAGTGTTGAGCAACCCTCCCACTCGGGGGCTTAGCTGCAGTCCAGTACTCGCCTAAGTTTGAAACATCCTACCGAGTGGTGAGCAACCCTCCCACTCGGGGGCTTAGCTGCAGTCCAGTACTCGCCCAAATTTTGAAAAATCCTACCGAGTGGTGAGCAACCCTCTCACTCGGGGGCTTAGCTGCAGTCCAGTACTCGCCTAAGTTTGAAAAATCCTACCGAGTGGTGAGCAACCCTCCCACTCAGGGGCTTAGCTGCAGTCTAGTACTTGGCTAAGTTTGAAAAATCCTACGGAGTGGTGAGCAATCCTCCCACTCGGCGGCTTAGCTGCAGTCCAGTACTTGCCTAAGTTTGAAAAATCCTACCGAGTGGTGAGCAACCCTCCCACTCGGGGCCATAGCTGCATTCCAGTACTCGCCTAAGTTTGAAAAATCCTACCGAGTGGTGAGCAATCCTCCCACTCGGCGGCTTAGCTGCAGTCCAGTACTCGCCTAAGTTTGAAAAATCCTACCGAGTGGTGAGCAACCCTCCCACTAGGGGGCATAGCTGCAGTCCAGTGCTCGCCTAAGTTTGAAAAATCCTACCGAGTGGTGAGCAACCCTCCCACTCGGGGGCTTAGCTGCAGTCCAGTGCTCGCGTAAGTTTAAAAAATACTACCGAGTGGTGAGCAACCCTGTCACTCGAGGGCTTAGCTGCAGTCCAGTGCTCGCGTAAGTTTGAAAAATCCTACCGAGTGGTGAGCAACCCTCTCACTCGGGGGCTTAGCTGCAGTCCAGTCCTCGCCTAAGTTTGAAAAATCCTACCGAGTGGTGCGCAACCCTCTCACTCGGGGGCTTAGCTGCAGTCCAGTACTCGCCTAAGTTTGAAAAATCCTACCGAGTGGTGAGCAACCCTCCCACTCGGGGGCTTAGCTGCAGTCCAGTACTCGCCTAAGTTTGAAAAATCCTACCGAGTGGTGAGCAACCCTCCCACTCGGGGGCTTAGCTGCAGTCCAGTACTCGCCTAAGTTTGAAAAATCCTACCGAGTGGTGAGCAATCCTCCCACTCGGCGGCTTAGCTGCAGTCCAGTACTCGCCTAAGTTTGAAAAATCCTACCTAGTGGTGAGCAACCCTCCCACTCGAGGGCTTAGCTGCAGTCCAGTACTCGCCTAAGTTTGAAAAATCCTACCGAGTGTTGAGCAACCCTCCCACTCGGGGGCTTAGCTGCAGTCCAGTACTCGCCTAAGTTTGAAAAATCCTACCGAGTGGTGAGCAACCCTCCCACTCGGGGGCTTAGCTGCAGTCCAGTACTCGCCCAAATTTTGAAAAATCCTACCGAGTGGTGAGCAACCCTCTCACTCGGGGGCTTAGCTGCAGTCCAGTACTCGCCTAAGTTTGAAAAATCCTACCGAGTGGTGAGCAACCCTCCCACTCAGGGGCTTAGCTGCAGTCTAGTACTTGGCTAAGTTTGAAAAATCCTACCGAGTGGTGAGCAATCCTCCCACTCGGCGGCTTAGCTGCAGTCCAGTACTTGCCTAAGTTTGAAAAATCCTACCGAGTGGTGAGCAACCCTCCCACTCGGGGCCATAGCTGCAGTCCAGTACTCGCCTAAGTTTGAAAAATCCTACCGAGTGGTGAGCAATCCTCCCACTCGGCGGCTTAGCTGCAGTCCAGTACTCGCCTAAGTTTGAAAAATCCTACCGAGTGGTGAACAACCCTCCCACTAGGGGGCATAGCTGCAGTCCAGTGCTCGCCTAAGTTTGAAAAATCCTACCGAGTGGTGAGCAACCCTCCCACTCGGGGGCTTAGCTGCAGTCCAGTGCTCGCGTAAGTTTGAAAAATACTACCGAGTGGTGAGCAAACCTCTCACTCGGGGGCTTAGCTGCAGTCCAGTGCTCGCGTAAGTTTGAAAAATCCTACCGAGTGGTGAGCAACCCTCTCACTCGGGGGCTTAGCTGCAGTCCAGTTCTCGCCTAAGTTTGAAAAATCCTACCGAGTGGTGAGCAACCCTCTCACTCGGGGGCTTAGCTGCAGTCCAGTACTCGCCTAAGTTTGAAAAATCCTACCGAGTGGTGACCAACCCTCCCACTCGGGGGCTTAGCTGCAGTCCAGTACTCGCCTAAGTTTGAAAAATCCTACCGAGTGGTGAGCAACCCTCCCACTCGGGGGCTTAGCTGCAGTCCAGTACTCGCCTAAGTTTGAAAAATCCTATCGAGTGGTGAGCAACCCTCCCACTCGGGGGCTTAGCTGCAGTCCAGTACTCGCCTAAGTTTGAAAATTCCTACCGAGTGGTGAGCAACCCTCCCACTCGGGGGCTTAGCTGCAGTCCAGTACTCGCCTTAGTTTGAAAAATCCTACCGAGTGGTGAGCAACCCTCCCACTCGGGGGCTTAGGTGCAGTCCAGAACTCGCCTATGTTTGAAAAATCCTACCGAGTGGTGAGCAACCCTCTCACTCGGGAGCTTAGCTGCAGTCCAATAGTTGCCTAAGTTTGAAAAATCCTACCGGGTGGTGAGCAACCCTCTCACTCGGGGGCTTAGCTGCAGTCCAGTACTCGCCTAAGTTTGAAAAATCCTACCTAGTGGTGAGCAACCCTCCCACTCGAGGGCTTAGCTGCAGTCCAGTACTCGCCTAAGTTTGAAAAATCCTACCGAGTGTTGAGCAACCCTCCCACTCGGGGGCTTAGCTGCAGTCCAGTACTCGCCTAAGTTTGAAAAATCCTACCGAGTGGTGAGCAACCCTCCCACTCGGGGGCTTAGCTGCAGTCTAGTACTCGCCTAAGTTTGAAAAATCCTATCGAGTGGTGAGCAACCCTCCCACTCGGGGGCTTAGCTGCAGTCCAGTACTCGCCTAAGTTTGAAAAATCCTACCGAGTGGTGAGCAACCCTCTCACTCGGGGGCTTAGCTGCAGTCCAGTACTCGCCTAAGTTTGAAAAATCCTATCGAGTGGTGAGCAACCCTCCCACTCGGGGGCTTAGCTGCAGTCCAGTACTCGCCTAAGTTTGAAAATTCCTACCGAGTGGTGAGCAACCCTCCCACTCGGGGGCTTAGCTGCAGTCCAGTACTCGCCTTAGTTTGAAAAATCCTACCCAAGTGGTGAGCAACCCTCCCACTCGGGGGTTTAGGTGCAGTCCAGAACTCGCCTAAGTTTGAAAAATCCTACCGAGTGGTGAGCAACCCTCTCACTCGGGAGCTTAGCTGCAGTCCAATAGTTGCCTAAGTTTGAAAAATCCTACCGGGTGGTGAGCAACCCTCTCACTCGGGGGCTTAGCTGCAGTCCAGTACTCGCCTAAGTTTGAAAAATCCTACCTAGTGGTGAGCAACCCTCCCACTCGAGGGCTTAGCTGCAGTCCAGTACTCGCCTAAGTTTGAAAAATCCTACCGAGTGTTGAGCAACCCTCCCACTCGGGGGCTTAGCTGCAGTCCAGTACTCGCCTAAGTTTGAAAAATCCTACCGAGTGGTGAGCAACCCTCCCACTCGGGGGCTTAGCTGCAGTCTAGTACTCGCCTAAGTTTGAAAAATCCTATCGAGTGGTGAGCAACCCTCCCACTCGGGGGCTTAGCTGCAGTCCAGTACTCGCCTAAGTTTGAAAAATCCTACCGAGTGGTGAGCAACCCTCTCACTCGGGGGCTTAGCTGCAGTCCAGTACTCGCCTAAGTTTGAAAAATCCTACCGAGTGGTGAGCAACCCTCCCACTCGGGGGCTTAGCTGTAGTCTAGTACTTGGCTAAGTTTGAAAAATCCTACGGAGTGGTGAGCAATCCTCCCACTCGGCGGCTTATCTGTAGTCCAGTACTTGCCTAAGTTTGAAAAATCCTACCGAGTGGTGAGCAACCCTCCCACTCGGGGCCATAGCTGCAGTCCAGTACTCGCCTAAGTTTGAAAAATCCTACCGAGTGGTGAGCAACCCTCCCACTCGGCGGCTTAGCTGCAGTCCAGTACTCGCCTAAGTTTGAAAAATCCTACCGAGTGGTGAACAACCCTCCCACTAGGGGGCATAGCTGCAGTCCAGTGCTCGCCTAAGTTTGAAAAATCCTACCGAGTGGTGAGCAACCCTCCCACTTGGGGGCTTAGCTGCAGTCCAGTGCTCGCGTAAGTTTAAAAAATACTACCGAGTGGTGAGCAACCCTCTCACTCGGTGGCTTAGCTGCAGTCCAGTACTCGCCTAAGTATGAAAAATCCTACCGAGTGGTGAGCAACCCTCTCACTCGGGGGCTTAGCTGCAGTCCAGTACTCGCCTAAGTTTGAAAAATCCTACCGAGTGGTGAGCAACCCTCCCACTCGGGGCCATAGCTGCAGTCCAGTACTCGCCTAAGTTTGAGAAATCCTACCGAGTGGTGAGCAACCCTCTCACTCGGGGGCTTAGCTGCAGTCCAGTACTCGCCTAAGTTTGAAAAATCCTACCGAGTGGTGAGCAACCCTCCCACTCAGGGGCTTAGCTGCAGTCCAGTACTCGCCTAAGTTTGAAAAATCCTACCGAGTGGTGAGCAACCCTCCCACTCGGCGGCTTAGCTGCAGTCCAGTACTTGCCTAAGTTTGAAAAATCCTACCGAGTGGTGAGCAACCCTCCCACTCGGGGCCATAGCTGCATTCCAGTACTCGCCTAAGTTTGAAAAATCCTACCGAGTGGTGAGCAATCCTCCCACTCGGCGGCTTAGCTGCAGTCCAGTACTCGCCTAAGTTTGAAAAATCCTACCGAGTGGTGAGCAACCCTCTCACTCGGTGGCTTAGCTGCAGTCCAGTACTCGCCTAAGTTTGAAAAATCCTACCGAGTGGTGAGCAACCCTCTCACTCGGGGGCTTAGCTGCAGTCCAGTACTCGCCTAAGTTTGAAAAATCCTACCGAGTGGTGAGCAATCCTCCCACTCGGCGGCTTAGCTGCAGTCCAGTACTCGCCTAAGTTTGAAAAATCCTACCTAGTGGTGAGCAACCCTCCCACTCGAGGGCTTAGCTGCAGTCCAGTACTCGCCTAAGTTTGAAAAATCCTACCGAGTGTTGAGCAACCCTCCCACTCGGGGGCTTAGCTGCAGTCCAGTACTCGCCTAAGTTTGAAAAATCCTACCGAGTGGTGAGCAACCCTCCCACTCGGGGGCTTAGCTGCAGTCCAGTACTCGCCCAAATTTTGAAAAATCCTACCGAGTGGTGAGCAACCCTCTCACTCGGGGGCTTAGCTGCAGTCCAGTACTCGCCTAAGTTTGAAAAATCCTACCGAGTGGTGAGCAACCCTCCCACTCAGGGGCTTAGCTGCAGTCTAGTACTTGGCTAAGTTTGAAAAATCCTACCGAGTGGTGAGCAATCCTCCCAGTCGGCGGCTTAGCTGCAGTCCAGTACTTGCCTAAGTTTGAAAAATCCTACCGAGTGGTGAGCAACCCTCCCACTCGGGGCCATAGCTGCATTCCAGTACTCGCCTAAGTTTGAAAAATCCTACCGAGTGGTGAGCAATCCTCCCACTCGGCGGCTTAGCTGCAGTCCAGTACTCGCCTAAGTTTGAAAAATCCTACCGAGTGGTGAACAACCCTCCCACTAGGGGGCATAGCTGCAGTCCAGTGCTCGCCTAAGTTTGAAAAATCCTACCGATTGGTGAGCAACCCTCCCACTCGGGGGCTTAGCTGTAGTCAAGTATTCGCCTAAGTTTGAAAAATCCTACCGAGTGGTGAGCAACCCTCCCACTCGGGGGCTTACCTGCAGTCCAGTACTCGCCTAAGTTTGAAAAATCCTACCGAGTGGTGAGCAATCCTCCCACTCGGCGGCTTAGCTACAGTCCAGTACTTGCCTAAGTTTGAAAAATCCTACCGAGTGGCGAACAACCCTCCCACTCGGGGGCATAGCTGCAGTCCAGTGCTCGCCTAAGTTTGAAAAATCCTACCGATTGGTGAGCAACCCTCCCACTCGGGGGCTTAGCTGCAGTCCAGTGCTCGCGTAAGTTTGAATAATCCTACCGAGTGGTGAGCAACCCTCCCACTCGGGGGCTTAGCTGCAGTCCAGTACTCGCCTAAGTTTAAAAATCCTACCGAGTGGTGAGCAACCCTCTCACTCGGGGGCTTAGCTGCAGTCCAGTACTCGCCTAAGTTTGAAAAATCCTACCGAGTGGTGAGCAACCCTCCCACTCGGGGGCTTAGCTGTAGTCTAGTACTCGCCTAAGTTTGAAAAATCCTACCGAGTGGTGAGCAATCCTCCCACTCGGCGGCTTAGCTGCAGTCCAGTACTTGCATAAGTTTGAAAAATCCTACCGAGTGGTGAGCAACCCTCCCACTCGGGGGCATAGCTGTAGTCCAGTACTCGCCTAAGTTTGAAAAATCCTACCGAGTGGTGAGCAATCCTCCCACTCGGCGGCTTAGCTGCAGTCCAGTACTCGCCTAAGTTTGAAAAATCCTACCAAGTGGTGAACAACCCTCCCACTCGGGGGCATAGCTGCAGTCCAGTGCTCGCCTAAGTTTGAAAAATCCTATCGAGTGGTGAGCAACCCTCCCACTCGGGGGCTTAGCTGCAGTCCAGTGCTCGCGTAAGTTTGAAAAATCCTATCGAGCGGAGAGCAACCCTCCCACTCGGGGGCTTAGCTGCAGTCCAGTACTCGCCTAAGTTTGAAAAATCCTACCGAGTGGTGAACAACCCTCCCACTCGGGGGCATAGCTGCAGTCCAGTGCTCGCCTAAGTTTGAAAAATCCTACCGAGTGGTGAGCAACCCTCTCACTCGAGGGCTTAGCTGTAGTCCAGTATTCGCCTAAGTTTGAAAAATCCTACCGAGTGGTGAGCAACCCTCTCACTCGGGGGCTTACCTGCAGTCCAGTACTCGCCTAAGTTTGAAAAATCCTACCGAGTGGTGAGCAACCCTCCCACTCGGGGGCATAGCTGCAGTCCAGTACTCGCCTAAGTTTGAAAAATCCTACCGAGTGGTGAGCAATCCTCCCACTCGGCGGCTTAGCTGCAGTCCAGTACTCGCCTAAGTTTGAAAATTCCTACAGAGTGGTGAGCAACCCTCCCACTCGGGGGCTTAGCTGCAGTCCAGTACTCGCCTTAGTTTGAAAAATCCTATCGAGTGGTGAGCAACCCTCCCACTCGGGGGCATAGCTGCAGTCCAGTGCTCACCTAAGTTTGAAAAATCCTACCGAGTGGTGAGCAACCCTCCCACTCGGGGGCTTAGCTGCAGTCCAGTGCTCGCGTAAGTTTGAAAAATCCTTCCGAGTGGTGAGGAACCATCTCACTCGGGGGCTTAGCTGCAGTCCAGTGCTCGCCTAAGTTTGAAAAATCCTACCGAGTGGTGAGCAACCCTCTCACTCGGGGGCTTAGCTGCAGTCCAGTACTCGCCTAAGTTTGAAAAATCCTACCGAGTGGTGACAAACCCTCCCACTCGGGGGCTTAGCTGCAGTCCAGTACTCGCCTAAGTTTGAAAAATCCTACCGAGTGGTGAGCAACCCTCCCACTCGGGGGCTTAGCTGCAGTCCAGTACTCGCCTAAGTTTGAAAAATCCTATCGAGTGGTGAGCAACCCTCCCACTCGGGGGCTTAGCTGCAGTCCAGTACTCGCCTAAGTTTGAAAATTCCTACAGAGTGGTGAGCAACCCTCCCACTCGGGGGCTTAGCTGCAGTCCAGTACTCGCCTTAGTTTGAAAAATCCTACCGAGTGGTGAGCAACCCTCCCACTCGGGGGCTTAGGTGCAGTCCAGAACTCGCCTAAGTTTGAAAAATCCTACCGAGTGGTGAGCAACCCTCTCACTCGGGAGCTTAGCTGCAGTCCAATAGTTGCCAAAGTTTGAAAAATCCTACCGGGTGGTGAGCAACCCTCTCACTCGGGGGCTTAGCTGCAGTCCAGTACTCGCCTAAGTTTGAAAAATCCTACCTAGTGGTGAGCAACCCTCCCACTCGAGGGCTTAGCTGCAGTCCAGTACTCGCCTAAGTTTGAAAAATCCTACCGAGTGTTGAGCAACCCTCCCACTCGGGGGCTTAGCTGCAGTCCAGTACTCGCCTAAGTTTGAAAAATCCTACCGAGTGGTGAGCAACCCTCCCACTCGGGGGCATAGCTGCAGTCCAGTACTCGCCTAAGTTTGAAAAATCCTACCGAGTGGTGAGCAACCCTCTCACTCGGGGGCTTAGCTGCAGTCTAGTATTCGCCTAAGTTTGAAAAATCCTACCGAGTGGTGAGCAACCCTCCCACTCGGGGGCTTAGCTGCAGTCTAGTACTTGGCTAAGTTTGAAAAATCCTACCGAGTGGTGAGCAATCCTCCCACTCGGCGGCTTAGCTGCAGTCCAGTACTTGCCTAAGTTTGAAAAATCCTACCGAGTGGTGAGCAACCCTCCCACTCGGGGCCATAGCTGCAGTCCAGTACTCGCCTAAGTTTGAAAAATCCTACCGAGTGGTGAGCAATCCTCCCACTCGGCGGCTTAGCTGCAGTCCAGTACTCGCCTAAGTTTGAAAAATCCTACCGAGTGTTGAGCAACCCTCCCACTCGGGGGCTTAGCTGCAGTCCAGTACTCGCCTAAGTTTGAAAAATCCTACCGAGTGGTGAGCAACCCTCCCACTCGGGGGCTTAGCTGCAGTCCAGTACTCGCGTAAGTTTGAAAAATCCTACCGAGTGGTGAGCAATCCTCCCACTCGGCGGCTTAGCTGCAGTCCAGTACTCGCCTAAGTTTGAAAAATCCTACCTTGTGGTGAGCAACCCTCCCACTCGAGGGCTTAGCTGCAGTCCAGTACTCGCCTAAGTTTGAAAAATCCTACCGAGTGTTGAGCAACCCTCCCACTCGGGGGCTTAGCTGCAGTCCAGTACTCGCCTAAGTTTGAAACATCCTACCGAGTGGTGAGCAACCCTCCCACTCGGGGGCTTAGCTGCAGTCCAGTACTCGCCCAAATTTTGAAAAATCCTACCGAGTGGTGAGCAACCCTCTCACTCGGGGGCTTAGCTGCAGTCCAGTACTCGCCTAAGTTTGAAAATTCCTACAGAGTGGTGAGCAACCCTCCCACTCGGGGGCTTAGCTGCAGTCCAGTACTCGCCTTAGTTTGAAAAATCCTACCGAGTGGTGAGCAACCCTCCCACTCGGGGGCTTAGGTGCAGTCCAGAACTCGCCTAAGTTTGAAAAATCCTACCGAGTGGTGAGCAACCCTCTCACTCGGGAGCTTAGCTGCAGTCCAATAGTTGCCAAAGTTTGAAAAATCCTACCGGGTGGTGAGCAACCCTCTCACTCGGGGGCTTAGCTGCAGTCCAGTACTCGCCTAAGTTTGAAAAATCCTACCTAGTGGTGAGCAACCCTCCCACTCGAGGGCTTAGCTGCAGTCCAGTACTCGCCTAAGTTTGAAAAATCCTACCGAGTGTTGAGCAACCCTCCCACTCGGGGGCTTAGCTGCAGTCCAGTACTCGCCTAAGTTTGAAAAATCCTACCGAGTGGTGAGCAACCCTCCCACTCGGGGGCTTAGCTGCAGTCCAGTACTCGCCTAAGTTTGAAAAATCCTACCGAGTGGTGAGCAACCCTCTCACTCGGGGGCTTAGCTGCAGTCTAGTATTCGCCTAAGTTTGAAAAATCCTACCGAGTGGTGAGCAACCCTCCCACTCGGGGGCTTAGCTGCAGTCTAGTACTTGGCTAAGTTTGAAAACTCCTACCGAGTGGTGAGCAATCCTCCCACTCGGCGGCTTAGCTGCAGTCCAGTACTTGCCTAAGTTTGAAAAATCCTACCGAGTGGTGAGCAACCCTCCCACTCGGGGCCATAGCTGCAGTCTAGTACTCGCCTAAGTTTGAAAAATCCTACCGAGTGGTGAGCAATCCTCCCACTCGGCGGCTTAGCTGCAGTCCAGTACTCGCCTAAGTTTGAAAAATCCTACCGAGTGTTGAGCAACCCTCCCACTCGGGGGCTTAGCTGCAGTCCAGTACTCGCCTAAGTTTGAAAAATCCTACCGAGTGGTGAGCAACCCTCCCACTCGGGGGCTTAGCTGCAGTCCAGTACTCGCCTAAGTTTGAAAAATCCTACCGAGTGGTGAGCAATCCTCCCACTCGGCGGCTTAGCTGCAGTCCAGTACTCGCCTAAGTTTGAAAAATCCTACCTTGTGGTGAGCAACCCTCCCACTCGAGGGCTTAGCTGCAGTCCAGTACTCGCCTAAGTTTGAAAAATCCTACCGAGTGTTGAGCAACCCTCCCACTCGGGGGCTTAGCTGCAGTCCAGTACTCGCCTAAGTTTGAAACATCCTACCGAGTGGTGAGCAACCCTCCCACTCGGGGGCTTAGCTGCAGTCCAGTACTCGCCCAAATTTTGAAAAATCCTACCGAGTGGTGAGCAACCCTCTCACTCGGGGGCTTAGCTGCAGTCCAGTACTCGCCTAAGTTTGAAAAATCCTACCGAGTGGTGAGCAACCCTCCCACTCAGGGGCTTAGCTGCAGTCTAGTACTTGGCTAAGTTTGAAAAATCCTACGGAGTGGTGAGCAATCCTCCCACTCGGCGGCTTAGCTGCAGTCCAGTACTCGCCTAAGTTTGAAAAATCCTACCGAGTGGTGAGCAACCCTCCCACTCGGGGGCTTAGCTGCAGTCCAGTACTCGCGTAAGTTTGAAAAATCCTACCGAGTGGTGAGCAATCCTCCCACTCGGCGGCTTAGCTGCAGTCCAGTACTCGCCTAAGTTTGAAAAATCCTACCGAGTGTTGAGCAACCCTCCCACTCGGGGGCTTAGCTGCAGTCCAGTACTCGCCTAAGTTTGAAAAATCCTACCGAGTGGTGAGCAACCCTCCCACTCGGGGGCTTAGCTGCAGTCCAGTACTCGCCTAAGTTTGAAAAATCCTACCGAGTGGTGAGCAATCCTCCCACTCGGCGGCTTAGCTGCAGTCCAGTACTCGCCTAAGTTTGAAAAATCCTACCTTGTGGTGAGCAACCCTCCCACTCGAGGGCTTAGCTGCAGTCCAGTACTC
Source organism: Aegilops tauschii subsp. strangulata (assembly GCF_002575655.3). Taxonomy (NCBI): domain Eukaryota; kingdom Viridiplantae; phylum Streptophyta; class Magnoliopsida; order Poales; family Poaceae; genus Aegilops; species Aegilops tauschii. Next base: position 159,108,671 of record NC_053039.3, read on the forward strand.
GCCTAAGTTTGAAAAATCCTACCGAGTGTTGAGCAACCCTCCCACTCGGGGGCTTAGCTGCAGTCCAGTACTCGCCTAAGTTTGAAACATCCTACCGAGTGGTGAGCAACCCTCCCACTCGGGGGCTTAGCTGCAGTCCAGTACTCGCCCAAATTTTGAAAAATCCTACCGAGTGGTGAGCAACCCTCTCACTCGGGGGCTTAGCTGCAGTCCAGTACTCGCCTAAGTTTGAAAAATCCTACCGAGTGGTGAGCAACCCTCCCACTCAGGGGCTTAGCTGCAGTCTAGTACTTGGCTAAGTTTGAAAAATCCTACGGAGTGGTGAGCAATCCTCCCACTCGGCGGCTTAGCTGCAGTCCAGTACTCGCCTAAGTTTGAAAAATCCTACCGAGTGGTGAGCAACCCTCCCACTCGGGGGCTTAGCTGCAGTCCAGTACTCGCGTAAGTTTGAAAAATCCTACCGAGTGGTGAGCAATCCTCCCACTCGGCGGCTTAGCTGCAGTCCAGTACTCGCCTAAGTTTGAAAAATCCTACCTTGTGGTGAGCAACCCTCCCACTCGAGGGCTTAGCTGCAGTCCAGTACTCGCCTAAGTTTGAAAAATCCTACCGAGTGTTGAGCAACCCTCCCACTCGGGGGCTTAGCTGCAGTCCAGTACTCGCCTAAGTTTGAAACATCCTACCGAGTGGTGAGCAACCCTCCCACTCGGGGGCTTAGCTGCAGTCCAGTACTCGCCCAAATTTTGAAAAATCCTACCGAGTGGTGAGCAACCCTCTCACTCGGGGGCTTAGCTGCAGTCCAGTACTCGCCTAAGTTTGAAAATTCCTACAGAGTGGTGAGCAACCCTCCCACTCGGGGGCTTAGCTGCAGTCCAGTACTCGCCTTAGTTTGAAAAATCCTACCGAGTGGTGAGCAACCCTCCCACTCGGGGGCTTAGGTGCAGTCCAGAACTCGCCTAAGTTTGAAAAATCCTACCGAGTGGTGAGCAACCCTCTCACTCGGGAGCTTAGCTGCAGTCCAATAGTTGCCAAAGTTTGAAAAATCCTACCGGGTGGTGAGCAACCCTCTCACTCGGGGGCTTAGCTGCAGTCCAGTACTCGCCTAAGTTTGAAAAATCCTACCTAGTGGTGAGCAACCCTCCCACTCGAGGGCTTAGCTGCAGTCCAGTACTCGCCTAAGTTTGAAAAATCCTACCGAGTGTTGAGCAACCCTCCCACTCGGGGGCTTAGCTGCAGTCCAGTACTCGCCTAAGTTTGAAAAATCCTACCGAGTGGTGAGCAACCCTCCCACTCGGGGGCTTAGCTGCAGTCCAGTACTCGCCTAAGTTTGAAAAATCCTACCGAGTGGTGAGCAACCCTCTCACTCGGGGGCTTAGCTGCAGTCTAGTATTCGCCTAAGTTTGAAAAATCCTACCGAGTGGTGAGCAACCCTCCCACTCGGGGGCTTAGCTGCAGTCTAGTACTTGGCTAAGTTTGAAAAATCCTACCGAGTGGTGAGCAATCCTCCCACTCGGCGGCTTAGCTGCAGTCCAGTACTTGCCTAAGTTTGAAAAATCCTACCGAGTGGTGAGCAACCCTCCCACTCGGGGCCATAGCTGCAGTCTAGTACTCGCCTAAGTTTGAAAAATCCTACCGAGTGGTGAGCAATCCTCCCACTCGGCGGCTTAGCTGCAGTCCAGTACTCGCCTAAGTTTGAAAAATCCTACCGAGTGTTGAGCAACCCTCCCACTCGGGGGCTTAGCTGCAGTCCAGTACTCGCCTAAGTTTGAAAAATCCTACCGAGTGGTGAGCAACCCTCCCACTCGGGGGCTTAGCTGCAGTCCAGTACTCGCCTAAGTTTGAAAAATCCTACCGAGTGGTGAGCAATCCTCCCACTCGGCGGCTTAGCTGCAGTCCAGTACTCGCCTAAGTTTGAAAAATCCTACCTTGTGGTGAGCAACCCTCCCACTCGAGGGCTTAGCTGCAGTCCAGTACTCGCCTAAGTTTGAAAAATCCTACCGAGTGTTGAGCAACCCTCCCACTCGGGGGCTTAGCTGCAGTCCAGTACTCGCCTAAGTTTGAAACATCCTACCGAGTGGTGAGCAACCCTCCCACTCGGGGGCTTAGCTGCAGTCCAGTACTCGCCCAAATTTTGAAAAATCCTACCGAGTGGTGAGCAACCCTCTCACTCGGGGGCTTAGCTGCAGTCCAGTACTCGCCTAAGTTTGAAAAATCCTACCGAGTGGTGAGCAACCCTCCCACTCAGGGGCTTAGCTGCAGTCTAGTACTTGGCTAAGTTTGAAAAATCCTACGGAGTGGTGAGCAATCCTCCCACTCGGCGGCTTAGCTGCAGTCCAGTACTTGCCTAAGTTTGAAAAATCCTACCGAGTGGTGAGCAACCCTCCCACTCGGGGCCATAGCTGCATTCCAGTACTCGCCTAAGTTTGAAAAGTCCTACCGAGTGGTGAGCAATCCTCCCACTCGGCGGCTTAGCTGCAGTCCAGTACTCGCCTAAGTTTGAAAAATCCTACCGAGTGGTGAACAACCCTCCCACTAGGGGGCATAGCTGCAGTCCAGTGCTCGCCTAAGTTTGAAAAATCCTACCGAGTGGTGAGCAACCCTCCCACTCGGGGGCTTAGCTGCAGTCCAGTGCTCGCGTAAGTTTAAAAAATACTACCGAGTGGTGAGCAACCCTGTCACTCGGGGGCTTAGCTGCAGTCCAGTGCTCGCGTAAGTTTGAAAAATCCTACCGAGTGGTGAGCAACCCTCTCACTCGGGGGCTTAGCTGCAGTCCAGTCCTCGCCTAAGTTTGAAAAATCCTACCGAGTGGTGCGCAACCCTCTCACTCGGGGGCTTAGCTGCAGTCCAGTACTCGCCTAAGTTTGAAAAATCCTACCGAGTGGTGAGCAACCCTCCCAGTCGGGGGCTTAGCTGCAGTCCAGTACTCGCCTAAGTTTGAAAAATCCTACCGAGTGGTGAGCAACCCTCCCACTCGGGGGCTTAGCTGCAGTCCAGTACTCGCCTAAGTTTGAAAAATCCTACCGAGTGGTGAGCAATCCTCCCACTCGGCGGCTTAGCTGCAGTCCAGTACTCGCCTAAGTTTGAAAAATCCTACCTAGTGGTGAGCAACCCTCCCACTCGAGGGCTTAGCTGCAGTCCAGTACTCGCCTAAGTTTGAAAAATCCTACCGAGTGTTGAGCAACCCTCCCACTCGGGGGCTTAGCTGCAGTCCAGTACTCGCCTAAGTTTGAAAAATCCTACCGAGTGGTGAGCAACCCTCCCACTCGGGGGCTTAGCTGCAGTCCAGTACTCGCCCAAATTTTGAAAAATCCTACCGAGTGGTGAGCAACCCTCTCACTCGGGGGCTTAGCTGCAGTCCAGTACTCGCCTAAGTTTGAAAAATCCTACCGAGTGGTGAGCAACCCTCCCACTCAGGGGCTTAGCTGCAGTCTAGTACTTGGCTAAGTTTGAAAAATCCTACCGAGTGGTGAGCAATCCTCCCACTCGGCGGCTTAGCTGCAGTCCAGTACTTGCCTAAGTTTGAAAAATCCCACCGAGTGGTGAGCAACCCTCCCACTCGGGGCCATAGCTGCAGTCCAGTACTCGCCTAAGTTTGAAAAATCCTACCGAGTGGTGAGCAATCCTCCCACTCGGCGGCTTAGCTGCAGTCCAGTACTCGCCTAAGTTTGAAAAATCCTACCGAGTGGTGAACAACCCTCCCACTAGGGGGCATAGCTGCAGTCCAGTGCTCGCCTAAGTTTGAAAAATCCTACCGAGTGGTGAGCAACCCTCCCACTCGGGGGCTTAGCTGCAGTCCAGTGCTCGCGTAAGTTTGAAAAATACTACCGAGTGGTGAGCAAACCTCTCACTCGGGGGCTTAGCTGCAGTCCAGTGCTCGCGTAAGTTTGAAAAATCCTACCGAGTGGTGAGCAACCCTCTCACTCGGGGGCTTAGCTGCAGTCCAGTACTCGCCTAAGTTTGAAAAATCCTACCGAGTGGTGAGCAACCCTCTCACTCGGGGGCTTAGCTGCAGTCCAGTACTCGCCTAAGTTTGAAAAATCCTACCGAGTGGTGACCAACCCTCCCACTCGGGGGCTTAGCTGCAGTCTAGTACTCGCCTAAGTTTGAAAAATCCTACCGAGTGGTGAGCAACCCTCCCACTCGGGGGCTTAGCTGCAGTCCAGTACTCGCCTAAGTTTCAAAAATCCTATCGAGTGGTGAGCAACCCTCCCACTCGGGGGCTTAGCTGCAGTCCAGTACTCGCCTAAGTTTGAAAATTCCTACCGAGTGGTGAGCAACCCTCCCACTCGGGGGCTTAGCTGCAGTCCAGTACTCGCCTTAGTTTGAAAAATCCTACCGAGTGGTGAGCAACCCTCCCACTCGGGGGCTTAGGTGCAGTCCAGAACTCGCCTAAGTTTGAAAAATCCTACCGAGTGGTGAGCAACCCTCTCACTCGGGAGCTTAGCTGCAGTCCAATAGTTGCCTAAGTTTGAAAAATCCTACCGGGTGGTGAGCAACCCTCTCACTCGGGGGCTTAGCTGCAGTCCAGTACTCGCCTAAGTTTGAAAAATCCTACCTAGTGGTGAGCAACCCTCCCACTCGAGGGCTTAGCTGCAGTCCAGTACTCGCCTAAGTTTGAAAAATCCTACCGAGTGTTGAGCAACCCTCCCACTCGGGGGCTTAGCTGCAGTCCAGTACTCGCCTAAGTTTGAAAAATCCTACCGAGTGGTGAGCAACCCTCCCACTCGGGGGCTTAGCTGCAGTCTAGTACTCGCCTAAGTTTGAAAAATCCTATCGAGTGGTGAGCAACCCTCCCACTCGGGGGCTTAGCTGCAGTCCAGTACTCGCCTAAGTTTGAAAAATCCTACCGAGTGGTGAGCAACCCTCTCACTCGGGGGCTTAGCTGCAGTCCAGTACTCGCCTAAGTTTGAAAAATCCTACCGAGTGGTGAGCAACCCTCCCACTCGGGGGCTTAGCTGTAGTCTAGTACTTGGCTAAGTTTGAAAAATCCTACGGAGTGGTGAGCAATCCTCCCACTCGGCGGCTTATCTGTAGTCCAGTACTTGCCTAAGTTTGAAAAATCCTACCGAGTGGTGAGCAACCCTCCCACTCGGGGCCATAGCTGCAGTCCAGTACTCGCCTAAGTTTGAAAAATCCTACCGAGTGGTGAGCAATCCTCCCACTCGGCGGCTTAGCTGCAGTCCAGTACTCGCCTAAGTTTGAAAAATCCTACCGAGTGTTGAGCAACCCTCCCACTCGGGGGCTTAGCTGCAGTCCAGTACTCGCCTAAGTTTGAAAAATCCTACCGAGTGGTGAGCAACCCTCCCACTCGGGGGCTTAGCTGCAGTCCAGTACTCGCCTAAGTTTGAAAAATCCTACCGAGTGGTGAGCAATCCTCCCACTCGGCGGCTTAGCTGCAGTCCAGTACTCGCCTAAGTTTGAAAAATCCTACCTTGTGGTGAGCAACCCTCCCACTCGAGGGCTTAGCTGCAGTCCAGTACTCGCCTAAGTTTGAAAAATCCTACCGAGTGTTGAGCAACCCTCCCACTCGGGGGCTTAGCTGCAGTCTAGTATTCGCCTAAGTTTGAAAAATCCTACCGAGTGGTGAGCAACCCTCCCACTCGGGGGCTTAGCTGCAGTCTAGTACTTGGCTAAGTTTGAGAAATCCTACCGAGTGGTGAGCAATCCTCCCACTCGGCGGCTTAGCTGCAGTCCAGTACTTGCCTAAGTTTGAAAAATCCTACCGAGTGGTGAGCAACCCTCCCACTCGGGGCCATAGCTGCAGTCCAGTACTCGCCTAAGTTTGAAAAATCCTACCGAGTGGTGAGCAATCCTCCCACTCGGCGGCTTAGCTGCAGTCCAGTACTCGCCTAAGTTTGAAAAATCCTACCGAGTGTTGAGCAACCCTCCCACTCGGGGGCTTAGCTGCAGTCCAGTACTCGGCTAAGTTTGAAAAATCCTACCGAGTGGTGAGCAACCCTCCCACTCGGGGGCTTAGCTGCAGTCCAGTACTCGCCTAAGTTTGAAAAATCCTACCGAGTGGTGAGCAATCCTCCCACTCGGCGGCTTAGCTGCAGTCCAGTACTCGCCTAAGTTTGAAAAATCCTACCTTGTGGTGAGCAACCCTCCCACTCGAGGGCTTAGCTGCAGTCCAGTACTCGCCTAAGTTTGAAAAATCCTACCGAGTGTTGAGCAACCCTCCCACTCGGGGGCTTAGCTGCAGTCCAGTACTCGCCTAAGTTTGAAACATCCTACCGAGTGGTGAGCAACCCTCCCACTCGGGGGCTTAGCTGCAGTCCAGTACTCGCCCAAATTTTGAAAAATCCTACCGAGTGGTGAGTAACCCTCTCACTCGGGGGCTTAGCTGCAGTCCAGTACTCGCCTAAGTTTGAAAAATCCTACCGAGTGGTGAGCAACCCTCCCACTCAGGGGCTTAGCTGCAGTCTAGTACTTGGCTAAGTTTGAAAAATCCTACGGAGTGGTGAGCAATCCTCCCACTCGGCGGCTTAGCTGCAGTCCAGTACTTGCCTAAGTTTGAAAAATCCTACCGAGTGGTGAGCAACCCTCCCACTCGGGGCCATAGCTGCATTCCAGTACTCGCCTAAGTTTGAAAAATCCTACCGAGTGGTGAGCAATCCTCCCACTCGGCGGCTTAGCTGCAGTCCAGTACTCGCCTAAGTTTGAAAAATCCTACCGAGTGGTGAACAACCCTCCCACTAGGGGGCATAGCTGCAGTCCAGTGCTCGCCTAAGTTTGAAAAATCCTACCGAGTGGTGAGCAACCCTCCCACTCGGGGGCTTAGCTGCAGTCCAGTGCTCGCGTAAGTTTAAAAAATACTACCGAGTGGTGAGCAACCCTGTCACTCGGGGGCTTAGCTGCAGTCCAGTGCTCGCGTAAGTTTGAAAAATCCTACCGAGTGGTGAGCAACCCTCTCACTCGGGGGCTTAGCTGCAGTCCAGTCCTCGCCTAAGTTTGAAAAATCCTACCGAGTGGTGCGCAACCCTCTCACTCGGGGGCTTAGCTGCAGTCCAGTAGTCGCCTAAGTTTGAAAAATCCTACCGAGTGGTGAGCAACCCTCCCACTCGGGGGCTTAGCTGCAGTCCAGTACTCGCCTAAGTTTGAAAAATCCTACCGAGTGGTGAGCAACCCTCCCACTCGGGGGCTTAGCTGCAGTCCAGTACTCGCCTAAGTTTGAAAAATCCTACCGAGTGGTGAGCAATCCTCCCACTCGGCGGCTTAGCTGCAGTCCAGTACTCGCCTAAGTTTGAAAAATCCTACCTAGTGGTGAGCAACCCTCCCACTCGAGGGCTTAGCTGCAGTCCAGTACTCGCCTAAGTTTGAAAAATCCTACCGAGTGTTGAGCAACCCTCCCACTCGGGGGCTTAGCTGCAGTCCAGTACTCGCCTAAGTTTGAAAAATCCTACCGAGTGGTGAGCAACCCTCCCACTCGGGGGCTTAGCTGCAGTCCAGTACTCGCCCAAATTTTGAAAAATCCTACCGAGTGGTGAGCAACCCTCTCACTCGGGGGCTTAGCTGCAGTCCAGTACTCGCCTAAGTTTGAAAAATCCTACCGAGTGGTGAGCAACCCTCCCACTCAGGGGCTTAGCTGCAGTCTAGTACTTGGCTAAGTTTGAAAAATCCTACCGAGTGGTGAGCAATCCTCCCACTCGGCGGCTTAGCTGCAGTCCAGTACTTGCCTAAGTTTGAAAAATCCTACCGAGTGGTGAGCAACCCTCCCACTCGGGGCCATAGCTGCAGTCCAGTACTCGCCTAAGTTTGAAAAATCCTACCGAGTGGTGAGCAATCCTCCCACTCGGCGGCTTAGCTGCAGTCCAGTACTCGCCTAAGTTTGAAAAATCCTACCGAGTGGTGAACAACCCTCCCACTAGGGGGCATAGCTGCAGTCCAGTGCTCGCCTAAGTTTGAAAAATCCTACCGAGTGGTGAGCAACCCTCCCACTCGGGGGCTTAGCTGCAGTCCAGTGCTCGCGTAAGTTTGAAAAATACTACCGAGTGGTGAGCAAACCTCTCACTCGGGGGCTTAGCTGCAGTCCAGTGCTCGCGTAAGTTTGAAAAATCCTACCGAGTGGTGAGCAACCCTCTCACTCGGGGGCTTAGCTGCAGTCCAGTAGTCGCCTAAGTTTGAAAAATCCTACCGAGTGGTGAGCAACCCTCCCACTCGGGGGCTTAGCTGCAGTCCAGTACTCGCCTAAGTTTGAAAAATCCTACCGAGTGGTGAGCAACCCTCCCACTCGGGGGCTTAGCTGCAGTCCAGTACTCGCCTAAGTTTGAAAAATCCTACCGAGTGGTGAGCAATCCTCCCACTCGGCGGCTTAGCTGCAGTCCAGTACTCGCCTAAGTTTGAAAAATCCTACCTAGTGGTGAGCAACCCTCCCACTCGAGGGCTTAGCTGCAGTCCAGTACTCGCCTAAGTTTGAAAAATCCTACCGAGTGTTGAGCAACCCTCCCACTCGGGGGCTTAGCTGCAGTCCAGTACTCGCCTAAGTTTGAAAAATCCTACCGAGTGGTGAGCAACCCTCCCACTCGGGGGCTTAGCTGCAGTCCAGTACTCGCCCAAATTTTGAAAAATCCTACCGAGTGGTGAGCAACCCTCTCACTCGGGGGCTTAGCTGCAGTCCAGTACTCGCCTAAGTTTGAAAAATCCTACCGAGTGGTGAGCAACCCTCCCACTCAGGGGCTTAGCTGCAGTCTAGTACTTGGCTAAGTTTGAAAAATCCTACCGAGTGGTGAGCAATCCTACCACTCGGCGGCTTAGCTGCAGTCCAGTACTTGCCTAAGTTTGAAAAATCCTACCGAGTGGTGAGCAACCCTCCCACTCGGGGCCATAGCTGCAGTCCAGTACTCGCCTAAGTTTGAAAAATCCTACCGAGTGGTGAGCAATCCTCCCACTCGGCGGCTTAGCTGCAGTCCAGTACTCGCCTAAGTTTGAAAAATCCTACCGAGTGGTGAACAACCCTCCCACTAGGGGGCATAGCTGCAGTCCAGTGCTCGCCTAAGTTTGAAAAATCCTACCGAGTGGTGAGCAACCCTCCCACTCGGGGGCTTAGCTGCAGTCCAGTGCTCGCGTAAGTTTGAAAAATACTACCGAGTGGTGAGCAAACCTCTCACTCGGGGGCTTAGCTGCAGTCCAGTGCTCGCGTAAGTTTGAAAAATCCTACCGAGTGGTGAGCAACCCTCTCACTCGGGGGCTTAGCTGCAGTCCAGTACTCGCCTAAGTTTGAAAAATCCTACCGAGTGGTGAGCAACCCTCTCACTCGGGGGCTTAGCTGCAGTCCAGTACTCGCCTAAGTTTGAAAAATCCTACCGAGTGGTGACCAACCCTCCCACTCGGGGGCTTAGCTGCAGTCCAGTACTCGCCTAAGTTTGAAAAATCCTACCGAGTGGTGAGCAACCCTCCCACTCGGGGGCTTAGCTGCAGTCCAGTACTCGCCTAAGTTTGAAAAATCCTATCGAGTGGTGAGCAACCCTCCCACTCGGGGGCTTAGCTGCAGTCCAGTACTCGCCTAAGTTTGAAAATTCCTACCGAGTGGTGAGCAACCCTCCCACTCGGGGGCTTAGCTGCAGTCCAGTACTCGCCTTAGTTTGAAAAATCCTACCGAGTGGTGAGCAACCCTCCCACTCGGGGGCTTAGGTGCAGTCCAGAACTCGCCTAAGTTTGAAAAATCCTACCGAGTGGTGAGCAACCCTCTCACTCGGGAGCTTAGCTGCAGTCCAATAGTTGCCTAAGTTTGAAAAATCCTACCGGGTGGTGAGCAACCCTCTCACTCGGGGGCTTAGCTGCAGTCCAGTACTCGCCTAAGTTTGAAAAATCCTACCTAGTGGTGAGCAACCCTCCCACTCGAGGGCTTAGCTGCAGTCCAGTACTCGCCTAAGTTTGAAAAATCCTACCGAGTGTTGAGCAACCCTCCCACTCGGGGGCTTAGCTGCAGTCCAGTACTCGCCTAAGTTTGAAAAATCCTACCGAGTGGTGAGCAACCCTCCCACTCGGGGGCTTAGCTGCAGTCTAGTACTCGCCTAAGTTTGAAAAATCCTATCGAGTGGTGAGCAACCCTCCCACTCGGGGGCTTAGCTGCAGTCCAGTACTCGCCTAAGTTTGAAAAATCCTACCGAGTGGTGAGCAACCCTCTCACTCGGGGGCTTAGCTGCAGTCCAGTACTCGCCTAAGTTTGAAAAATCCTATCGAGTGGTGAGCAACCCTCCCACTCGGGGGCTTAGCTGCAGTCCAGTACTCGCCTAAGTTTGAAAATTCCTACCGAGTGGTGAGCAACCCTCCCACTCGGGGGCTTAGCTGCAGTCCAGTACTCGCCTTAGTTTGAAAAATCCTACCCAAGTGGTGAGCAACCCTCCCACTCGGGGGCTTAGGTGCAGTCCAGAACTCGCCTAAGTTTGAAAAATCCTACCGAGTGGTGAGCAACCCTCTCACTCGGGAGCTTAGCTGCAGTCCAATAGTTGCCTAAGTTTGAAAAATCCTACCGGGTGGTGAGCAACCCTCTCACTCGGGGGCTTAGCTGCAGTCCAGTACTCGCCTAAGTTTGAAAAATCCTACCTAGTGGTGAGCAACCCTCCCACTCGAGGGCTTAGCTGCAGTCCAGTACTCGCCTAAGTTTGAAAAATCCTACCGAGTGTTGAGCAACCCTCCCACTCGGGGGCTTAGCTGCAGTCCAGTACTCGCCTAAGTTTGAAAAATCCTACCGAGTGGTGAGCAACCCTCTCACTCGGGGGCTTAGCTGCAGTCCAGTACTCGCCTAAGTTTGAAAAATCCTATCGAGTGGTGAGCAACCCTCCCACTCGGGGGCTTAGCTGCAGTCCAGTACTCGCCTAAGTTTGAAAATTCCTACCGAGTGGTGAGCAACCCTCTCACTCGGGGGCTTAGCTGCAGTCCAGTACTCGCCTTAGTTTGAAAAATCCTACCCAAGTGGTGAGCAACCCTCCCACTCGGGGGCTTAGGTGCAGTCCAGAACTCGCCTAAGTTTGAAAAATCCTACCGAGTGGTGAGCAACCCTCTCACTCGGGAGCTTAGCTGCAGTCCAATAGTTGCCTAAGTTTGAAAAATCCTACCGGGTGGTGAGCAACCCTCTCACTCGGGGGCTTAGCTGCAGTCCAGTACTCGCCTAAGTTTGAAAAATCCTACCTAGTGGTGAGCAACCCTCCCACTCGAGGGCTTAGCTGCAGTCCAGTACTCGCCTAAGTTTGAAAAATCCTACCGAGTGTTGAGCAACCCTCCCACTCGGGGGCTTAGCTGCAGTCCAGTACTCGCCTAAGTTTGAAAAATCCTACCGAGTGGTGAGCAACCCTCCCACTCGGGGGCTTAGCTGCAGTCTAGTACTCGCCTAAGTTTGAAAAATCCTATCGAGTGGTGAGCAACCCTCCCACTCGGGGGCTTAGCTGCAGTCCAGTACTCGCCTAAGTTTGAAAAATCCTACCGAGTGGTGAGCAACCCTCTCACTCGGGGGCTTAGCTGCAGTCCAGTACTCGCCTAAGTTTGAAAAATCCTACCGAGTGGTGAGCAACCCTCCCACTCGGGGGCTTAGCTGTAGTCTAGTACTTGGCTAAGTTTGAAAAATCCTACGGAGTGGTGAGCAATCCTCCCACTCGGCGGCTTATCTGTAGTCCAGTACTTGCCTAAGTTTGAAAAATCCTACCGAGTGGTGAGCAACCCTCCCACTCGGGGCCATAGCTGCAGTCCAGTACTCGCCTATGTTTGAAAAATCCTACCGAGTGGTGAGCAACCCTCCCACTCGGCGGCTTAGCTGCAGTCCAGTACTCGCCTAAGTTTGAAAAATCCTACCGAGTGGTGAACAACCCTCCCACTAGGGGGCATAGCTGCAGTCCAGTGCTCGCCTAAGTTTGAAAAATCCTACCGAGTGGTGAGCAACCCTCCCACTTGGGGGCTTAGCTGCAGTCCAGTGCTCGCGTAAGTTTGAAAAATACTACCGAGTGGTGAGCAACCCTCTCACTCGGTGGCTTAGCTGCAGTCCAGTACTCGCCTAAGTTTGAAAAATCCTACCGAGTGGTGAGCAACCCTCTCACTCGGGGGCTTAGCTGCAGTCCAGTACTCGCCTAAGTTTGAAAAATCCTACCGAGTGGTGAGCAACCCTCCCACTCGGGGCCATAGCTGCAGTCCAGTACTCGCCTAAGTTTGAGAAATCCTACCGAGTGGTGAGCAACCCTCTCACTCGGGGGCTTAGCTGCAGTCCAGTACTCGCCTAAGTTTGAAAAATCCTACCGAGTGGTGAGCAACCCTCCCACTCAGGGGCTTAGCTGCAGTCCAGTACTCGCCTAAGTTTGAAAAATCCTACCGAGTGGTGAGCAACCCTCCCACTCGGCGGCTTAGCTGCAGTCCAGTACTTGCCTAAGTTTGAAAAATCCTACCGAGTGGTGAGCAACCCTCCCACTCGGGGCCATAGCTGCATTCCAGTACTCGCCTAAGTTTGAAAAATCCTACCGAGTGGTGAGCAATCCTCCCACTCGGCGGCTTAGCTGCAGTCCAGTACTCGCCTAAGTTTGAAAAATCCTACCGAGTGGTGAACAACCCTCCCACTAGGGGGCATAGCTGCAGTCCAGTGCTCGCCTAAGTTTGAAAAATCCTACCGAGTGGTGAGCAACCCTCCCACTCGGGGGCTTAGCTGCAGTCCAGTGCTCGCGTAAGTTTAAAAAATACTACCGAGTGGTGAGCAACCCTGTCACTCGGGGGCTTAGCTGCAGTCCAGTGCTCGCGTAAGTTTGAAAAATCCTACCGAGTGGTGAGCAACCCTCCCACTCGGGGGCTTAGCTGCAGTCCAGTACTCGCCTAAGTTTGAAAAATCCTATCGAGTGGTGAGCAACCCTCCCACTCGGGGGCTTAGCTGCAGTCCAGTGCTCGCCTAAGTTTGAAAAATCCTACCGAGTGGTGAACAACCCTCCCACTAGGGGGCATAGCTGCAGTCCAGTGCTCGCCTAAGTTTGAAAAATCCTACCGAGTGGTGAGCAACCCTCCCACTCGGGGGCTTAGCTGCAGTCCAGTGCTCGAGTAAGTTTAAAAAATACTACCGAGTGGTGAGCAACCCTGTCACTCGGGGGCTTAGCTGCAGTCCAGTGCTCGCGTAAGTTTGAAAAATCCTACCGAGTGGTGAGCAACCCTCTCACTCGGGGGCTTAGCTGCAGTCCAGTACTCGCCTAAGTTTGAAAAATCCTACCGAGTGGTGAACAACCCTCCCACTAGGGGGCATAGCTGCAGTCCAGTGCTCGCCTAAGTTTGAAAAATCCTACCGAGTGGTGAGCAACCCTCCCACTCGGGGGCTTAGCTGCAGTCCAGTGCTCGCGTAAGTTTAAAAAATACTACCGAGTGGTGAGCAACCCTGTCACTCGGGGGCTTAGCTGCAGTCCAGTGCTCGCGTAAGTTTGAAAAATCCTACCGAGTGGTGAGCAACCCTCTCACTCGGGGGCTTAGCTGCAGTCCAGTCCTCGCCTAAGTTTGAAAAATCCTACCGAGTGGTGCGCAACCCTCTCACTCGGGGGCTTAGCTGCAGTCCAGTACTCGCCTAAGTTTGAAAAATCCTACCGAGTGGTGAGCAACCCTCCCACTCGGGGGCTTAGCTGCAGTCCAGTACTCGCCTAAGTTTGAAAAATCCTACCAAGTGGTGAGCAACCCTCCCACTCGGGGGCTTAGCTGCAGTCCAGTACTCGCCTAAGTTTGAAAAATCCTACCGAGTGGTGAGCAATCCTCCCACTCGGCGGCTTAGCTGCAGCCCAGTACTCGCCTAAGTTTGAAAAATCCTACCTAGTGGTGAGCAACCCTCCCACTCGAGGGCTTAACTGCAGTCCAGTACTCGCCTAAGTTTGAAAAATCCTACCGAGTGTTGAGCAACCCTCCCACTCGGGGGCTTAGCTGCTGTCCAGTACTCGCCTAAGTTTGAAAAATCCTACCGAGTGGTGAGCAACCCTCCCACTCGGGGGCTTAGGTGCAGTCCAGAACTCGCCTAAGTTTGAAAAATCCTACCGAGTGGTGAGCAACCCTCTCACTCGGGAGCTTAGCTGCAGTCCAATAGTTGCCTAAGTTTGAAAAATCCAACCGGGTGGTGAGCAACCCTCTCACTCGGGGGCTTAGCTGCAGTCCAGTACTCGCCTAAGTTTGAAAAATCCTACCTAGTGGTGAGCAACCCTCCCACTCGAGGGCTTAGCTGCAGTCCAGTACTCGCCTAAGTTTGAAAAATCCTACCGAGTGTTGAGCAACCCTCCCACTCGGGGGCTTAGCTGCAGTCCAGTACTCGCCTAAGTTTGAAAAATCCTACCGAGTGGTGAGCAACCCTCCCACTCGGCGGCTTATCTGCAGTCCAGTACTTGCCTAAGTTTGAAAAATCCTACCGAGTGTTGAGCAACACTCCCACTCGGCGGCTTAGCTGCAGTCCAGTACTCGCCTAAGTTTGAAAATTCCTACCGAGTGGTGAGCAACCCTCCCACTCGGGGGCTTAGCTGCAGTCCAGTACTCGCCTTAGTTTGAAAAATCCTACCGAGTGGTGAGCAACCCTCCCACTCGGGGGCTTAGGTGCAGTCCAGAACTCGCCTAAGTTTGAAAAATCCTACCGAGTGGTGAGCAACCCTCTCACTCGGGAGCTTAGCTGCAGTCCAATAGTTGCCTAAGTTTGAAAAATCCTACCGGGTGGTGAGCAACCCTCTCACTCGGGGGCTTAGCTGCAGTCCAGTACTCGCCTAAGTTTGAAAAATCCTACCTAGTGGTGAGCAACCCTCCCACTCGAGGGCTTAGCTGCAGTCCAGTACTCGCCTAAGTTTGAAAAATCCTACCGAGTGGTGAACAACCCTCCCACTAGGGGGCATAGCTGCAGTCCAGTGCTCGCCTAAGTTTGAAAAATCCTACCGAGTGGTGAGCAACCCTCCCACTTGGGGGCTTAGCTGCAGTCCAGTGCTCGCGTAAGTTTGAAAAATACTACCGAGTGGTGAGCAACCCTCTCACTCGGTGGCTTAGCTGCAGTCCAGTACTCGCCTAAGTTTGAAAAATCCTACCGAGTGGTGAGCAACCCTCTCACTCGGGGGCTTAGCTGCAGTCCAGTACTCGCCTAAGTTTGAAAAATCCTACCGAGTGGTGAGCAACCCTCTCACTCGGGGGCTTAGCTGCAGTCCAGTACTCGCCTAAGTTTGAGAAATCCTACCGAGTGGTGAGCAACCCTCGCACTCGGGGGCTTAGCTGCAGTCCAGTACTCGCCTAAGTTTGAAAAATCCTATCGAGTGGTGAGGAACCCTCCCACTCGGGGGCTTAGTTGCAGTCCAGTACTCACCTATGTTTGAAAATTCCTACCGAGTGGTGAGCAACCCTCCCACTCGGGGGCTTAGCTGCAGTCCAATACTCGCCTAAGTTTGAAAAATCCTACCGAGTGGTGAGCAACCCTCCCACTCGGGGGCTTAGGTGCAGTACAGTACTCGCCTATGTTTGAAAAATCCTACCGAGTGGTGACCAACCCTCTCACTCGGGAGCGTAGCTGCAGTCCAATACTTGCCTAAGTTTGAAAAATACTACCGGGTGGTGAGCAACCCTCTCACTCGGGGGCTTAGCTGCAGTCCAGTACTCGCCTAAGTTTGAAAAATCCTACCGAGTGGTGAGCAACCCGCCCACTCGAGGGCTTAGCTGCAGTCCAGTACTCGCCTAAGTTTGAAAAATCCTACCGAGTGTTGAGCAACCCTCCCACTCGGGGGCTTAGCCGCTGTCCAGTACTCGCCTAAGTTTGAAAAATCCTACCGAGTGGTGAGCAACCCTCCCACTCGGGGGCTTAGGTGCAGTCCAGTACTTGCCTAAGTTTGAAAAATCCTACCGAGTGGTGAGCAACCCTCTCACTCGGGAGCTTAGCTACAGTCCAATACTTGCCTAAGTGTGAAAAATCCTACCGGGTGGTGAGCAACCCTCTCACTCGGGGGCTTAGCTGCAGTCCAGTACTCGCCGAAGTTTGAAAAATCCTACCGCGTGGTGAGCAACCCTCCCACTCGGGGGCTTAGCTGCAGTCCAGTACTCGCCTAAGTTTGAAAAATCCTATCGAGTGGTGAGGAACCCTCCCACTCGAGGGCTTAGCTGCAGTCCAGTACTCGCCTAAGTTTGAAAAATCCTACCGAGTGGTGAGCAACCCTCCCACTCGGGGGCTTAGCTGCAGTCCAGTACTCGCCTAAGTTTGAAAAATCCTACCGAGTGGTGAGCAACCCTCCCACTCGGCGGCTTATCTGCAGTCCAGTACTTGCCTAAGTTTGAAAAATCCTACCGAGTGTTGAGCAACACTCCCACTCGGCGGCTTAGCTGCAGTCCAGTACTCGCCTAAGTTTGAAAATTCCTACCGAGTGGTGAGCAACCCTCCCACTCGGGGGCTTAGCTGCAGTCCAGTACTCGCCTTAGTTTGAAAAATCCTACCGAGTGGTGAGCAACCCTCCCACTCGGGGGCTTAGGTGCAGTCCAGAACTCGCCTAAGTTTGAAAAATCCTACCGAGTGGTGAGCAACCCTCTCACTCGGGAGCTTAGCTGCAGTCCAATAGTTGCCTAAGTTTGAAAAATCCTACCGGGTGGTGAGCAACCCTCTCACTCGGGGGCTTAGCTGCAGTCCAGTACTCGCCTAAGTTTGAAAAATCCTACCTAGTGGTGAGCAACCCTCCCACTCGAGGGCTTAGCTGCAGTCCAGTACTCGCCTAAGTTTGAAAAATCCTACCGAGTGGTGAACAACCCTCCCACTAGGGGGCATAGCTGCAGTCCAGTGCTCGCCTAAGTTTGAAAAATCCTACCGAGTGGTGAGCAACCCTCCCACTTGGGGGCTTAGCTGCAGTCCAGTGCTCGCGTAAGTTTGAAAAATACTACCGAGTGGTGAGCAACCCTCTCACTCGGTGGCTTAGCTGCAGTCCAGTACTCGCCTAAGTTTGAAAAATCCTACCGAGTGGTGAGCAACCCTCTCACTCGGGGGCTTAGCTGCAGTCCAGTACTCGCCTAAGTTTGAAAAATCCTACCGAGTGGTGAACAACCCTCCCACTAGGGGGCATAGCTGCAGTCCAGTGCTCGCCTAAGTTTGAAAAATCCTACCGAGTGGTGAGCAACCCTCCCACTTGGGGGCTTAGCTGCAGTCCAGTGCTCGCGTAAGTTTGAAAAATACTACCGAGTGGTGAGCAACCCTCTCACTCGGTGGCTTAGCTGCAGTCCAGTACTCGCCTAAGTTTGAAAAATCCTACCGAGTGGTGAGCAACCCTCTCACTCGGGGGCTTAGCTGCAGTCCAGTACTCGCCTAAGTTTGAAAAATCCTACCGAGTGGTGAGCAACCCTCTCACTCGGGGGCTTAGCTGCAGTCCAGTACTCGCCTAAGTTTGAGAAATCCTACCGAGTGGTGAGCAACCCTCGCACTCGGGGGCTTAGCTGCAGTCCAGTACTCGCCTAAGTTTGAAAAATCCTATCGAGTGGTGAGGAACCCTCCCACTCGGGGGCTTAGTTGCAGTCCAGTACTCACCTATGTTTGAAAATTCCTACCGAGTGGTGAGCAACCCTCCCACTCGGGGGCTTAGCTGCAGTCCAATACTCGCCTAAGTTTGAAAAATCCTACCGAGTGGTGAGCAACCCTCCCACTCGGGGGCTTAGGTGCAGTACAGTACTCGCCTATGTTTGAAAAATCCTACCGAGTGGTGACCAACCCTCTCACTCGGGAGCGTAGCTGCAGTCCAATACTTGCCTAAGTTTGAAAAATACTACCGGGTGGTGAGCAACCCTCTCACTCGGGGGCTTAGCTGCAGTCCAGTACTCGCCTAAGTTTGAAAAATCCTACCGAGTGGTGAGCAACCCGCCCACTCGAGGGCTTAGCTGCAGTCCAGTACTCGCCTAAGTTTGAAAAATCCTACCGAGTGTTGAGCAACCCTCCCACTCGGGGGCTTAGCCGCTGTCCAGTACTCGCCTAAGTTTGAAAAATCCTACCGAGTGGTGAGCAACCCTCCCACTCGGGGGCTTAGGTGCAGTCCAGTACTTGCCTAAGTTTGAAAAATCCTACCGAGTGGTGAGCAACCCTCTCACTCGGGAGCTTAGCTACAGTCCAATACTTGCCTAAGTGTGAAAAATCCTACCGGGTGGTGAGCAACCCTCTCACTCGGGGGCTTAGCTGCAGTCCAGTACTCGCCGAAGTTTGAAAAATCCTACCGCGTGGTGAGCAACCCTCCCACTCGGGGGCTTAGCTGCAGTCCAGTACTCGCCTAAGTTTGAAAAATCCTATCGAGTGGTGAGGAACCCTCCCACTCGAGGGCTTAGCTGCAGTCCAGTACTCGCCTAAGTTTGAAAAATCCTACCGAGTGGTGAGCAACCCTCCCACTCGGGGGCTTAGCTGCAGTCCAGTACTCGCCTAAGTTTGAAAAATCCTACCGAGTGGTGAGCAACCCTCCCACTCGGCGGCTTATCTGCAGTCCAGTACTTGCCTAAGTTTGAAAAATCCTACCGAGTGTTGAGCAACACTCCCACTCGGCGGCTTAGCTGCAGTCCAGTACTCGCCTAAGTTTGAAAATTCCTACCGAGTGGTGAGCAACCCTCCCACTCGGGGGCTTAGCTGCAGTCCAGTACTCGCCTTAGTTTGAAAAATCCTACCGAGTGGTGAGCAACCCTCCCACTCGGGGGCTTAGGTGCAGTCCAGAACTCGCCTAAGTTTGAAAAATCCTACCGAGTGGTGAGCAACCCTCTCACTCGGGAGCTTAGCTGCAGTCCAATAGTTGCCTAAGTTTGAAAAATCCTACCGGGTGGTGAGCAACCCTCTCACTCGGGGGCTTAGCTGCAGTCCAGTACTCGCCTAAGTTTGAAAAATCCTACCTAGTGGTGAGCAACCCTCCCACTCGAGGGCTTAGCTGCAGTCCAGTACTCGCCTAAGTTTGAAAAATCCTACCGAGTGGTGAACAACCCTCCCACTAGGGGGCATAGCTGCAGTCCAGTGCTCGCCTAAGTTTGAAAAATCCTACCGAGTGGTGAGCAACCCTCCCACTTGGGGGCTTAGCTGCAGTCCAGTGCTCGCGTAAGTTTGAAAAATACTACCGAGTGGTGAGCAACCCTCTCACTCGGTGGCTTAGCTGCAGTCCAGTACTCGCCTAAGTTTGAAAAATCCTACCGAGTGGTGAGCAACCCTCTCACTCGGGGGCTTAGCTGCAGTCCAGTACTCGCCTAAGTTTGAAAAATCCTACCGAGTGGTGAGCAACCCTCTCACTCGGGGGCTTAGCTGCAGTCCAGTACTCGCCTAAGTTTGAGAAATCCTACCGAGTGGTGAGCAACCCTCCCACTCGGGGGCTTAGCTGCAGTCCAGTACTCGCCTAAGTTTGAAAAATCCTATCGAGTGGTGAGGAACCCTCCCACTCGGGGGCTTAGTTGCAGTCCAGTACTCGCCTATGTTTGAAAATTCCTACCGAGTGGTGAGCAACCCTCCCACTCGGGGGCTTAGCTGCAGTCCAATACTCGCCTAAGTTTGAAAAATCCTACCGAGTGGTGAGCAACCCTCCCACTCGGGGGCTTAGGTGCAGTACAGTACTTGCCTAAGTTTGAAAAATACTACCGGGTGGTGAGCAACCCTCTCACTCGGGGGCTTAGCTGCAGTCCAGTACTCGCCTAAGTTTGAAAAATCCTACCGAGTGGTGAGCAACCCGCCCACTCGAGGGCTTAGCTGCAGTCCAGTACTCGCCTAAGTTTGAAAAATCCTACCGAGTGTTGAGCAACCCTCCCACTCGGGGGCTTAGCCGCTGTCCAGTACTCGCCTAAGTTTGAAAAATCCTACCGAGTGGTGAGCAACCCTCCCACTCGGGGGCTTAGGTGCAGTCCAGTACTTGCCTAAGTTTGAAAAATCCTACCGAGTGGTGAGCAACCCTCTCACTCGGG
This sequence comes from Aegilops tauschii subsp. strangulata, assembly GCF_002575655.3. Taxonomy (NCBI): domain Eukaryota; kingdom Viridiplantae; phylum Streptophyta; class Magnoliopsida; order Poales; family Poaceae; genus Aegilops; species Aegilops tauschii. Next base: position 159,128,513 of record NC_053039.3, read on the forward strand.
AGCTTAGCTACAGTCCAATACTTGCCTAAGTGTGAAAAATCCTACCGGGTGGTGAGCAACCCTCTCACTCGGGGGCTTAGCTGCAGTCCAGTACTCGCCGAAGTTTGAAAAATCCTACCGCGTGGTGAGCAACCCTCCCACTCGGGGGCTTAGCTGCAGTCCAGTACTCGCCTAAGTTTGAAAAATCCTATCGAGTGGTGAGGAACCCTCCCACTCGAGGGCTTAGCTGCAGTCCAGTACTCGCCTAAGTTTGAAAAATCCTACCGAGTGGTGAGCAACCCTCCCACTCGGGGGCTTAGCTGCAGTGCAGTACTCGCCTAAGTTTGAAAAATCCTATCGAGTGGTGAGCAACCCTCCCACTCGGGGGCTTAGCTGCAGTCCAGTACTCGCCTAAGTTTTTGAAAATTCCTACCGAGTGGTGAGCAACCCTCCCACTCGGGGGCTTAGCTGCAGTCCAGTACTCGCCTAAGTTTGAAAAATCCTACCGAGTGGTGAGCAACCCTCTCACTCGGGGGCTTAGCTGCAGTCCAGTACTCGCCTAAGTTTGAAAAATCCTACCGAGTGGTGAGCAACCCTCCCACTCGGGGGCTTAGCTGCAGTCCAGTACTCGCCTAAGTTTGAAAAATCCTACCGAGTGGTGAGCAACCCTCTCACTCGGGGGCTTAGATGCAGTCTAGTACTCGCCTAAGTTTGAAAAATCCTACCGAGTGGTGAGCAACCCTCTCACTCGATAGGCTTTGCTGGACTTGTTTTACCATTGTCGAAATGTCTTGTAACCGGGATTCCGAGACTGATCGGGTCTTCCCGGGAGAAGGAATATCCTTCATTGACCGTGAGAGCTTATAATGGGCTAAGTTGGGACACCCCTGCAGGGTATTATCTTTCGAAAGTCGTGCCAGCAGTTTTGTGGCAGATGGGAATTTGTTAATATCCGGTTGTAGAGAACTTGACACTTGACTTAACTAAAACGCATCAACCGCGTGTGTAGCCGTGATGGTCTCTTCTGGGCGGAGTCCGGGAAGTGAACACGGTTTCTGGGTTATGTTTGACCTAAGTAGGAGTTCAGGATCACTTCTTGATCATTGCTAGTTTCATGACCGTTCCGTTGCTTCTCTTCTCTCTCTTCTTTGCGTAAGTTAGCCACCATATCTTTGCTCAGTCGTTGCTGCAACCTCACCACTTTACCCCTTCCTTACCCATTAAGCTTTGCTAGTCTTGCTACCCATGGTAATAGGATTGCTGAGTCCTCGTGGCTCACAGATTACTACAACACTAGTTGCAGGTACAGGTTTTGCGATGATCAGGACGCGAGAGCGATGTTTACTTGTTTTGGAGTTCTTCTTCTGCTTCTTCTTCGATCAGGGGAGAGGTTCCATGTCGGCAGCCTGGGCTAGCAGGGTGGATGTCGTTTGAGTTTCTGTTTGTGTTTCATCCATAGTCGGATGTTGTTCTCATGTATATTGATGTAGTCTTGCGGCATGTGTATGCCTTGTATGTATCCCCATCTATTATGTAATGTTGATGTAATGATATCCACCTTGCATAAGCGTCTTCAAGATGCGCTTCTATCCATGGTGGGACCTTCGAGTTCCTTTAGGATAGGGTCGCGTCTTGGGCGTGATAAGTTGGTATCAGAGCCTCGACCGACCCTAGGAGCCCCCCTTGATTGATCATGTAGTTTGGCCGTTGTTGAGTCTAGAAGAAAACTATTTCGGAGTCTAGTTATATCGGAGAGTAGGAATTCTTTTTACTCCTCAGCCCCTTCGTCGCTCTGGTGAGGAATCTTGACGTAGGTATTTTGAATTAGTCCTTTTCCCCTTCAAATGTTTCTTTAGGATCACGCGGTTAGTTTTCGTTCGTTGTCCATCCTCTTTTCAATCCGGCGCATTTCTCTTCGAGTGTTTTCGATCCTCGTCATCTTTGGCAAGACCAGTCCTCAGTGCTTTCTCAACCGTCGTTGTTTCCCTGTCCGAAGTTGTCCTTGTTTTTCCCACCCGCCCACCCTTTTTCTTCTCAGAACCGTAGTCCGTAATCGAGTATCCGTCCTACTCGTGCGAAGCCTTCGCATTCTTTCCTCTAATATTTCAACTAGTGTTTTCTCTTATTCATCGGTTCCCCGTTCAAGTTGCCTTTGTTTTTCCCGCCCTCCCACCCTTTTATTCGCGGAGTCTGAGCCTCTATTCGAGCATCTACTTCATTCGTGCGGAGTATCTTCAGTCTTCCCTCAGTTATTTCAACCGGTGAATTCTCGTCTCGGTGGACATTCTTCATCTCCTTTTCTTTCTGATGGATCAAATTCAAGTTCTCGGGTTGATCATATTCCTCAAGTGTTTCCCCTTACTTGTTGCCCTCTCGTCATTTTATCGTTCCGGAGTGATGAAGACATCTCAGGAGATTCGTCTGTGTTCGAATTAATTCAAGGTTGTCACCTCATTCAAATATTTCAATTGTTCCGGTGCATCATCTATCTCTGCAACAATCTTTTTCAACGGTGTCTCTTTTTAGTGGGCCCTAACCCACAGGTCTTTTCCCAGGATCTTACCTGACTCTTCTAATTTCCCGGAGCGATTCTCAAATCCTTTTCGAAGTGTGATGTAAGTATGAATTTCATCAGTCAGACGCTTTCCAAGATCAATTTCAAATTATTTCATTGTTAGCTCAACCTCTTAGCTTTTCATTCTCCTAGAGTATCTCAACAATTTTGGTGTTCTTTCTCGTCGTCATTCTCAACATTGAAGACCGAAGAAGAATTTCTCTTAAGTCTTGTCCGCTCTCCCGGAAATTCGTGGTGCTAGCCTCATGTTATCCTCTCAAATTTTTTCCAGTCCTGCAATTATTTTCTTCCATCCGGAGTATTTTAGGAGCTGTTTTCTCTTTCGATCATCTGAAGGCCATCTTTTCGGAATATTTCCTCGTCCTAAGTTTTCAAATCCGTTCTCCGATTATTCTATATTTGTGCCCCTTCGTTTGTTTACATATTCTTCCGGTGCTTCGTTCAAGTATGCTTCAATAAGCTCGCGATCTCTTCTTTCAATTGCATCTAATTTCCTGCAAGCATATTCGTGCTTTTCCTATTTTTTCCGGTGATTCATTCTCTTTTTGTCATTCGTTTCAATTCCTACGGTGGCTCGTTCAAGATTCTTTCTGTTGTTATCATATCAATTCATTCATTCTTTCCAACCCTACCGGTGGTTCACGAAGACTTTCTAAAGTTTTGCGCTATATCCCCCCTTAATCTTTTCCCAATGTGAATAAGTCGTATGCAATCCATTGTTTCTCATCAATTTAATTGGTGGAGGATAAGCATAACGTAATCCTTATTCTTCTTTCTTCATGTGGATTAATCTCTTCTTTTCGGAGTTTGTTCATCTTATCACATTCTTGGTTTAAAGTGTTTTCATCTTTTCTTTTCCGGAGTTCTAAGCCTCTCGCCGATTTCGTCGCGAACCTCCATCCAAATCATCGCAAGGATTAAATCTTATCCTTTTCATCCTTGAATTTTATCTCGTCATTCTTTTGTTACCGGAGTTCGTCACGGTGGCTCGTCATGATTTAATTCATTCTTCAATTGTTCATCTAGATTCTTGTTCGCGTAGATCAAGTATCTACTTCTTGCTTCTCAAAGTGCAATTAATTCTCCGTATTCTTTTGAAGTGGAGTTTTGCATTTCTTCGTTCTTTTCAGCTACCCAATCATTTCCGTTTGTGGCCGGTTATGACCTTATGATCTTGAGATGTTACCTATAAGACCACAACAAGCTTATTCTTTTCGCTGTTGATTTTCTCAACAACTCCGTTTAAACCTCCCTTCTAAAGATGTTTTCAATTTCATTCGTGGCACAAGTTTTCATTTTTCTTCTCCGTTCTTTTCATTCAACTCTTTCAATTCTTTCTGGCGGATTTGTGTCGTGTCTTCATCAAGTATCATTCCATCCTCTCAAGCTCGTGTTCTATTCCTCCATGTTTCAACCGGAGTGCCGCTTAAATCCTTTCAGTCTTATTCGTTTTTTATCTCGTTCTAGCTGGAGTGGTTTCAGAGTCTTTCTGATTCCGTGAGCATTGGATTCTCGTCATTCTCGCCATTCCTCTCTTCTTCTCGAGTGCTCTCGATTATTTGATTTCCTCTTGCGTTCTTATTTCACCTCATCCCTTTTTCCTTCCGTCTCGGTCCTAAAATCTCGGGACGAGATCTCTTGTTAGTGGAGGAGTGTTGTAACGCCCCGGATCCGATGCGCCAGGTGTCTGCCAGTTATTCTCCCTCCTTGCCTAGTCATTTGCTTGCGTGTTGCTTTTTGGCATGTCATCATATGCATTGCATCATCATGTTTTTCAAAACTTGCATCCGGTCCTTTTCCCCGTTGTCCGTTTCGCGATCCGACACTCTCGCACACGCCCATCGCCCCTCTCTGTCCTTGTTTCGTGAGTGGGAGAAAAACCTTCTCAGAATGGGTCGGTATTTGCTGAGTGGCCTTGGTATAGCACCGACAGACCGCCCGTCAAATTTCGTTCCATTTGGAGGTCGTTTGATACCCCAATGGTTAACCGCGTAGCCCGAAAACCCCTTCTCTTTGCAGCCTAGCACCTCTTCACACAGCCCACCTAGCCCATCCAAACCCTCTCCATGCTCTCGGTCGTTCGATCACAATCGTGTGGGCGAAAACCGCACCTCATTTGGACTCTCCTAGCTCCCTATGCCTTTATAAACACCCCTCCCCTCGAAATTCGCGGATGCACCCTAGCCTCCTTCCACCTCGCGCCACCGAACAAAATTCCCCAGCCACCGGACGCGTCCGCCGCCGCCGCCCTGCCTCCCAGTCCCGATCGGGATCGAGGGAGACGCCGCAGCGCTCCGCTCGCCCGCGTGGGCCTCCCCCCGTGCTGGCCCGCAAGGCTCAGCCCGCCTCTCCTTCCCCTCCGGCCCAGCGGCCCGCTGGTGAGCCTCCCCGCCTAAGCCTCGACTAGGTGTCATTTAGTATTCTCACGCGCGTCTATTTTTTTTCTCTTCAAAACTGCCAAGTCCCGAAATTGTTGCATTATGTTGCCCTGTTCATCATGCCATAACTTCGTGCTCGGTGCTCCGATTCATGCATATAATATATCGAAATGTTCACCATGAGATTCTCTTCATTGTGTTCCATTTTTCCATGCTTGTTTGAGGTCATGTTGATGTCCTAATCATCATTGCAAGAGTTCTATATGTTGTTAACTGTTGTCTGTTTACAGAACTTGGTGATTTGTCTTTTTCATTACATTTTGTGTGTGCATTCTATGAGCTTGATGTCTACATGTGTTTTGAACCACATCATGCCATCTTTACAGTGGTACTTGTCTTGTATTTTTGTGATCTATGTGGTGACTTGCACAATCATGTAAAGTAGCCTACATGATGTTACTGTTTTCTGTGACCTGGTGATTTCTGCCAAGTCCGATTCTGTTATGTTGTGATGCCATGTAAACCTGCTGCTACAAGTCATTCCATGCATGATCTGGAGATGTTCACTAAGGGCGTTTTGTTATCCATGTTATGCTCTATCCGTCCATGCCCTTGTTTGCATTTATGGCATGCTGTAGCTTATTATTATCTTCCTCTAATTTTGCTATAAAATGTTCCTGGCACATTATTTACATGTTAATCAATTTTTCCATGGTTGTTACTAGTGACCCATGTATCCTATGACTATGATATTGCCATGCTTAGCTTCATATTTGTGCCATATTACTGATGGTTACCTTTTCATGTCATGTATTGCTCTGTGGTGAGTGGTTCAAGCTCACCAACATGCCTACTTATCGTTATTTCTGCCATGCTGTGTTGTTCTTCTAAGTCAGAATCTGTCATAGTACTTGCTATGTTTACATGGGTGCCATCGTATCTTCTGTGCCTTTCTGGCTCATGTTCAGTAAGGAACTTTTGTTTTATGCAATTAGTAGATTCATGTCATGCCTTTGGTTGCTATGATATGTTCCTGTAGCATGCTGTTTGATAGCTCTAAACTTTGCAACCTGATGTTATTTCTGCCATGTCCAGTAATTTCTGCCAAGTCTGTGATCTGTTATTATTTGCAATCTTGCCATGTCCTTTTGAGCATGTTCTAGTGATTTCTGGAGATAGCTCAGTGTTCATGTTTTGTCATTCTTTACCTGTACATCATGTCCATGCCTTTTGTTTTCGTGTTGAGTTGCTGCAGCATATCCTTATAATGCTTGCAATATGCCTAGTTGCTGTTTTGGACAGATTGTTGCTATATCTTGTTTGGAGTGCATGTGTTGCACCGTTGCTCCGTTTTGAGCATGCTCTATATGAAACTTGCTTAGTTTTGCATGTAGTTTCATATTATCATGTTGCATCCACGCCTTCAGTGTGTTTGTTTGATGTTTGAATGCATTTTGCATCAATGCCATGTTTAACTTGTTTTGCTCATATCTTTTAGGTCGTAGCTCCGAATCTAATGAACTATATATGTAACTTGACTAGAATTTCGTGTAGATCATTTTGGTGTATCTTAACTTGCTGTTTAACAACTTGAACATAAGGCTTATTCAGAACTGGACCAATTTCGAAATTTGCATATGAGGACTTACCGGAATTGTCATATGTTGTTTTCGGCCTCATTTAAACTTGCTTTGTTGGGTTGTTCTTGTATGCATGATCTCTTGCCATGAGTAGCTTCATGTAGCCTTGTCATGCATAATACTTGATTGAGCATCGTATCTTGTTCATGTGTGGTGTGTTTACCTTGTTGTGTGCTTCTTCTCGATAGTTCCCGTGTCGTTGCGATCGTGAGGATTCGTTCGTCTTCGTGGCTTCATCTTCTTCATGGACTCGTTCTTCTTCATAGCGGGATTTCAGGCAAGATGACCGTCACCTTGGATATCACTACTATCATTGCTATGCTAGTTGCTTCGTTCTATCTCTCTGCTGCGCTACCTATTCACTTGCTCTTCAAGCCTCCCAAATTGCCATGAACCTCTAACCTTAGTCACCCTTCCTAGCAAACCATTGTTTGGCTATGTTACAACTTTTGCTCAGGCCCTCTTATAGCGTTGCTAGTTGCAGGTGAAGATGAAGTTTGCTCCATGTTGGTAAATGTTTATGTTGGGATATCACAATATCTCTTATATTATTAATGCATCTATATACTTGGTAAAGGGTGGAAGGCTCGGCCTTATGCCTGGTGTTTTGTTCGACTCTTGCCGCCCTAGTTTCTGTCATACCGGTGTTATGTTCCTTGATTTTGCATCCCTTACGCGGTTGGGTGATTTATGGGACCCCCTTGACAGTTCGCTTGGAATAAAACTCCTCCAGCAAGGCCCAACCTTGGTTTTACATTTGCCTCACCTAGCCTTTTTCTCTTGGGAGTCGCGCTCCCGAGGGTCATCTTATTTTACCCCCCGGGGCAGTGCTCCTCGAAGTGTTGGTCCAAACTAGAGCCACTTACAGCGCCACCTCGGGGAAACTTGAGGGCTGGTTTTAGTTGTACATAGTGTTCATCCGGTGTGTCCTGAGAACGAGGTACGTGCGACTCCTATCGAGATTGTCAACACATCGGGCGGCTTTACTGGACTTGTTTTACCATTGTCGAAATGTCTTGTAACCGGGATTCCGAGACTGACCGGGTCTTCCCGGGAGAAGGAATATCCTTCGTTGACCGTGAGAGCTTATAATGCGCTAAGTTGGGACACCCCTGCAGGGTATTATCTTTCGAAAGCCGTGCCCGCGGTTATGTGGCAGATGGGAATTTGTTAATATCCGGTTGTAGAGAACTTGACACTTGACTTAACTAAAACGCATCAACCATGTGTGTAGCCGTGATGGTCTCTTCTGGGCGGAGTCCGGGAAGTGAACACGGTTTCTGGGTTATGTTTGACGTAAGTAGGAGTTCAGGATCACTTCTGGATCATTGCTAGTTTCACGACCGTTCCGTTGCTTCTCTTCTCGCTCTTCTTTGCGTAAGTTAGCCACCATATCTTTGCTTAGTCGCTGCTGCAACCTCACCACTTTACCCCTTCCTTACCCATTAAGCTTTGCTAGTCTTGATACCCATGGTAATGGGATTGCTGAGTCCTCGTGGCTCACAGATTATTACAACACTAGTTGCAGGTACAGGTTTTGCGATGATCATGACGCGAGAGCGATGTTTACTTGTTTTGGAGTTCTTCTTCTGCTTCTTCTTCGATCAGGGGAGAGGTTCCAGGTCGGCAGCCTGGGCTAGCAGGGCGGATGTCGTTTGAGTTTCAGTTTGTGTTTCATCCATAGTCAGATGTTGTTCTCATGTATATTGATGTATTCTTGCGGCATGTGTATGCCTTGTATGTATCCCCATCTATTATGTAATGTTGATGTAATGATATCCACCTTGCATAAGCGTCTTCAAGATGCGCTTCTATCCTTGGTGGGACCTTCGAGTTCCTTTAGGATAGGGTCGCATCTTGGGCGTGACAAGTTGGTATCAGAGCCTCGACCGACCCTAGGAGCCCCCCTTGATTGATCGTGTAGTTTGGCCGTTGTTGAGTCTAGAAGAAAACTATTTCAGAGCCTAGTTATATCGGAGAGTAGGAATTCTTTTTACTCCTCAGCCCCTTCGTCGCTCTGGTGAGGAATCTTGACGTAGGTGTTTTGAATTAGTCCTTTTCCCCTTCAAATTTTCCTTTACGATCACGCGGTTAGTTTTCGTTCGTTGTCCATCCTCTTTTCAATCCGGCGCATTTCTCTTCGAGTGTTTTCGATCCTCGTCATCTTTGGCAAGACCAGTCCTCAGTGCTTTCTCAACCGTCGTTGTTTCCCTATCCGAAGTTGTCCTTGTTTTTCCCACCCGCCCACCCTTTTTCTTCTCGGAACCGTAGTCCGTAATCGAGTATCCGTCCTACTCGTGTGAAGCCTTCGCATTCTTTCCTCTAATATTTCAACTGGTGTTTTCCCTTATTCATCGGTTCCCCGTTCAAGATGCCTTTGTTTTTCCCGCCCTCCCACCCTTTTATTCCCGGAGTCTGAGCCTCTATTCGAGCATCTACTTCATTCGTGCGGAGTATCTTCAGTCTTCCCTCAGTTATTTCAACCGGTGAATTCTCGTCTCGTTGGACATTCTTCATCTCCTTTTCTTTCCGATGGATCATATTCAAGTTCTCGGGTTGATCATATTCCTCAAATGTTTCCCCTTGCTTGTTCCCCTCTCGTCATTTTATCGTTCCGGAGTGATGAAGACATCTCAGGAGATTCGTCTGTGTTCGAATTAATTCAAGGTTGTCACCTCATTCAAATATTTCAATTGTTCCGGTGCATCATCTATCTCTGCAACAATCTTTTTCAACGGTCTCTCTTTTTAGTGGGCCCTAACCCACAGGTCTTTTCCCAGGATCTTACCTGACTCTTCTAATTTCCCGGAGCGATTCTCAAATCCTTTTCGAAGTGTGATGTAAGTATGAATTTCATCAGTCAGACGCTTTCCAAGATCAATTTCAAATTATTTCATTGTTGGCTCAACCTCTTAGCTTTTCATTCTCCCGGAGTATCTCAACAATTTTGGTGTTCTTTCTCGTCGTCATTCTCAACATTGAAGACCGAAGAAGAATTTCTCTTAAGTCTTGTCCACTCTCCCGGAAATTCGTGGTGCTAGCCTCATGTTATCCTCTCAAATTGTTTCTAGTCGTGCAATTCTTTTCTTCCATCCGGAGTATTTCAGGAGCTGTTTTCTCTTTCGATCATCTGAAGGCTATCTTTTTGGAATATTTCTTCGTCCTAAATTTTCAAATCCTACCGAGTGGTGAGCAACCCTCCCACTCGGGGGCTTAGCTGCAGTCCACTGCTCGCCTAAGTTTGAAAAATCCTACCGAGTGGTGAGCAACCCTCTCACTCAGGGGCTTAGCTGCAGTCCAGTACTCACCACCGTTTGAAAAATCGTACCGAGTGGTGAGCAACCCTCCCACTCGGGGGCTTAGCTGCAGTCCAGTACTCGCCTCAGTTTGAAAAATCCTACCGAGTGGTGAGCAACCCTCCCACTCGGGGGCTTAGCTGCAGTCCAGTGCTCGCCTAAGTTTGAAAAATCCTACCGAGTGGTGAGCAACCCTCTCACTCGGGGGCTTAGCTGAAGTCCAGTACTCGCCTAAGTTTGAAAAATCCTACCAAGTGGTGAGCAACCCTCTCACTCGGGGGCTTAGCTGCAGTCCAGTACTCACCTAAGTTTGAAAAATCCTACCGAGTGGTGAGCAACCCTCCCACTCGGGGGCTTAGCTGCAGTCCAGTACTCGCCTAAGTTTGAAAAATCCTACCGAGTGTTGAGCAACCCTCCCACTCGGGGGCTTAGCTGCAGTCCAGTACTCGCCTAAGTTTGAAAAATCCTACCGAGTGGTGAGCAAGCCTCCCACTCAGGGGCTTAGCTGCAGTCCAGTACTCGCCTAAGTTTGAAAAATCCTACCGAGTGGTGAGCAACCCTCCCACTCGGGGGCTTAGCTGTAGTCCAGTACTCGCCTAAGTTTGAAAAATCCTACCGAGTGGTGAGCAACCCCCCACTCGGGGGCTTAGCTGCAGTCCAGTACTCGCCTAAGTTTGAAAAATCCTACCGAGTGGTGAGCAACGCTCTCACTCGGGGGCTTAGCTGCAGTCCAGTACTCGCCTAAGTTTGAAAAATCCTACCGAGTGGTGAGCAACCCCCCCACTCGGGGGCTTAGCTGCACTCTAGTACTCGCGTAAGTTTGAAAAATCCTACCGAGTGGTGAGCAACCCTCTCACTAGGGGGCTTAGCTGCAGTCCAATACTCGCCTAAGTTTGAAAAATCCTACCGAGTGGTGAGCAACCCTCTCACTCGGGGGCTTAGCTGCAGTCCAGTGCTCGCCTAAGTTTGAAAAATCCTACCGAGTGGTGAGCAACCCTCCCACTCGGGGGCTTAGCTGCAGTCCAGTGCTCGTCTAAGTTTGAAAAATCCTACCGAGTGGTGAGCAACCCTCCCACTCGGGGGCTTAGCTGCAGTCCAGTACTCGCCGAAGTTTGAAAAATGCTACCGAGTGGTGAGCAACCCTCTCACTCGGGGGCTTAGCTGCAGTCAAGTGCTCGCCTATGTTTCAAAAATCCTACCGAGTGGTGAGCAACCCTCTCACTCGGTGGCTTAGCTGCAGTACAGTCCTCGCCTAAGTTTCAAAAATCCTACCGAGTGTTGAGCAACCCTCCCACTCGGGGGCTTAGCTGCAGTCCAGTACTCGCCTAAGTTTGAAAATTCCTACCGAGTGGTCAGCAACCCTCTCACTCGGGGGCTTAGCTGTAGTCCAGTACTCGCCTATGTTTCAAAAATCCTACCGAGTGGTGAGCAACCCTCTCACTCGGGGGCTTAGCTGCAGTCCAGTACTCGCCTAAGTTTGAAAAATCCTACCGACTGGTGAGCAGCCCGCTCACTCGGGGGCTTAGCTGTAGTCCAGTACTCGCCTAAGTTTGAAAAATCCTATCGAGTGGTGAGCAACCCCCCCATTTGGGGGCTTAGGTGAAGTCGAGTACTCGCCTAAGTTTGAAAAATCCTACCAAGTGGTGAGCAACCCTCTCACTTGGGGGCATAGCTGCAGTCCAGTACTTGGCTAAGTTTGCAAAATCCTATCGAGTGGTGAGCAACCCTCTCACTCGGGGGCTTAGCTGCAGTCCAGTGCTCGCCTAAGTTTGAAAAATCCTACCGAGTGGTGAGCAACCCTCTCACTCGGGGGCTTAGCTGCAGTCCAGTACTTGCCTAAGTTTGAAAAATCCTACCGAGTGGTGAGCAACCCTCCCACTCGGGGGCTTACCTGCAGTCCAGTACTTGGCTAAGTTTGCAAAATCCTATCGAGTGGTGAGCAACCCTCTCACTCGGGGGCTTAGCTGCAGTCCAGTGCTCGCCTAAGTTTGAAAAATCCTACCGAGTGGTGAGCAACCCTCTCACTCGGGGGCTTAGCTGCAGTCCAGTACTTGCCTAAGTTTGAAAAATCCTACCGAGTGGCGAGCAACCCTCCCACTCGGGGGCTTAGCTGCAGTCCAGTACTCGCCTAAGTTTGAAAAATCCAACCGAGTGGTGAGCAACCCTCCCACTCGGGGGCTTAGCTGCAGTCCAGTACTCGCCTAAGTTTGAAAAATCCTACCGAGTGTTGAGCAACCCTCCCACTCGGGGGCTTAGCTGCAGTCCAGTACTCGCCTAAGTTTGAAAAATCCTACCGAGTGGTGAGCAACCCTCCCACTCGGGGGCTTAGCTGCAGTCCAGTGCTCGTCTAAGTTTGAAAAATCCTACCTAGTGGTGAGCAACCCTCCCACTCGGGGGCTTAGCTGCAGTCCAGTGCTCGTCTATGTTTGAAAAATCCTACCGAGTGGTGAGCAACCCTCCCACTCGGGGGCTTAGCTGCAGTCCAGTACTCGCGGAAGTTTGAAAAATGCTACCGAGTGGTGAGCAACCCTCTCACTCGGGGGCTTAGCTGCAGTCAAGTGCTCGCCTAAGTTTGAAAAATCCTACCGAGTGGTGAGCAACCCTCTCACTCGGTGGCTTAGCTGCAGTACAGTCCTCGCCTAAGTGTCAAAAATCCTACCGAGTGGTGAGCAACCCTCTCACTCGGGGGCTTAGCTGCAGTCCAGTACTTGCCTAAGTTTGAAAATTCCTACCGAGTGGTCAGCAACCCTCTCACTCGGGGGCTTAGCTGTAGTCCAGTACTCGCCTATGTTTCAAAAATCCTACCGAGTGGTGAGCAACCCTCTCACTCGGGGGCTTAGCTGCAGTCCAGTACTCGCCTAAGTTTGAAAAATCCTACCGAGTGGTGAGCAGCCCGCTCACTCGGGGGCTTAGCTGCAGTCCAGTACTCGCCTAAGTTTGAAAAATCCCATCGAGTGGTGAGCAACCCCCCCATTTGGGGGCTTAGGTGAAGTCGAGTACTCGCTTAAGTTTGAAAAATCCTACCAAGTGGTGAGCAACCCTCTCACTCGGGGGCTTAGCTGCAGTCCAGTGCTCGCCTAAGTTTGAAAAATCCTACCGAGTGGTGAGCAATCCTCTCACTCGGGGGCTTAGCTGCAGTCCATTACTCGCCTAAGTTTGAAAAATCCTACCGAGTGTTGAGCAACCCTCCCACTCGGGGGCTTAGCTGCAGTCCAGTACTCGCCTAAGTTTGAAAAATCCTACCGAGTGGTGAGCAACCCTCTCACTCGGGGGCTTAGCTGCAGTCCAGTGCTCGCCTAAGTTTGAAAAATCCTACCGAGTGGTGAGCAACCCTCCCACTCGGGGGCTTAGCTGCAGTCCAGTGCTCGTCTAAGTTTGAAAAATCCTACCGAGTGGTGAGCAACCCTCCCACTCGGGGGCTTAGCTGCAGTCCTGTACTCGCCGAAGTTTGAAAAATGCTACCGAGTGGTGAGCAACCCTCTCACTCGGGGGCTTAGCTGCAGTCAAGTGCTCGCCTATGTTTCAAAAATCCTACCGAGTGGTGAGCAACCCTCTCACTCGGTGGCTTAGCTGCAGTACAGTCCTCGCCTAAGTTTCAAAAATCCTACCGAGTGTTGAGCAACCCTCCCACTCGGGGGCTTAGCTGCAGTCCAGTACTCGCCTAAGTTTGAAAATTCCTACCGAGTGGTCAGCAACCCTCTCACTCGGGGGCTTAGCTGTAGTCCAGTACTCGCCTATGTTTCAAAAATCCTACCGAGTGGTGAGCAACCCTCTCACTCGGGGGCTTAGCTGCAGTCCAGTACTCGCCTAAGTTTGAAAAATCCTACCGAGTGGTGAGCAGCCCGCTCACTCGGGGGCTTAGCTGTAGTCCAGTACTCGCCTAAGTTTGAAAAATCCTATCGAGTGGTGAGCAACCCCCCCATTTGGGGGCTTAGGTGAAGTCGAGTACTCGCCTAAGTTTGAAAAATCCTACCAAGTGGTGAGCAACCCTCTCACTTGGGGGCATAGCTGCAGTCGAGTACTTGGCTAAGTTTGAAAAATCCTATCGAGTGGTGAGCAACCCTCTCACTCGGGGGCTTAGCTGCAGTCCAGTGCTCGCCTAAGTTTGAAAAATCCTACCGAGTGGTGAGCAACCCTCTCACTCGGGGGCTTAGCTGCAGTCCAGTACTTGCCTAAGTTTGAAAAATCCTACCGAGTGGTGAGCAACCCTCCCACTCGGGAGCTTAGCTGCAGTCCAGTACTCGCCTAAGTTTGAAAAATCCAACCGAGTGGTGAGCAACCCTCCCACTCGGGGGCTTAGCTGCAGTCCAGTACTCGCCTAAGTTTGAAAAATCCTACCGAGTGTTGAGCAACCCTCCCACTCGGGGGCATAGCTGCAGTCCAGTACTCGCCTAAGTTTGAAAAATCCTACCGAGTGGTGAGCAACCCTCCTACTCGGGGGCTTAGCTGCAGTCCAGTGCTCGTCAAAGTTTGAAAAATCCTACCGAGTGGTGAGCAACCCTCCCACTCGGGGGCTTAGCTGCAGTCCAGTGCTCGTCTAAGTTTGAAAAATCCTACCGAGTGGTGAGCAACCCTCCCACTCGGGGGCTTAGCTGCAGTCCAGTACTCGCGGAAGTTTGAAAAATGCTACCGAGTGGTGAGCAACCCTCTCACTCGGGGGCTTAGCTGCAGTCAAGTGCTCGCCTAAGTTTGAAAAATCCTACCGAGTGGTGAGCAACCCTCTCACTCGGTGGCTTAGCTGCAGTACAGTCCTCGCCTAAGTTTCAAAAATCCTACCGAGTGTTGAGCAACCCTCCCACTCGGGGGCTTAGCTGCAGTCCAGTACTTGCCTAAGTTTGAAAATTCCTACCGAGTGGTCAGCAACCCTCTCCCTCGGGGGCTTAGCTGTAGTCCAGTACTCGCCTATGTTTTAAAAATCCTACCGAGTGGTGAGCAACCCTCTCACTCGGGGGCTTAGCTGCAGTCCAGTACTCGCCTAAGTTTGAAAAATCCTACCGAGTGGTGAGCAGCCCGCTCACTCGGGGGCTTAGCTGCAGTCCAGTACTCGCCTAAGTTTGAAAAATCCCATCGAGTGGTGAGCAACCCCCCCATTTGGGGGCTTAGGTGAAGTCGAGTACTCGCTTAAGTTTGAAAAATCCTACCAAGTGGTGAGCAACCCTCTCACTCGGGGGCTTAGCTGCAGTCCAGTGCTCGCCTAAGTTTGAAAAATCCTACCGAGTGGTGAGCAACCCTCTCACTCGGGGGCTTAGCTGCAGTCCAGTACTCGCCTAAGTTTGAAAAATCCTACCGAGTGTTGAGCAACCCTCCCACTCGGGGGCTTAGCTGCAGTCCAGTACTCGCCTAAGTTTGAAAAATCCTACCGAGTGGTGAGCAACCCTCTCACTCGGGGGCTTAGCTGCAGTCCAGTGCTCGCCTAAGTTTGAAAAATCCTACCGAGTGGTGAGCAACCCTCCCACTCGGGGGCTTAGCTGCAGTCCAGTGCTCGTCTAAGTTTGAAAAATCCTACCGAGTGGTGAGCAACCCTCCCACTCGGGGGCTTAGCTGCAGTCCAGTACTCGCCGAAGTTTGAAAAATGCTACCGAGTGGTGAGCAACCCTCTCACTCGGGGGCTTAGCTGCAGTCAAGTGCTCGCCTATGTTTCAAAAATCCTACCGAGTGGTGAGCAACCCTCTCACTCGGTGGCTTAGCTGCAGTACAGTCCTCGCCTAAGTTTCAAAAATCCTACCGAGTGTTGAGCAACCCTCCCACTCGGGGGCTTAGCTGCAGTCCAGTACTCGCCTAAGTTTGAAAATTCCTACCGAGTGGTCAGCAACCCTCTCACTCGGTGGCTTAGCTGTAGTCCAGTACTCGCCTATGTTTCAAAAATCCTACCGAGTGGTGAGCAACCCTCTCACTCGGGGGCTTAGCTGCAGTCCAGTACTCGCCTAAGTTTGAAAAATCCTACCGAGTGGTGAGCAGCCCGCTCACTCGGGGGCTTAGCTGTAGTCCAGTACTCGCCTAAGTTTGAAAAATCCTATCGAGTGGTGAGCAACCCCCCCATTTGGGGGCTTAGGTGAAGTCGAGTACTCGCCTAAGTTTGAAAAATCCTACCAAGTGGTGAGCAACCCTCTCACTTGGGGGCATAGCTGCAGTCCAGTACTTGGCTAAGTTTGAAAAATCCTATCGAGTGGTGAGCAACCCTCTCACTCGGGGGCTTAGCTGCAGTCCAGTGCTCGCCTAAGTTTGAAAAATCCTACCGAGTGGTGAGCAACCCTCTCACTCGGGGGCTTAGCTGCAGTCCAGTACTCGCCTAAGTTTGAAAAATCCCATCGAGTGGTGAGCAACCCCCCCATTTGGGGGCTTAGGTGAAGTCGAGTACTCGCTTAAGTTTGAAAAATCCTACCAAGTGGTGAGCAACCCTCTCACTCGGGGGCTTAGCTGCAGTCCAGTGCTCGCCTAAGTTTGAAAAATCCTACCGAGTGGTGAGCAACCCTCTCACTCGGGGGCTTAGCTGCAGTCCAGTACTCGCCTAAGTTTGAAAAATCCTACCGAGTGTTGAGCAACCCTCCCACTCGGGGGCTTAGCTGCAGTCCAGTACTCGCCTAAGTTTGAAAAATCCTACCGAGTGGTGAGCAACCCTCTCACTCGGGGGCTTAGCTGCAGTCCAGTGCTCGCCTAAGTTTGAAAAATCCTACCGAGTGGTGAGCAACCCTCCCACTCGGGGGCTTAGCTGCAGTCCAGTGCTCGTCTAAGTTTGAAAAATCCTACCGAGTGGTGAGCAACCCTCCCACTCGGGGGCTTAGCTGCAGTCCAGTACTCGCGGAAGTTTGAAAAATGCTACCGAGTGGTGAGCAACCCTCTCACTCGGGGGCTTAGCTGCAGTCAAGTGCTCGCCTAAGTTTGAAAAATCCTACCGAGTGGTGAGCAACCCTCTCACTCGGTGGCTTAGCTGCAGTACAGTCCTCGCCTAAGTTTCAAAAATCCTACCGAGTGTTGAGCAACCCTCCCACTCGGGGGCTTAGCTGCAGTCCAGTACTTGCCTAAGTTTGAAAATTCCTACCGAGTGGTCAGCAACCCTCTCACTCGGGGGCTTAGCTGTAGTCCAGTACTCGCCTATGTTTTAAAAATCCTACCGAGTGGTGAGCAACCCTCTCACTCGGGGGCTTAGCTGCAGTCCAGTACTCGCCTAAGTTTGAAAAATCCTACCGAGTGGTGAGCAGCCCGCTCACTCGGGGGCTTAGCTGCAGTCCAGTACTCGCCTAAGTTTGAAAAATCCCATCGAGTGGTGAGCAACCCCCCCATTTGGGGGCTTAGGTGAAGTCGAGTACTCGCTTAAGTTTGAAAAATCCTACCAAGTGGTGAGCAACCCTCTCACTCGGGGGCTTAGCTGCAGTCCAGTGCTCGCCTAAGTTTGAAAAATCCTACCGAGTGGTGAGCAACCCTCTCACTCGGGGGCTTAGCTGCAGTCCAGTACTCGCCTAAGTTTGAAAAATCCTACCGAGTGTTGAGCAACCCTCCCACTCGGGGGCTTAGCTGCAGTCCAGTACTCGCCTAAGTTTGAAAAATCCTACCGAGTGGTGAGCAACCCTCTCACTCGGGGGCTTAGCTGCAGTCCAGTGCTCGCCTAAGTTTGAAAAATCCTACCGAGTGGTGAGCAACCCTCCCACTCGGGGGCTTAGCTGCAGTCCAGTGCTCGTCTAAGTTTGAAAAATCCTACCGAGTGGTGAGCAACCCTCCCACTCGGGGGCTTAGCTGCAGTCCAGTACTCGCCGAAGTTTGAAAAATTCTACCGAGTGGTGAGCAACCCTCTCACTCGGGGGCTTAGCTGCAGTCAAGTGCTCGCCTATGTTTCAAAAATCCTACCGAGTGGTGAGCAACCCTCTCACTCGGTGGCTTAGCTGCAGTACAGTCCTCGCCTAAGTTTCAAAAATCCTACCGAGTGTTGAGCAACCCTCCCACTCGGGGGCTTAGCTGCAGTCCAGTACTCGCCTAAGTTTGAAAATTCCTACCGAGTGGTCAGCAACCCTCTCACTCGCTGGCTTAGCTGTAGTCCAGTACTCGCCTATGTTTCAAAAATCCTACCGAGTGGTGAGCAACCCTCTCACTCGGGGGCTTAGCTGCAGTCCAGTACTCGCCTAAGTTTGAAAAATCCTACCGAGTGGTGAGCAGCCCGCTCACTCGGGGGCTTAGCTGTAGTCCAGTACTCGCCTAAGTTTGAAAAATCCTATCGAGTGGTGAGCAACCCCCCCATTTGGGGGCTTAGGTGAAGTCGAGTACTCGCCTAAGTTTGAAAAATCCTACCAAGTGGTGAGCAACCCTCTCACTTGGGGGCATAGCTGCAGTCCAGTACTTGGCTAAGTTTGAAAAATCCTATCGAGTGGTGAGCAACCCTCTCACTCGGGGGCTTAGCTGCAGTCCAGTGCTCGCCTAAGTTTGAAAAATCCTACCGAGTGGTGAGCAACCCTCTCACTCGGGGGCTTAGCTGCAGTCCAGTACTCGCCTAAGTTTGAAAAATCCCATCGAGTGGTGAGCAACCCCCCCATTTGGGGGCTTAGGTGAAGTCGAGTACTCGCTTAAGTTTGAAAAATCCTACCAAGTGGTGAGCAACCCTCTCACTCGGGGGCTTAGCTGCAGTCCAGTGCTCGCCTAAGTTTGAAAAATCCTACCGAGTGGTGAGCAACCCTCTCACTCGGGGGCTTAGCTGCAGTCCAGTACTCGCCTAAGTTTGAAAAATCCTACCGAGTGTTGAGCAACCCTCCCACTCGGGGGCTTAGCTGCAGTCCAGTACTCGCTTAAGTTTGAAAAATCCTACCGAGTGGTGAGCAACCCTCTCACTCGGGGGCTTAGCTGCAGTCCAGTGCTCGCCTAAGTTTGAAAAATCCTACCGAGTGGTGAGCAACCCTCCCACTCGGGGGCTTAGCTGCAGTCCAGTGCTCGTCTAAGTTTGAAAAATCCTACCGAGTGGTGAGCAACCCTCCCACTCGGGGGCTTAGCTGCAGTCCAGTACTCGCCGAAGTTTGAAAAATGCTACCGAGTGGTGAGCAACCCTCTCACTCGGGGGCTTAGCTCCAGTCAAGTGCTCGCCTATGTTTCAAAAATCCTACCGAGTGGTGAGCAACCCTCTCACTCGGTGGCTTAGCTGCAGTACAGTCCTCGCCTAAGTTTCAAAAATCCTACCGAGTGTTGAGCAACCCTCCCACTCGGGGGCTTAGCTGCAGTCCAGTACTCGCCTAAGTTTGAAAATTCCTACCGAGTGGTCAGCAACCCTCTCACTCGGGGGCTTAGCTGTAGTCCAGTACTCGCCTATGTTTCAAAAATCCTACCGAGTGGTGAGCAACCCTCTCACTCGGGGGCTTAGCTGCAGTCCAGTACTCGCCTAAGTTTGAAAAATCCTACCGAGTGGTGAGCAGCCCGCTCACTCGGGGGCTTAGCTGTAGTCCAGTACTCGCCTAAGTTTGAAAAATCCTATCGAGTGGTGAGCAACCCCCCCATTTGGGGGCTTAGGTGAAGTCGAGTACTCGCCTAAGTTTGAAAAATCCTACCAAGTGGTGAGCAACCCTCTCACTTGGGGGCATAGCTGCAGTCCAGTACTTGGCTAAGTTTGAAAAATCCTATCGAGTGGTGAGCAACCCTCTCACTCGGGGGCTTAGCTGCAGTCCAGTGCTCGCCTAAGTTTGAAAAATCCTACCGAGTGGTGAGCAACCCTCTCACTCGGGGGCTTAGCTGCAGTCCAGTACTTGCCTAAGTTTGAAAAATCCTACCGAGTGGTGAGCAACCCTCCCACTCGGGGGCTTAGCTGCAGTCCAGTACTCGCCTAAGTTTGAAAAATCCAACCGAGTGGTGAGCAACCCTCCCACTCGGGGGCTTAGCTGCAGTCCAGTACTCGCCTAAGTTTGAAAAATCCTACCGAGTGTTGAGCAACCCTCCCACTCGGGGGCTTAGCTGCAGTCCAGTACTCGCGCTAAGTTTGAAAAATCCAACCGAGTGGTGAGCAACCCTCCCACTCGGGGGCTTAGCTGCAGTCCAGTGCTCGTCAAAGTTTGAAAAATCCTACCGAGTGGTGAGCAACCCTCCCACTCAGGGGCTTAGCTGCAGTCCAGTGCTCGTCTAAGTTTGAAAAATCCTACCGAGTGGTGAGCAACCCTCCCACTCGGGGGCTTAGCTGCAGTCCAGTACTCGCGGAAGTTTGAAAAATGCTACCGAGTGGTGAGCAACCCTCTCACTCGGGGGCTTAGCTGCAGTCAAGTGCTCGCCTAAGTTTGAAAAATCCTACCGAGTGGTGAGCAACCCTCTCACTCGGTGGCTTAGCTGCAGTACAGTCCTCGCCTAAGTTTCAAAAATCCTACCGAGTGTTGAGCAACCCTCCCACTCGGGGGCTTAGCTGCAGTCCAGTACTTGCGTAAGTTTGAAAATTCCTACCGAGTGGTCAGCAACCCTCTCACTCGGGGGCTTAGCTGTAGTCCAGTACTCGCCTATGTTTCAAAAATCCTACCGAGTGGTGAGCAACCCTCTCACTCGGGGGCTTAGCTGCAGTCCAGTACTCGCCTAAGTTTGAAAAATCCTACCGAGTGGTGAGCAGCCCGCTCACTCGGGGGCTTAGCTGCAGTCCAGTACTCGCCTAAGTTTGAAAAATCCCATCGAGTGGTGAGCAACCCCCCCATTTGGGGGCTTAGGTGAAGTCGATTACTCGCTTAAGTTTGAAAAATCCTACCAAGTGGTGAGCAACCCTCTCACTCGGGGGCTTAGCTGCAGTCCAGTGCTCGCCTAAGTTTGAAAAATCCTACCGAGTGGTGAGCAACCCTCTCACTCGGGGGCTTAGCTGCAGTCCAGTACTCGCCTAAGTTTGAAAAATCCTACCGAGTGGTGAGCAGCCCGCTCACTCGGGGGCTTAGCTGCAGTCCAGTACTCGCCTAAGTTTGAAAAATCCCATCGAGTGGTGAGCAACCCCCCCATTTGGGGGCTTAGGTGAAGTCGAGTACTCGCTTAAGTTTGAAAAATCCTACCAAGTGGTGAGCAACCCTCTCAATCGGGGGCTTAGCTGCAGTCCAGTGCTCGCCTAAGTTTGAAAAATCCTACCGAGTGGTGAGCAACCCTCTCACTCGGGGGCTTAGCTGCAGTCCAGTACTCGCCTAAGTTTGAAAAATCCTACCGAGTGTTGAGCAACCCTCCCACTCGGGGGCTTAGCTGCAGTCCAGTACTCGCCTAAGTTTGAAAAATCCTACCGAGTGGTGAGCAACCCTCTCACTCGGGGGCTTAGCTGCAGTCCAGTGCTCGCCTAAGTTTGAAAAATCCTACCGAGTGGTGAGCAACCCTCCCACTCGGGGGCTTAGCTGCAGTCCAGTGCTCGTCTAAGTTTGAAAAATCCTACCGAGTGGTGAGCAACCCTCCCACTCGGGGGCTTAGCTGCAGTCCAGTACTCGCCGAAGTTTGAAAAATGCTACCGAGTGGTGAGCAACCCTCTCACTCGGGGGCTTAGCTGCAGTCAAGTGCTCGCCTATGTTTCAAAAATCCTACCGAGTGGTGAGCAACCCTCTCACTCGGTGGCTTAGCTGCAGTACAGTCCTCGCCTAAGTTTCAAAAATCCTACCGAGTGTTGAGCAACCCTCCCACTCGGGGGCTTAGCTGCAGTCCAGTACTCGCCTAAGTTTGAAAATTCCTACCGAGTGGTCAGCAACCCTCTCACTCGGGGGCTTAGCTGTAGTCCAGTACTCGCCTATGTTTCAAAAATCCTACCGAGTGGTGAGCAACCCTCTCACTCGGGGGCTTAGCTGCAGTCCAGTACTCGCCTAAGTTTGAAAAATCCTACCGAGTGGTGAGCAGCCCGCTCACTCGGGGGCTTAGCTGTAGTCCAGTACTCGCCTAAGTTTGAAAAATCCTATCGAGTGGTGAGCAACCCCCCCATTTGGGGGCTTAGGTGAAGTCGAGTACTCGCCTAAGTTTGAAAAATCCTACCAAGTGGTGAGCAACCCTCTCACTTGGGGGCATAGTTGCAGTCCAGTACTTGGCTAAGTTTGAAAAATCCTATCGAGTGGTGAGCAACCCTCTCACTCGGGGGCTTAGCTGCAGTCCAGTGCTCGCCTAAGTTTGAAAAATCCTACCGAGTGGTGAGCAACCCTCTCACTCGGGGGCTTAGCTGCAGTCCAGTACTTGCCTAAGTTTGAAAAATCCTACCGAGTGGTGAGCAACCCTCCCACTCGGGGGCATAGCTGCAGTCCAGTACTCGCCTAAGTTTGAAAAATCCAACCGAGTGGTGAGCAACCCTCCCAGTCGGGGGCTTAGCTGCAGTCCAGTACTCGCCTAAGTTTGAAAAATCCTACCGAGTGTTGAGCAACCCTCCCACTCGGGGGCTTAGCTGCAGTCCAGTACTCGCCTAAGTTTGAAAAATCCTACCGAGTGGTGAGCAACCCTCCCACTCGGGGGCTTAGCTACAGTCCAGTGCTCGTCTAAGTTTGAAAAATCCTACCGAGTGGTGAGCAACCCTCCCACTCGGGGGCTTAGCTGCAGTCCGGTGCTCGTCTAAGTTTGAAAAATCCTACCGAGTGGTGAGCAACCCTCCCACTCGGGGGCTTAGCTGCAGTCCAGTACTCGCGGAAGTTTGAAAAATGCTACCGAGTGGTGAGCAACCCTCTCACTCGGGGGCTTAGCTGCAGTCAAGTGCTCGCCTAAGTTTGAAAAATCCTACCGAGTGGTGAGCAACCCTCTCACTCGGTGGCTTAGCTGCAGTACAGTCCTCGCCTAAGTTTCAAAAATCCTACCGAGTGTTGAGCAACCCTCCCACTCGGGGGCTTAGCTGCAGTCCAGTACTTGCCTAAGTTTGAAAATTCCTACCGAGTGGTCAGCAACCCTCTCACTCGGGGGCTTAGCTGTAGTCCAGTACTCGCCTATGTTTCAAAAATCCTACCGAGTGGTGAGCAACCCTCTCACTCGGGGGCTTAGCTGCAGTCCAGTACTCGCCTAAGTTTGAAAAATCCTACCGAGTGGTGAGCAGCCCGCTCACTCGGGGGCTTAGCTGCAGTCCAGTACTCGCCTAAGTTTGAAAAATCCCATCGAGTGGTGAGCAACCCCCCCATTTGGGGGCTTAGGTGAAGTCGAGTACTCGCTTAAGTTTGAAAAATCCTACCAAGTGGTGAGCAACCCTCTCACTCGGGGGCTTAGCTGCAGTCCAGTGCTCGCCTAAGTTTGAAAAATCCTACCGAGTGGTGAGCAACCCTCTCACTCGGGGGCTTAGCTGCAGTCCAGTACTTGCCTAAGTTTGAAAAATACCACCGAGTGGTGAGCAACCCTCCCACTCGGGGGCTTAGCTGCAGTCCAGTACTCGCCTAAGTTTGAAAAATCCTACCGAGTGGTGAGCAGCCCGCTCACTCGGGGGCTTAGCTGCAGTCCAGTACTCGCCTAAGTTTGAAAAATCCTATCGAGTGGTGAGCAACCCCCCCCCCCCCATTTGGGGGCTTAGGTGAAGTCGAGTACTCGCCTAAGTTTGAAAAATCCTACCAAGTGGTGAGCAACCCTCTCACTTGGGGGCTTAGCTGCAGTCCAGTACTTGGCTAAGTTTGAAAAATCCTATTGAGTGGTGAGCAACCCTCTCACTCGGGGGCTTAGCTGCAGTCCAGTGCTCGCCTAAGTTTGAAAAATCCTACCGAGTGGTGAGCAACCCTCTCACTCGGGGGCTTAGCTGCCGTCCAGTACTCGCCTAAGTTTGAAAAATCCTACCGAGTGGTGAGCAACCCTCCCACTCGGGGGCTTAGCTGCAGTCCAGTACTCGCCTAAGTTTGAAAAATCCTACCGAGTGGTGAGCAACCCTCCCACTCGGGGGCTTAGCTGTAGTCCAGTACTCGCCTAAGTTTGAAAAATCCTACCGAGTGTTGAGCAACCCTCCCACTCGGGGGCTTAGCTGCAGTCCAGTACTCGCCTAAGTTTGAAAAATCCTACCGAGTGGTGAACAACCCTCCACTCGGGGGCTTAGCTGCAGTCCAGTACTCGCCTAAGTTTGAAAAATCCTATCGAGTGGTGAGCAACCCCCCCCCATTTGGGGGCTTAGGTGAAGTCGAGTACTCGCCTAAGTTTGAAAAATCCTACCAAGTGGTGAGCAACCCTCTCACTTGGGGGCTTAGCTGCAGTCCAGTACTTGGCTAAGTTTGAAAAATCCTATTGAGTGGTGAGCAACCCTCTCACTCGGGGGCTTAGCTGCAGTCCAGTGCTCGCCTAAGTTTGAAAAATCCTACCGAGTGGTGAGCAACCCTCTCACTCGGGGGCTTAGCTGCAGTCCAGTACTCGCCTAAGTTTGAAAAATCCTACCGAGTGGTGAGCAACCCTCCCACTCGGGGGCTTAGCTGCAGTCCAGTACTCGCCTAAGTTTGAAAAATCCTACCGAGTGGTGAGCAACCCTCCCACTCGGGGGCTTAGCTGCAGTCCAGTACTCGCCTAAGTTTGAAAAATCCTACCGAGTGTTGAGCAACCCTCCCACTCGGGGGCTTAGCTGCAGTCCAGTACTCGCCTAAGTTTGAAAAATCCTACCGAGTGGTGAGCAACCCTCCCACTCGGCGGCTTAGCTGCAGTCCAGTGCTCGTCTAAGTTTGAAAAATCCTACCGAGTGGTGAGCAACCCTCCCACTCGGGGGCTTAGCTGCAGTCCATTGCTCGTCTAAGTTTGAAAAATCCTACCGAGTGGTGAGCAACCCTCCCACTCGGGGGCTTAGCTGCAGTCCAGTACTCGCCGAAGTTTGAAAAATGCTACCGAGTGGTGAGCAACCCTCTCACTCGGGGGCTTAGCTGCAGTCAAGTGCTCGCCTAAGTTTGAAAAATCCTACCGAGTGGTGAGCAACCCTCTCACTCGGTGGCTTAGCTGCAGTACAGTCCTCGCCTAAGTTTCAAAAATCCTACCGAGTGTTGAGCAACCCTCCCACTCGGGGGCTTAGCTGCAGTCCAGTACTTGCCTAAGTTTGAAAATTCCTACCGAGTGGTCAGCAACCCTCTCACTCGGGGGCTTAGCTGTAGTCCAGTACTCGCCTATGTTTCAAAAATCTTACCGAGTGGTGAGCAACCCTCTCACTCGGGGGCTTAGCTGCAGTCCAGTACTCGCCTAAGTTTGAAAAATCCTACCGAGTGGTGAGCAGCCCGCTCACTCGGGGGCTTAGCTGCAGTCCAGTACTCGCCTAAGTTTGAAAAATCCCATCGAGTGGTGAGCAACCCCCCCATTTGGGGGCTTAGGTGAAGTCGAGTACTCGCTTAAGTTTGAAAAATCCTACCAAGTGGTGAGCAACCCTCTCACTCGGGGGCTTAGCTGCAGTCCAGTGCTCGCCTAAGTTTGAAAAATCCTACCGAGTGGTGAGCAACCCTCTCACTCGGGGGCTTAGCTGCAGTCCAGTACTTGCCTAAGTTTGAAAAATACCACCGAGTGGTGAGCAACCCTCCCACTCGGGGGCTTAGCTGCAGTCCAGTACTCGACTAAGTTTGAAAAATCCTACCGAGTGGTGAGCAGCCCGCTCACTCAGGGGCTTAGCTACAGTCCAGTACTCGCCTAAGTTTGAAAAATCCTATCGAGTGGTGAGCAACCCCCCCCCCCATTTGGGGGCTTAGGTGAAGTCGAGTACTCGCCTAAGTTTGAAAAATCCTACCAAGTGGTGAGCAACCCTCTCACTTGGGGGCTTAGCTGCAGTCCAGTACTTGGCTAAGTTTGAAAAATCCTATTGAGTGTTGAGCAACCCTCTCACTCGGGGGCTTAGCTGCAGTCCAGTGCTCGCCTAAGTTTGAAAAATCCTACCGAGTGGTGAGCAACCCTCTCACTCGGGGGCTTAGCTGCAGTCCAGTACTCGCCTAAGTTTGAAAAATCCTACCGAGTGGTGAGCAACCCTCCCACTCGGGGGCTTAGCTGCAGTCCAGTACTCGCCTAAGTTTGAAAAATCCTACCGAGTGGTGAGCAACCCTCCCACTCGGGGGCTTAGCTGCAGTCCAGTACTCGCCTAAGTTTGAAAAATCCTACCGAGTGTTGAGCAACCCTCCCACTCGGGGGCTTAGCTGCAGTCCAGTACTCGCCTAAGTTTGAAAAATCCTACCGAGTGGTGAGCAACCCTCCCACTCGGGGGCTTAGCTGCAGTCCAGTGCTCGTCTAAGTTTGAAAAATCCTACCGAGTGGTGAGCAACCCTCCCACTCGGGGGCTTAGCTGCAGTCCAGTACTCGCCGAAGTTTGAAAAATGCTACCGAGTGGTGAGCAACCCTCTCACTCGGGGGCTTAGCTGCAGTCAAGTGCTCGCCTAAGTTTGAAAAATCCTACCGAGTGGTGAGCAACCCTCTCACTCGGTGGCTTAGCTGCAGTACAGTCCTCGCCTAAGTTTCAAAAATCCTACGGAGTGTTGAGCAACCCTCCCACTCGGGGGCTTAGCTGCAGTCCAGTACTTGCCTAAGTTTGAAAATTCCTACCGAGTGGTCAGCAACCCTCTCACTCGGGGGCTTAGCTGTAGTCCAGTACTCGCCTATGTTTCAAAAATCCTACCGAGTGGTGAGCAACCCTCTCACTCGGGGGCTTAGCTGCAGTCCAGTACTCGCCTAAGTTTGAAAAATCCTACCGAGTGGTGAGCAGCCCGCTCACTCGGGGGCTTAGCTGCAGTCCAGTACTCGCCTAAGTTTGAAAAATCCCATCGAGTAGTGAGCAACCCCCCCATTTGGGGGCTTAGGTGAAGTCGAGTACTCGCCTAAGTTTGAAAAATCCTACCAAGTGGTGAGCAACCCTCTCACTCGGGGGCTTAGCTGCTTTCCAGTACTTGGCTATGTTTGAAAAATCCTATCGAGTGGTGAGCAACCCTCTCACTCGGGGGCTTAGATGCAGTCCAGTGCTCGCCTAAGTTTGAAAAATCCTACCGAGTGGTTAGCAACCCTCTCACTCGGGGGCTTAGCTGCAGTCCAGTACTTGCCTAAGTTAGAAAAATCCTACCGAGTGGTGAGCAACCCTCCCACTCGGGGGCTTAGATGCAGTCCAGTACTCGCCTAAGTTTGAAAAATCCTACCGAGTGGTGAGCAACCCTCCCACTCGGGGGCTTAGCTGCAGTCCAGTACTCGCCTAAGTTTGAAAAATCCTACCGAGTGTAGAGCAACCCTCCCACTCGGGGGCTTAGCTGCAGTCCAGTACTCGCCTAAGTTTGAAAAATCCTACCGAGTGGTGAGCAACCCTCCCACTCAGGGGCTTCGCTGCAGACCAGTACTCGCCTAAGTTTGAAAAATCCAACCGAGTGGTGAGCAACCCTCCCACTCGGGGGCTTAGCTGCAGTCCAGTACTCGCCTAAGTTTGAAAAATCCTACCGAGTGGTGAGCAACCCTCTCACTCGGGGGCTTAGCTGCAGTCCAGTACTTGGCTTAGTTTGAAAAATCCTATCGAGTGGTGAGCAACCCTCTCACTCGGGGGCTTAGCTGCAGTCAAGTACTCGCCTAAGTTTGGAAAATCCTACTGAGTGGTGAGCCACCCCCCACTCGGGGGCTTAGCTGCAGTCAAGTGCTCGTCTAAGTTTGGAAAATCCTACCAAGTGGTGAGCAACCCCCCCCCCCCACTCGGGGGCTTAGATGCAGTCCAGTACTCGCCTAAGTTTGAAAAATCCTACCGAGTGGTGAGCAACCCTCCTACTCGGGGGCTTAGCTGCAGTCCAGTACTCGCCTAAGTTTGAAAAATCCTATCGAGTGGTGAGCAACCCTCTCACTCGGTGGCTTAGCTGCAGTCCAGTACTCGCCTAAGTTTGAAAAATCCTACCGAGTGTTGAGCAACCCTCCCACTCGGGGGCTTAGCTGCAGTCCAGTACTGGCCTAAGTTTGGAAAATCCTACCGAGTGGTGAGCAACCCTCTCACTCGGGGGCTTAGCTGCAGTCCAGTACTCGCCTAAGTTTCAAAAATCCTATCGAGTGGTGAGCAACCCTCTCACTCGGGGGCTTAGCTGCAGTCCAGTACTCGCCTATGTTTGAAAAATCCTACCGAGTGTAGAGCAACCCTCCCACTCGGGGGCTTAGCTGCAGTCCAGTACTCGCCTAAGTTTGAAAAATCCTACCGAGTGGTGAGCAACCCTCCCACTCAGGGGCTTCGCTGCAGACCAGTACTCGCCTAAGTTTGAAAAATCCTACCGAGTGGTGAGCAACCCTCCCACTCGGGGGCTTAGCTGCAGTCCAGTACTCGCCTAAGTTTGAAAAATCCTACCGAGTGGTGAGCAACCCTCTCACTCGGGGGCTTAGCTGCAGTCCAGTACTTGGCTTAGTTTGAAAAATCCTATCGAGTGGTGAGCAACCCTCTCACTCGGGGGCTTAGCTGCAGTCAAGTACTCGCCTAAGTTTGGAAAATCCTACTGAGTGGTGAGCCACCCCCCACTCGGGGGCTTAGCTGCAGTCAAGTGCTCGTCTAAGTTTGGAAAATCCTACCAAGTGGTGAGCAACCCCCCCCCCCCCCACTCGGGGGCTTAGATGCAGTCCAGTACTCGCCTAAGTTTGAAAAATCCTACCGAGTGGTGAGCAACCCTCCTACTCGGGGGCTTAGCTGCAGTCCAGTACTCGCCTAAGTTTGAAAAATCCTATCGAGTGGTGAGCAACCCTCTCACTCGGTGGCTTAGCTGCAGTCCAGTACTCGCCTAAGTTTGAAAAATCCTACCGAGTGTTGAGCAACCCTCCCACTCGGGGGCTTAGCTGCAGTCCAGTACTGGCCTAAGTTTGGAAAATCCTACCGAGTGGTGAGCAACCCTCTCACTCGGGGGCTTAGCTGCAGTCCAGTACTCGCCTAAGTTTCAAAAATCCTATCGAGTGGTGAGCAACCCTCTCACTCGGGGGCTTAGCTGCAGTCCAGTACTCGCCTAAGTTTGAAAATTCCTACCGAGTGGTGAGCAACCTACTCACTCGGGGGCTTAGCTGCAGTCCAGTACTCGCCTAAGTATGAAAAATCCTACCGAGTGGTGGCAACCCCCCCACTCGGGGGCTTAGCTGATGTCCAGTACTCGCCTAAGTTTGAAAAAATCCTACCGAGTGGTGACTAACCCTCCCACTCGGGGGCTTAGCTGTAGTCCAGTACTCGCCTAAGTTTGAAAAATCCTACCGAGTGTTGAGCAACCCTCCCACTCGGGGGCTTAGCTGCAGTACAGTACTCGCCTAAGTTTGAAAAATCCTACCGAGTGGTCAGCAACCCTCTCACTCGGGGGCTTAGCTGCAGTCCAGTACTCGCCTAAGTTTGAAAAATCCTATCGAGTGGTGAGCAACCCTCTCACTCGGGGGCTTAGCTGCAGTCCAGTACTTGGCTAAGTTTGAAAAATCCTATCGAGTGGTGAGCAACCTCTCAATCGGTGGCTTAGCTGCAGTCAAGTGCTCGCCTAAGTTTGAAAAATCCTACCGAGTGGTGAGCAACCCTCTCACTCGGTGGCTTAGCTGCAGTACAGTCCTCGCCTAAGTTTCAAAAATCCTACCGAGTGTTGAGCAACCCTCCCACTCGGGGGCTTAGCTGCAGTCCAGTACTTGCCTAAGTTTGAAAATTCCTACCGAGTGGTCAGCAACCCTCTCACTCGGGGGCTTAGCTGTAGTCCAGTACTCGCCTATGTTTCAAAAATCCTACCGAGTGGTGAGCAACCCTCTCACTCGGGGGCTTAGCTGCAGTCCAGTACTCGCCTAAGTTTGAAAAATCCTACCGAGCGGTGAGCAGCCCGCTCACTCGGGGGCTTAGCTGCAGTCCAGTACTCGCCTAAGTTTGAAAAATCCCATCGAGTAGTGAGCAACCCCCCCATTTGGGGGCTTAGGTGAAGTCGAGTACTCGCCTAAGTTTGAAAAATCCTACCAAGTGGTGAGCAACCCTCTCACTCGGGGGCTTAGCTGCAGTCCAGTACTTGGCTAAGTTTGAAAAATCCTATCGAGTGGTGAGCAACCCTCTCACTCGGGGGCTTAGCTGCAGTCCAGTGCTCGCCTAAGTTTGAAAAATCCTACCGAGTGGTTAGCAACCCTCTCACTCGGGGGCTTAGCTGCAGTCCAGTACTTGGCTAAGTTTGAAAAATCCTACCGAGTGGTGAGCAACCCTCCCACTCGGGGGCTTAGCTGCAGTCCAGTACTCGCCTAAGTTTGAAAAATCCTACCGAGTGGTGAGCAACCCTCCCACTCGGAGCTTAGCTGCAGTCCAGTACTCGCCTAAGTTTGAAAAATCCTACCGAGTGTAGAGCAACCCTCCCACTCGGGGGCTTAGCTGCAGTCCAGTACTCGCCTAAGTTTGAAAAATCCTACCGAGTGGTGAGCAACCCTCCCACTCAGGGGCTTCGCTGCAGACCAGTACTCGCCTAAGTTTGAAAAATCCTACCGAGTGGTGAGCAACCCTCCCACTCGGGGGCTTAGCTGCAGTCCAGTACTCGCCTAAGTTTGAAAAATCCTACCGAGTGGTGAGCAACCCTCTCACTCGGGGGCTTAGCTGCAGTCCAGTACTTGGCTTAGTTTGAAAAATCCTATCGAGTGGTGAGCAACCCTCTCACTCGGGGGCTTAGCTGCAGTCAAGTACTCGCCTAAGTTTGGAAAATCCTACTGAGTGGTGAGCCACCCCCCACTCGGGGGCTTAGCTGCAGTCAAGTGCTCGTCTAAGTTTGGAAAATCCTACCAAGTGGTGAGCAACCCCCCCCCCCCACTCGGGGGCTTAGATGCAGTCCAGTACTCGCCTAAGTTTGAAAAATCCTACCGAGTGGTGAGCAACCCTCTTTCTCGGGGGCTTAGCTGCAGTCCAGTACTCGCCTAAGTTTGAAAAATCCTATCGAGTGGTGAGCAACCCTCTCACTCGGTGGCTTAGCTGCAGTCCAGTACTCGCCTAAGTTTGAAAAATCCTACCGAGTGTTGAGCAACCCTCCCACTCGGGGGCTTAGCTGCAGTCCAGTACTGGCCTAAGTTTGGAAAATCCTACCGAGTGGTGAGCAACCCTCTCACTCGGGGGCTTAGCTGCAGTCCAGTACTCGCCTAAGTTTCAAAAATCCTATCGAGTGGTGAGCAACCCTCTCACTCGGGGGCTTAGCTGCAGTCCAGTACTCGCCTAAGTTTGAAAATTCCTACCGAGTGGTGAGCAACCTACTCACTCGGGGGCTTAGCTGCAGTCCAGTACTCGCCTAAGTATGAAAAATCCTACCGAGTGGTGGCAACCCCCCCACTCGGGGGCTTAGCTGATGTCCAGTACTCGCCTAAGTTTGAAAAAATCCTACCGAGTGGTGACTAACCCTCCCACTCGGGGGCTTAGCTGTAGTCCAGTACTCGCCTAAGTTTGAAAAATCCTACCGAGTGTTGAGCAACCCTCCCACTCGGGGGCTTAGCTGCAGTACAGTACTCGCCTAAGTTTGAAAAATCCTACCGAGTGGTCAGCAACCCTCTCACTCGGGGGCTTAGCTGCAGTCCAGTACTCGCCTAAGTTTGAAAAATCCTATCGAGTGGTGAGCAACCCTCTCACTCGGGGGCTTAGCTGCAGTCCAGTACTTGGCTAAGTTTGAAAAATCCTATCGAGTGGTGAGCAACCTCTCAATCGGGGGCTTAGCTGCAGTCTAGTTCTCGCCTAAGTTTGGAAAATCCTACCGAGTGGCGATCCACCCCCCACTCGGGGGCTTAGCTGCAGTCCAGTGCTCGTCTAAGTTTGAAAAATCCTACCGAGTGGTGAGCAACCCCCCCACTCGGGGGCTTAGCTGCGGTCCAGTACTCGCCTAAGTTTGAAAAATCCTACCGAGTGGTGAGCAACCCTCTCACTCGGGCTTAGTTGCAGTCCGGTACTCGCCTAAGTTTGAAAAATCCTATCGAGTGGTGAGCAACCCTCTCACTCGGTGGCTTAGCTGCAGTCCAGTACTCGCCTAAGTTTGAAAAATCCTACCGAGTGTTGAGCAACCCTCCCACTCCGGGGCTTAGCTGCAGTCCAGTACTTGCGTAACTTTAAAAAATGCTACCGAGTGGTGAGCAAGCCTCTCACTCGGGGGCTTAGCTGCAGTCTAGTACTCGCCTAAGTTTGAAAAATCCTATCGAGTGGTGAGCAACCCTCTCACTCGGGGGCTTAGCTGCAGTCCAGTACTCACCTAAGTTTGAAAATTCCTACCGAGTGGAGAGAAACCTACTCACTCGGGGGCTTAGCTGCAGTCCAGTACTCGCCTAAGTTTGAAAAATCCTACCGAGTGGTGAGCAACTCCCCACTCGGGGGCTTAGCTGAAGTCCAGTATTTGCCTATGTTTGAAAAAGTCCTACCGAGTGGTGAGCAACCCTCTCACTCGGGGGCTTAGCTGCAGTCCAGTACTTGCCTAAGTTTGAAAATCCTATCGAGTGGTGAGCAACCCTCTCACTCGGTGGCTTAGCTGCAGTCCAGTACTCGCCTATGTTTGAAAAATCCTACCGAGTGGTGAGCAACCCGCTCACTTGGGGGCTTAGCTGCAGTCCAGTACTCGCCTAAGTTTGAAAAATCCTATCGAGTGGTGAGCAACCCCCCCCCACTCGGGGGCTTAGCTGCAGTCCAGTACTCGCCTAAGTTTGAAAAATCCTATCGAGTGGTGAGCAACCCTCTCACTCGGTGGCTTACCTGCAGTCCAGTACTCGCCTATGTTTGAAAAATCCTACCGAGTGGTGAGCAACCCGCTCACTCGGGGGCTTAGCTGCAGTCCAGTACTCGCCTAAGTTTGAAAAATCCTACCGAGTGGTGAGCAACCCCCCCCCCCCACTTGGGGGCTTAGCTGCAGTCCAGTACTCGCTTAAGTTTGAAAAATCCTACCGAGTGGTCAGCAACCCTCTCACTCAGGGGCTTAGCTGCAGTCCAGTACTCGCCTAAGTTTGAAAAATCCTACCGAGTGGTGAGCAACCCTCCCACTCGGGGGCTTAGCTGCAGTCCAGTACTCGCCTAAGTTTGAAAAATCGTACCGAGTGTTGAGCAACCCTCCCACTCGGGGGCTTAGCTGCAGTCCAGTACTCGCCTAAGTTTGAAAAATCCTACCGAGTGGTCAGCAACCCTCTCACTCGGGGGCTTAGCTGCAGTCCAGTACTCGCCTAAGTTTGAAAAATCCTACCGAGTGGTGAGCACCCCTCTCACTCGGGGGCTTAGCTGCAGTCCAGTACTCGCCTAAGTTTGAAAAATCCTACCGAGTGGTGAGCAGCCCGCTCACTCAGGGGCTTAGCTGCAGTCCAGTACTCGCCTATGTTTGAAAAATCCTATCGAGTGGTGAGCAACCCCCCCACTCGGGGGCTTAGCTGAAGTCGAGTCCTCGCCTAAGTTTGAAAAATCCTACCAAGTTGTCGTGGAATTGTCACGGCAGATGTCCTCGAGCTAGGACTTAGTCGTGGAGCCATCGCAACTAGGAAGCTTGAAGGGGTTAAGTGGGACAAGGAACACGAGGGTTTATACTGGTTCGGCCCCTTACGGTGAAGGTAAAGCCTACGTCTAGTTTGAGGTGGTATTGATTAGGGTTTCGATCACCAGGGAGCTTAACTGCTATGCCTGGCTCTCGATGAAATCTTTCTTGTGACTCAACCGCTGCCGGGTCGTCCCTTTATATAGGGAGGCTGACGCCCAGCAGCTCTCAGAGTCCCGGCCGGCTCACAAGAGTGTCCGGCTCGGACTCTCAACTATTCTTGCCTTACACTACAAGTTCTCCCATGATATTGACTGCAACTACGGGCCTTAAGCCGTATCCGGGTCTTAAGCCCTTCTCTGGCCCACCGTCTTCAAGCTTAGCGCCGGGCTTCTGGCAATGACCGTATGAGTAACCCGGCCCCTCCTGGCGGGTGACTCTAAGGTCTATATCCTCAACATTAGGCCCCAGATTGATTTGAGCCGGCTCATTTCAATCTTCAATTCTTTCGACAGAATAAATTTCCGGCTTACCATTTACGTGAAGGCCATACCCGGCGTGACATCATTCTCTGGACTCCGGGTAATCCGCCGTGACGTCATCTTCCATTAAGCCCGTTTTTTACTCCACCAGATCCGCAACGGATCTTATCTTTACCGCCATCCCGAAAATCGAGGCGTTTCGTGGGGAGATAACCACGCCGTGGTCTCCTCGTTTCTCGCGCCCACTTATGAGCTCGCCCTTATAAATAGGCCGGTCCGACAGGCCTTTCTCATTCTCCTTCCTCTGTCGTCTCCTTCCTCTCACTGTTCCCGTGCTGCTCGAGCTCCGCGCCGTCGCCGCCGCGGGTCTTCTCGTCGTCACCAGCTCAGGCCGCTGCATCACCCTGATTTGACCAGAGAAACGCGACGACCTCCGCGACTCCCCAGCCCCGGTAAGTCTTGGCCGCCCTATAAAACAGATCTGCAGTAGGGTTCGAGCAGTTCGTCCGTGTTCTTCGTCGTCGCCCACGAGCTCCGGTAGTTTTCATTTTTACTGCCCTTCTAGATCTTAGACCTATATAAACCTGCTGCGGTAACTTGTTTGGCACCCATTTCAAATGCAAATAGGTCTCTTTTACTGCATAGAATCCCTGTTTGAACTTGCGAACTTCTCCTGTGTCTGCTTTAGGTCTAGAAAATTTTCCCTTTAGTCGACCATTTTGATCCAAAATTTTCACTGCGATCTGTGAAACTTGTTTTCACCATACTTAGTAAAAAACTGCACTCGTTGAATCATGGCGGCTTACATTTCCGGTTTAAAGAAACCACGCGCCGTAGAACCTTCCGGCACAGAGGAAGCCACGCGCCATAAAATTTTCCGGCTCACTTACAACAAGGCTGTAGACGATTTGAATTACCCTCAAGCACACCAGCGGCTTAGATAACCCGATGCACTTAGACATATATCATTAGTCCCCTCCATAAGCCGCCACCTTAAACCTTGACTTGTAAGTCTCCTCCGGCTCATTATTAAACCGGACATTTTTCCCTATATCATAGACTTCCAACAGTCACCATGCCTCCCAAAGCTCCTAAAGCCTCCATCACTTGCAACTGGATGAGGTCCAATGTCACCAACGAGACGTTAGCAGATTTTGTCAAGTCTGGCTATCTGCCCAAGAAGGACGTCATGTCCTACTGTGCCCCCGACCCATCAAAGGAGAGACCACAGCCAAAGGACGGGGAGGTGGTCATTTTTGCGGATCACATGAGCCGGGGCTTCGCACCGCCCGGCTCAAAGTTTTTCAGAGACGTGCTGAACTTCTTTGACCTGCGGCCACAAGATATTGGACCCAACTCGGTGTCCAACATATGCAATTTCCATGTGTTCTGCGAGGTTTACCTTGGAGAAGAGCCCAGTCTGCTGCTCTTCAGAGAGCTTTTCTATTTAAACCGCCAGAACGAGTGCGCCAACGGGCCAAGTTTGGAGCTAGGCGGCATCTCCATTCAGCGGCGGAGGGACTGCCTTTTCCCTTACGCAGAGCCACCAAGCCACCCCAAAGACTGGAATCTGACGTGGTTTTACTGCCAAGACATGTCGCCGGCTGATGAGAGTTCGTTACCCGGCTTTCGCCCCTCGCGTCTGGAGCCGACTCACCCACTGTCAGACAAGCTGACTCAAGCGGAGCGCCAACCTCTGCTCCCCACCATCAACAAGATCAAGGCTCTCCTGGGCAATGGTCTCAACGGAATCGATCTTGTATGGGTCTGGATCTCCTGGCGGGTGATCCCATTGAGCCGCCGCCCCGGCTTAATGTGCGAGTACACGGGCCGAAAGGATGACCCTCAGAGACACAGCCGCAACGATCTTCCTGAAGACGTTGCAGAGGATATGACCAAGGCTCTCTTGAACGAGAGCCTGGCAGACTGCGGGAGGACCGGGTTAGCCCCCTTCTGTAAGACCAACCCAGCCCCAGCGGTAAGCCGCTGATTTGAACATTTTATCTTCTTCTGTATATAACTTTCATCTGAATCGTTTTAAGAAATCATCATGGTATTTTTCAGGCTGATGACAAGTTCTGGCGGGTCAAATATGACCATGAGGCGGCCAAGAAGGCCAGAAAGGCGAAGAAAGCCGCCAAGAAAGCCGCCCCTCGCAAGAAAGGAAGTAGGCCTACTGCTTCAAAGCTGATGCAATTAAGCGACAGCTCCGAGTCAGAGGTAACCCCTGAGCCCATAAATCCTTGTTGTATCTGTTGTTCATTTCTGTCCACCTTACCAATATTTGTTCATCAATAGGACGACACCGGAGCAAGTAACCCGGTGGTTGAAGAGGTAACAATACTTTCCTCCGACTTGGAGCCCTTACCAAGGCTGAAAATCCGAAGGGTAACCCAGAAAGTAAGCTTTTCACATCCTTTAGCTTATCAAGACCCTCAATTTATTTTGAAGCGACAGGTTCATGAGAGCCGGCGGCACAACCGGACCGACAAAAACACTGACCTCTCCTCCGGGTTACCTGACGCATCAACGAAACGCCGGACCGAGGTGATCTCAAAATTGTACCCTTTTCATCCTTTGGCAGGTATTATACGTCAACCGCTCAACTCTTCTGACTCAAATTATCAGGAAACTTCCCCCTCTTCTGGCGACTCTATGCAGTCAAGCCTGCCGGCTTTCAAGACCGTGCCCGGGTAATGATAACCATCTCATGTTGTACTTTGTCTTTACTTACACTATTGTGCTTAACCTTTCTGTCTTTCCAGCGCCCAGGCCAAGCTCACCAAGAGGGCGAAGAAGTCCAAGCCGGTCGATGAGCCGGACTTGCCTGAGCCAGAGGCAGCCGCACAAGAGCCGCCAGCTGCCTCTGCTCCTGAGGCCGCTGCTCCAACCAACAAGCCCGTAACAGAAGCTTCTGTTAACCCGGAGGCCTCCAGCTCGGCTCAACCAGCAGATGACCCGGACGTGGTAATCACCCGGACGGAGTTTGTTGAGCCGGGGAGACCTACCGCGCTGGCCAAGTGCTCCGCCAAAGCGGAGCTGCTAAAGTCCCGCCGGGTTAACCTGGACCTCACCGACTACTCCAATTTGAACATTGGAGAAATCGTCTCCGGCTTCGTCAGCCAAGTGCACAAGAGCCGGGACCCAGAGATTGCCATGGTGAACCAGATCCAGCAGAAATCTGAGGTATTATTCTTCTGTCCTCTTACTTTCTGTATAGTTACCTTTACCATGCTAGCCCCCAAGTCGACGACTTATGATTGAGTATGTTGTAGACTTAGGTTCCGGCCTATTTCCATGAGCCGGTAGTTTGTAGATAGGAACGTTCGATATGCATTAGCCCCCAAGTGCCAAGTGTCTTTGCTTGGAAAACGCTTGGGATTTTAAATTTGTATAGTAACTGTTCATGCCATAACCCGGAAATTTATGCAGGCTGCTGGCAAGAAGTTTGAGGCTGACCTCGCTGATCTCAAGAACCGGCTAAAGATGCAAGAGATGGAGACCCGGAAGGCAAATGCCCAATTTGTGTCCAGCATCGCCGCGCAAGAAAAGCTGAAGACGGAGTTTGACGCTGAACGGAAGGCTTGGGCCGAAGAAAAGGTCGCGCTGGTGAACCGGGCTGAACAGGCGGAGAAGGCTCTCTCCGAGAAGACCGCCGAACTCTCCGGTTTAAAGCGCCAAGTGTCCCAGATGGTCGCCGCAATCTTCGGTAAGTCATTTCACCGGCTTTCATCAAGTTTAGAATTTTTATATCATAACTCATCCTTGTCGGCGGCTTATCTTATTCTGTTAAACAGGTCCAAGAAGTGCCAACCTGAACCAGAGTGTGGTGACCAAGCTGAAGGCCGTATACACCCTGGTGGAGCAACTCTACACCGGGTCACAGCGTGCCTTGGCTGTGGTGGCCCTATCCAACGAGGTGCCGACTCACCTGGCGGAAGTCCTTCGCCGGCTCGCCGTTCTGCCTCAACGTATCCAAGAGCTACGACAGGCCTCTGCAAGAGCCGGAGCGATCGCCGCGCTGAGCCGGGCCAAGGCATTCCTTCCAGAGTTAGACCCGGCGGACATCGCCCTCGGCTATCCAAGTCTGACGGAAGACGGCACCGCCTTCGATCAGAAGGACTTCGCAGTTTGCGTGAAGGTCGTACGCCCGGTGGCCACTCTGATTGGCAATGATATAGATCTGACTAAGTATCAGCCGGGTTACGATGCAGAAAATTAGAGGATCCCTACTCTGCGCTATGAAGCCCTCAGCTTAATCCCGCCGGCTCGTCAGCACACCTTCGCCCCGGAGATTGACCCGGCCGGGTTAATTGACGAGGAAGCTCAATTCGAAGCTCTCAACGGCATCGACTGGAAGTCATCAACTTTCCAGGTCTTGGGAACAGCCGGAGGAGAAGAGAGGGACGAGCCGGAGACTTCAACCCAGCAAGCGTCGTAATTCTGCTGGCGGCTTATCAAACAATGCCTCACCCTTTTGGACTCAACGAGTCTTGTAATAGAGTAGGACCAACACTTTATCGTTGCCATGCCATCGTGCACGCCTTGAATGCTTGAAGTCTATTGAAGTTGTCTCCTTTGTATGTCTCCGGGTCATAATTGATCATTCATTTTCCTTAAGCTCAAAATAATTGCCTTTAACTATCCTGCATAAAAGGACAAATCACAAGTCTCTAGGCGGCTTACCACCCTGAGAATCATAGGTTTTAGATATATAACCCGGAATATGAATCAAAAAGGACTGGTCTTCAATTATATCCTTAATACAGCCGTAATAACATACTTAGCGGACTGCAAGCATACTTCCGGCTTAGATAACCCGGGTAATAAGGTTGGTACCTCAATTCCGGTTTACCTGTCTTAATAACACCCATTGTGTTTAGCTAATATTGTAAACCAAAGTTAAGCCGGTAAAGTGAGACCCGGCCGTACAC
The DNA here is from genome assembly GCF_002575655.3 of Aegilops tauschii subsp. strangulata. Classification (NCBI taxonomy): domain Eukaryota; kingdom Viridiplantae; phylum Streptophyta; class Magnoliopsida; order Poales; family Poaceae; genus Aegilops; species Aegilops tauschii. The sequence goes on from NC_053039.3 coordinate 159,167,058, forward strand.
ACGTTGAAATAATCAGAAGAAACTGACTATAAAGCAGAAGAACTTAGGGGCTTCCGGTTCGAATACGACCAGAGACCCGGCCCAAAGGGGTTATGCTAGGATTCGAATGCGATCATATAGCCCCAGTGGGTGTGGCGATGCCAATCAAGAGGGTATCGACAGCTATGTTCTCTTTGGTTCGAATACGACCCATGTTTGAACAAGAAGCCCCCAAGTGATTTTAAGAATTGTTTAACGACGCTGATTCGAATACGATCCACGTCAGTTCCCAAAGGGGTTAAACTAAGATTCAAATATGATCAAAGAAAACTCGCCAATGAGCTCGGCACTTTGCCAATCAAATGGGTATCGACAGCTATGTTCTCTTTGGTTCGAATACGACCCATGTTTGAACAGGAATCCCCCAAGTGACCTTATTGCTTACGGCTAGATTCGAATACAATCATAAGCCGGATCCTCCTTCAAGTTATCATGTAATCTTGCAATGAAAACAACACGTGCATATTTGGAGGAGAAAAAAGGACAGAGGTCCTGCTTTATTGCTTATCATAATATATACATGGCTGAGAGAAATATGTACATTTATGAGAGCCGGTGGCTCAAGTGTAGTAAGGCCGAAGCTGAGCTATGTTCCACGGCCGACGGGTCTCTTCCTCCGACTTACGTGAATCTTTGTGCTCCCGAATGTCAATGAGGTAATATGACCCGTTGTGCAAATTCTTGCTGTCCACAAAGGGCCCTTCCCAAGGTGGGGATAGCTTGTGCGCATCTGTTTGATCTTGGATGAGCCGGAGCACGAGATCACCTTCCTGGAAGACCCGGGATTTAACCCGGCGACTATGATAACGACGTAGGTCTTGTTGGTAAATCGCTGAGCGAGCTGCTGCCACATCACGCTGTTCGTCCAACAAGTCAAGAGCATCTTGGCGCGCCTGTTCATTGTCCGCCTCAACATAAGCCGCCACTCGAGGTGAGTCATGACGGATGTCACTGGGGAGGACTGCTTCTGCCCCATAAACCATGAAGAAAGGCGTGAAACCTGTAGACCTGTTAGGAGTAGTGTTGATGCTCCATAACACGGAGGGCAACTCCTCCACCCAACAACCCGGCGTCCGTTGTAAAGGGACCAAAAGCCGGGGCTTGATGCCCTTCAGAATCTCCTGATTAGCCCTCTCAGCCTGACCATTGGATTGAGGATGAGCCACTGATGAAACATCAAGTCGGATATGCTCTCATTGACAAAACTCTTCCATGGCGCCTTTGGATAGATTGGTGCCATTGTCAGTTATAATGCTGTGCGGAAAGCCAAAGCGAAAGATCACCTTTTTCATAAACTGAACTGCCGTGGCTGCATCACACTTGCTAACTGGCTCCGCTTCCACCCACTTGGTAAATTTGTCAACTGCCACCAAGAGGTGAGTCTTCTTATCCTTGGAACTTTTAAAAGGCCCAACCATATCAAGCCCCCAGACCGCAAAGGGCCAAGTAATTGGGATCATCCTCAGCTCCTGAGCCGGCACATGAGCCCGTCGTGAGAACCTCTGGCAACCATCACATTTACTGACCAAGTCCTCCGCATCAGCATGAGCCGTCAGCCAATAAAAACCATGGCGAAAAGTCTTGGCCACAAGAGACTTTGAGCCGGCGTGATGGCCACAATCCCCTTCATGAATCTCACGCAAGATCTCTTGACCTTCCTCAGGGGAGACACAACGCTGAAACGCTCCTGTAACACTGCGGTGATGCAACTCGCCATTGATAACAATCATTGACTTAGCCCGCCGGGTTATTTGTCTGGCCAAAGTTTCATCCTCAGGCAACTCACCCCGGGTCATGTAAGCCAAATAGGGCATTGTCCAGTCCGGTATGATGTGGAGAGCCGCCACCAGCCGTGCCTCCGGGTCAGGGACAGCCAAGTCTTCCTCTGTAGGCAGCTTAGTAGAAGGATTATACAGGACATCCAGGAATGTATTAGGCGGCACCGGCTTTCGCTCAGAGCCTAGCCGGCTTAGAGCATCAGCCGCCTCGTTCTTCCTGCGATCAATGTGCTCTACTTGGTAGCCCTGAAAGTGCCCAGCAATAGCATCAACTTCGCGGTGATAAGCCGTCATGAGAGGGTCCTTAGAGTCTCACTTGCCTGATACTTGTTGAGCCACCAAGTCTGAGTCACCGAAACACCTTACCCGGCTCAAGCTCATCTCCTTAGCCATCCGAAGACCGTGGAGCAAGGCTTCGTACTCAGCCGCATTGTTAGTGCAAGGAAACATCAACTATAGCACATAATGAAATTTGTCACCTTTAGGGGAAGCCAACACGACTCCAGCCCCCGAGCCCTCCAACTGCCTGGACCCATCAAAATGAATAGTCCAATATGTGTTGTCTGGCTTTTGCTCGGGCACTTGTGACTCTGTCCAATCATTGATGAAATCCACCAAGGCCTGAGATTCAACAGCAGTGCGAGGCACGTATTTCAGACCATGGGGTCCGAGCTCTATAGCCCACTTAGCCACTCTTCCTGTGGCCTCTCTGTTTTGGATGATATCACCAAGAGGGGCAGAACTGACCACAGTGATAGGATGACCCTGGAAATAATGCTTAAGTTTCCGGCTTGCCATGAACACACCATAAACAAGCTTCTGCCAATGTGGATACCGCTGTTTGGACTCGATAAGCACTTCGCTGACATAGTAAACCGGCCGCTGAACCGGATGCTCCTTACCCTCTTCCTTGCGTTCCACCACCACAGCCACACTGACGGCTCGTGCGTTCGCCGCCACGTACAGTAATAAGGGCTCCTTATCAATCGCAGCAGCAAGGACTGGGGGCTCTGCCAGCTGCTTCTTCAAATCCTCAAAAGCGGTATTAGCTGCATCATTCCAGACAAAGTTACCAGTTTTCTTCATCAGCTGATATAATGGCATGGACTTCTCACCCAAACGGCTTTATAAACTGGCTTAAAGCAGCGATGCGACCCGCCAAGCGCTGAACGTCATTTATACACGCTGGCTTAGCCAGGGAGGTGATGGCCTTGATCTTCTCCGGGTTAGCTTCAATGCCTCTGTCAGAAACCAAAAAACCCAAGAGTTTGCCTGCAGGAACACCAAAAACACACTTGGCCGGGTTAAGCATCATCTTGTAGACCCGAAGATTATCAAAGGTTTCCCTTAAATCATCTATCAGGGTTTCCTCTTTTATGGATTTAACCACAATATCGTCCACAGAAGCATGAACATTGCGCCCAATCTGGTTATGAAGACAGTTCTGTACACAACGCTGATAAGTCGCCTGTGCACACTTGAGTCCAAAAGGCATAGATACATAGCAGAAGGCTCCAAAGGGAGTGATGAACGCTGTCTTCTCCTGGTCCTTAACTGCCATTTTAACCTGATGATATCCAGAATAAGCGTCCAAGAAACTTAAGCGCGCACAACCCGCCGTAGCATGAATAATTTGATCAATACGGGGAAGGGCAAAAGGGTCAGCCGGACACGCCTTGTTTAAGTCCGTGTAGTCCACACACATCCGCCAAGTGCCGTTCTTCTTGAGTACGAGCACCGGGTTAGCTAACCACTCTGGGTGAAAGACTTCAACAATAAACCCGGCCGCCAAGAGCCGGGCCACCTCTTCACCAATAGCTTTCCGCCTCTCCTCATTGAACCGCCGAAGGAACTGCCTGACCGGCTTAAATTTTGGATCAACATTGAGAGTGTGCTCAGCGAGTTCTCTAGGTACACCCGGCATGTCAGAAGGTTTCCATGCGAAGATGTCCTTATTCTCACGGATGAACTCGATGAGCGCGCTTTCCTATTTTGGATCCAAATTGGCACTGATGCTAAACTGCTGAGATGAATCTCCTGGAACGAAATCAACAAGCTTAGTTTCATCAGCCGACTTAAATTTCATCGCCGGCTCATTTTCCGTAGTCGGCTTTTTCAGAGAGGTCATATCTGTTGGGTCAACATTGTCTTTGTAAAACTTCAACTCCTCTGTTGCACAAACAGATTCTGCATAAGCTGCATCACCTTCCTCACACTCCAGAGCCACTTTCCGGCTGCCGTGAACCGTAATTTTCCCATTGTGACCCGGCATATTGAGCTATAAATATACGTAACACGGCCGTGCTATGAACTTGGCGTAAGCCGGCCGCCCAAATATGGCATGGTACGGACTTCTTATCTTGACCACCTCAAAGGTCAATTTCTCCACCCTGTAGTTGTTCTCATCCCCAAAGGCCACTTCCAACTCGATCTTGCCGACTGGATAAGCCGACTTACCAGGTACCACACCATGGAAAATAGTGTTGGACTGGCTGAGGTTCTTATCAATCAACCCCATACGACGGAACGTCTCATAATAGAGGATGTTGATGCTGCTGCCGCCATCCATGAGCACCTTAGTGAACTTATATCCTCCCACCTGAGGAGCCACTACCAGGGCCAAGTGACCCGGATTATCCACCCGGGGAGGGTGATCCTCCCTACTCCACACTATAGGCTGCTCAGACCACCGCAAGTAGCGTGGAATCGCCAGCTCAACAGCATTCACAGCCCTCTTATGAAGCTTCTGATCTCGCTTGCACAGACTGGTGGTAAACACATGATATTGTCCACCGCTAAGCTGCTTTGGATTGGTCTGATAACCCCCTGCTGCTGTTGATGACCCTGGCCAGACTGCTGGTTAAAGCCCCCTTGATCGTTCTGAGGATTAGAATTTGAGCCGCCGCACGGGCCATGAAAGCCGCCGGCGCCTGAGCCGCCGCCCGGGCCGTTGTAATTTTTAAAGGCCTTCATGATTGCACAATCCTTCCATAGATGGGTAGCCGGCTTCTCTCTAGAGCCATGCCTTGGACAAGGCTCATTCAACAGCTGCTCCAGCGTCGGGCCTGACCCGCTGGCTCGGGGAGGGGGCCTCCCCTTGCGTCGCTGGTTATTACCTTGTCAGCTAGCGTTGGCTACAATCTCTAGGCTGCCATCGGCCTTGCGCTTGCCTCCTCCTTGGTTTCCCGGGTTATGCTAAGGACCCTTGCCATTGCCATTCTTCTTTCCCTTCCCTGCCCTTTCATCATCTGAAGGGGGATCCTTGGTACCATCAGAATCGGCGTACTTGACAAGAGCCGCCATTAGTGTACCCATATCATTGCAGTCGCGCTTAAGCCGCCCGAGTTTCATCTTCACGGGCACGAAACGACAGTTCTGTTCCAGCATTAAGACTGCAGAGCTGGCATCCATCTTATCTGATGAATGTATGATCTCCTTGACCCGGCGAACCCAATGCGTCGTGGATTCACCCTCCTGCTGCTTAGAGTTAGTCAAATCCACAATTGACATAGACTGCCTACAGGTATCTTTGAAGTTTTGGATGAACCGGGCTTTTAGCTCAGCCCAAGACCCGATGGAATTCGGTGGTAGCCCTTTCAACCAAGTGCGGGCAGTCCCATCCAACATCATGGTGAAGTACTTGGCCATTGCCGCCTCACTAACCTCCAATAGTTCCATGGCCATCTCGTAACTCTCGATCCAGGCTGCAGGTTGTAAGTCAGCCGTGCAATTAGGCACCTTCCTAGGGCCTTTGAAGTCCTTGGGTAGACGTTCATTGCGGATAGCTGGCACTAAACAAGGGACACCCCCAGTCCTGGTAGGGATACCCACATCGGTGGACGTCGTCGGATAAGCCGGGAGAGTCTGGTAAGCCGTCAACTGAGGCACCTGCTCCGCCTCTTGCCGCGCTCTGTCTTGGTCTGCTGCGTGAAAGGCTCCATTATGAGCCGGGCCATGGCCAGGGGGCGGGTCGTGGCGTCGGACGTTACTTGAGCCGGTTGCTGAGACCATGTGTCTGCTGTAACTCGGGCTCCGGCCTGGACGAGGGGTCGAGTGGATCCTGTCCCGGCTGTAGGAGTACGCCTCTTGCTGCGCCAGTGCTGTCTGAAGGAGTTCCCTGACCCGGCGGGTTTCAATAGCCGTCGGAGAGTCGCCGTCGACTGGGAGAGCCGCCAGCCGTGCTGCCGCGGCGACCATGTTCTCCAGCGGGTTATTATAATGACCCGGTGGTATTGACACGTACTGAGGCGGGGCAGGGGGCACCTGGGGAGGCCCCATCACTTGTGGCTGAATAGGGGTCCCAGACCCGGGCACTATGACCCCTGGCGGGTTACTAGACCCTGCACCTGGCTTGTTGAAGAGGTTGTGTGGATCGTAAACCGGAGGGAGTCGAGATTGGGCCTTTTGATGCCTCCTTCTCATGACCTCATTGGACGCGTTCTGATCCATCGTGAGCCGGAAGGACTGCGCCTGGATCAACTGAGTTTGGGCATCGAGAGCCGCCCTCTACGCAGCCATCCTGATCCCTTCCGCTGCCAGATCCTCCTTGGCTTTCACTAGATCCAACTTTAACTGTGCCACCTCCGCATCATGCTGAGCTTGATCCGCCGGGTCAACCGTGGCGGTTAACAGGGCCGCCATCTTGTCCGTGAGATCCATTAGCACCTGAGCCGACGAGGGCACCGGGTTTCCCGCTCTAGCAGCAGGGTTCTGAACAGGCTGCGCACCGGCCATGAAGATTCCAACCCGGCTTGGCAGCTCAAACGGGTCCGGAATACTGTCACCATCGGAACAACCCATGAGCCTGCCATCTTGAAGTTGATACAACGAGTTTGACTCATCGGTGGACGACTCGCCGTCAGAGCCGGCGGCCGTCTCATCACCAGATCCAGATCGATCAGAGAGCCCTCCATGGATACATCCCACAAAAGCATGCCTTAAGGCAGGCTGGGCCCGGGCGGGTCGTGCACGCTGAGCCGTCTCGATGAGATCGGCGTAGAGATCCGGCTCAGGGCCCGGCTCACCAATCTTGCCAATGAAAACATGAATTCTGCCGAAGGGGACCCGGTACCCGTACTCAATTGAGCCAGCGTCGGGGCCCCAGTTTGCATCGTCGATGTAGAGCTTGCCGCGACGACTCTTGGTCATCCGGCCCACAGCATATCCCTTGAGCCCTTCGAAGCTGCCCTTCAAGAACTCAAATCCGCCTTGCGCTGGCCCCACGGTGGGCGCCAACTGTCGTGGAATTGTCACGGCAGATGTCCTCGAGCTAGGACTTAGTCGTGGAGCCATCGCAACTAGGAAGCTTGAAGGGGTTAAGTGGGACAAGGAACACGAGGGTTTATACTGGTTCGGCCCCTTACGGTGAAGGTAAAGCCTACGTCCAGTTTGAGGTGGAATTGATTAGGGTTTCGATCACCAGGGAGCTTATCTTCTATGCCTGGCTGTCGATGAAATCTTTCTTGTCCCTCAACCGCTGCCGGGTCGTCCCTTTATATAGGGAGGCTGACGCCCCACAGCTCTCAGAGTCCCGGCCGGCTCATAAGAGTGTCCGGCTCGGACTCTCAACTATTCTTGCCTTACACTACAAGTTCTACCATGATACTGACTGCAACTACAGGCCTTAAGCCGTATCCGGGTCTTAAGCCCATCTCTGGCCCACCGTCTTCAAGCTTAGCGTCGGGCTTCTGGCAATGACCGTATGAGTAACCCGGCCCCTCCTGGCGGGTGACTCTAAGGTCTATATCCTCAACACAAGTGGTGAGCAACCCTCTCACTCGGGGGCTTAGCTGCAATCCAGTACTTGGCTAAGTTTGAAAAATCCTATCGAGTGGTGAGCAACCCTCTCACTCGGGGGCTTACAAGCAGTCCAGTACTCGCCTAAGTTTGGAAAATCCTACCGAGTGGTGAGCCACCCCCCACTCTGGGGCTTAGCTGTAGTCCAGTGCTCGTCTAAGTTTGAAAAATTCTACCGAGTGGTGAGAAACCCCCCCACTCGGGGGCTTAGCTGCAGTCCAGTACTCGCCTAAGTTTGAAAAATCCTACTGACTGGTGAGCAACCCTCTCACTCGGGGGCTTAGCTGCAGTCCAGTACTCCCCTAAGTTTGAAAAATCCTACCGAGTGGTGAGCAACCCTCTCACTCTGTGGCTTAGCTGCAGTCTAGTACTCGCCTAAGTTTGAAAAATCCTACCGAGTGTTGAGCAACCCTCCCACTCGGGGGCTTAGCTGCACTCCAATACTTGCCTAAGTTTGGAAAATCCTACCGAGTGCTGAGCAACCCTCTCACTCGGGGGCTTAGCTGCAGTCCAGTACTCGCCTACGTTTGAAAAATCCTATCGAGTGGCGAGCAACCCTCTCACTCGGGGGCTTAGCTGCATTCCAGTACTCGCCTAAGTTTGAAAATTCCTGCCGAGTGGTGAGCAACCCGCTGACTCAGGGGCTTAGCTGCAGTCCAGTACTCGCCTAAGTTTGAAAAATCCTACCGAGTGGTGAGCAACCCCCCACTCGGGGGCTTAGCTGAAGTCCAGTACTCGCCTATGTTTGAAAAATCCTACCGAGTGGTAAGCAACCCTCTCACTCGGGGGCTTAGCTGCAGTCCAGTACTTGCCTAAGTTTGAAAAATCCTATCGAGTGGTGAGCAACCCTCTCACTCGGTGGCTTAGCTGCAGTCCAGTACTCGCCTATGTTTGAAAATTCCTACCGAGGGGTGAGCAACCCGCTCACTCGGGGGCTTAGCTGCAGTCCAGTACTCGCCTAAGTTTGAAAAATACTACCGAGTGGTGAGCAACCCTCTCACTCGGGGGCTTAGCTGCAGTCCAGTACTCGCCCAAGTTTGAAAAATCCGACTGAGTGGTGATGAACCCCCCCACTCGGGGGCTTAGCTGCATTCCACTACTCGCCTAAGTTTGAAAAATCCAACCGAGTGGTGAGAAACCCTCTCACTCGGGGGCTTAGCTGCAGTCCAGTACTCGCCTAAGTTTGAGAAATCCTACCGAGTGGTTAGCAACCCTCTCACTCGGGGGCTTAGCTGCAGTCCAGTGCTCGTCTAAGTTTGAAAAATCCTACCGAGTGGTGAGCAACCCTCCAACTCGGGGGCTTAGCTGCAGTCCAGTACTCGCCTAAGTTTGAAAAATCCTACCGAGTGGTGAGCAACCCTCTCACTCGGGGGCTTAGCTGCAGTCCAGTGCTCGCCTAAGTTTGAAAAATCCTACCGAGTGGTGAGCAACCCTCTCCTCGGGGGCTTAGCTGCAGTCCAGTACTCGCCTAAGTTTTGAAAATCCTACCGAGTGGTGAGCAACCCTCTCACTCGGGGGCTTAGCTGCTGTCCAGTACTCGCCTAAGTTTGAAAAATCCTACCGAGTGGTGAGCAACCCTCTCACTCGGGGGTTAGCTGCAGTCCAGTACTCGCCTAAGTTTGAAAAATCCTACCGAGTGGTGAGCAACCCGCTCACTCGGGGGCTTAGCTGCAGTCCAGTACTCGCCTAAGTTTGAAAAATCCTACCGAGTGGTGAGCAACCCCCCCACTCGGGGGCTTAGCTGAAGTCCAGTACTCGCCTATGTTTGAAAAATCGTACCGAGTGGTGAGCAACCCTCTCACTCGGGGGCTTAGCTGCAGTCCAGTACTTGCCTAAGTTTGAAAAATCCTATCGAGTGGTGAGCAACCCTCTCACTCGGGGGCTTAGCTGCAGTCCAGTACTCGCCTATGTTTGAAAAATCCTACCGAGTGGTGAGCAACCCTCCCACTCGGGGGCTTAGCTGCAGTCCAGTACTCGCCTAAGTTTGAAAAATCCTACCGAGTGGTGAGCAACCCTCTCACTCGGTGGCTTAGCAGCAGTCCATTACTCGCCTAAGTTTGAAAAATCCTACCGAGTGTTGAGGAACCTTCCCACTCGGGGGCTTAGCTGCAGTCCAGTACTTGCATATGTTTGGAAAATCCTACCGAGTGCTGAGCAACCCTCTCACTCGGGGGCTTAGCTCCAGTCCAGTACTCGCCTAAGTTTGAAAAATCCTACCGAGTGGTGAGCAACCCGCTCACTCGGGGGCTTAGCTGCAGTCCAGTACTCGCCAAAGTTTGAAAAATCCTACCGAGTGTTGAGCAACCTTCCCACTCGGGGGCTTAGCAGCAGTCCAGTACTTGCCTATGTTTGGAAAATCCTACCGAGTGCTGAGCAACCCTCTCACTCAGGGGCTTAGCTCCAGTCCAGTACTCGCCTAAGTTTGAAAAATCCTACCGAGTGGTGAGCAACCCTCTCACTCGGTGGCTTAGCTGCAGTCCAGTACTCGCCTAAGTTTGAAAAATCCTACCGAGTGTTGAGGAACCTTCCCACTCGGGGGCTTAGCTGCAGTCCAGTACTTGCCTATGTTTGGAAAATCCTACTGAGTGCTGAGCAACCCTCTCACTCGGGGGCTTAGCTCCAGCCCAGTACTCGCCTAAGTTTGAAAAATCCTACCGAGTGGTGAGCTACCCGCTCACTCGGGGGATTAGCTGCAGTCCAGTGCTCGCCTAAGTTTGAAAAATCCTACCGAGTGGTGAGCAACCCTCTCACTCGGTGGCTTAGCTGCAGTCCAGTACTCGCCTAAGTTTGAAAAATCCTACCGAGTGTTGAGGAACCTTCCCACTCGGGGGCTTAGCTGCAGTCCAGTACTTGCCTATGTTTGGAAAATCCTACCGAGTGCTTAGCAACCCTCTCACTCGGGGGCTTAGCTCCAGTCCAGTACTCGCCTAAGTTTGAAAAATCCTACCGAGTGGTGAGCAACCCGCTCACTCGGGGGCTTAGCTGCAGTCCAGTACTCGCCTAAGTTTGAAAAATCCTACCGAGTGGTGAGCTACCCGCTCACTCGGGGGATTAGCTGCAGTCCAGTGCTCGCCTAAGTTTGAAAAATCCTACCGAGTGGTGAGCAACCCTCTCACTCGGTGGCTTAGCTGCAGTCCAGTACTCGTCTAAGTTTGAAAAATCCTACCGAGTGTTGAGGAACCTTCCCACTCGGGGACTTAGCTGCAGTCCAGTACTTGCCTATGTTTGGAAAATACTACCGAGTGGTGAGAAACCCTCTCACTCGGGGGCTTAGCTGCAGTCCAGTACTCGCCCAAGTTTGAAAAATCCGACTGAGTGGTGAGCAACCCCCCACTCGGGGGCTTAGCTGCATTCCACTACTCGCCTAAGTTTGAAAAATCCAACCGAGTGGTGAGAAACCCTCTCACTCGGGGGCTTAGCTGCAGTCCAGTACTCGCCTAAGTTTGAGAAATCCTACCGAGTGGTTAGCAACCCTCTCACTCGGGGGCTTAGCTGCAGTCCAGTGCTCGTCTAAGTTTGAAAAATCCTACCGAGTGGTGAGCAACCCTCCAACTCGGGGGCTTAGCTGCAGTCCAGTACTCGCCTAAGTTTGAAAAATCCTACCGAGTGGTGAGCAACCCTCTCACTCGGGGGCTTAGCTGCAGTCAAGTGCTCGCCTAAGTTTGAAAAATCCTACCGAGTGGTGACCAACCCTCTCCTCGGGGGCTTAGCTGCAGTCCAGTACTCGCCTAAGTTTTGAAAATCCTACCGAGTGGTGAGCAACCCTCTCACTCGGGGGCTTAGCTGCTGTCCAGTACTCGCCTAAGTTTGAAAAATCCTACCGAGTGGTGAGCAACCCTCTCACTCGGGGGTTAGCTGCAGTCCAGTACTCGCCTAAGTTTGAAAAATCCTACCGAGTGGTGAGCAACCCGCTCACTCGGGGGCTTAGCTGCAGTCGAGTACTCGCCTAAGTTTGAAAAATCCTACCGAGTGGTGAGCAACCCCCCCACTCGGGGGCTTAGCTGAAGTCCAGTACTCGCCTATGTTTGAAAAATCCTACCGAGTGGTGAGCAACCCTCTCACTCGGGGGCTTAGCTGCAGTCCAGTACCTGCCTAAGTTTGAAAAATCCTATCGAGTGGTGAGCAACCCTCTCACTCGGGGGCTTAGCTGCAGTCCAGTACTCGCCTATGTTTGAAAAATCCTACCGAGTGGTGAGCAACCCTCCCACTCGGGGGCTTAGCTGCAGTCCTGTACTCGCCTAAGTTTGAAAAATCCTACCGAGTGGTGAGCAACCCTCTCACTCGGTGGCTTAGCTGCAGTCCAGTACTCGCCTAATTTTGAAAAATCCTACCGAGTGTTGAGGAACCTTCCCACTCGGGGGCTTAGCTACAGTCCAGTACTTGCCTATGTTTGGAAAATCCTACCGAGTGCTGAGCAACCCTCTCACTCGGGGGCTTAGCTCCAGTCCAGTACTCGCCTAAGTTTGAAAAATCCTACCGAGTGGTGAGCAACCCGCTCACTCGGGGGCTTAGCTGCAGTCCAGTACTCGCCAAAGTTTGAAAAATCCTACCGAGTGTTGAGCAACCTTCCCACTCGGGGGCTTAGGAGCAGTCCAGTACTTGCCTATGTTTGGAAAATCCTACCGAGTGCTGAGCAACCCTCTCACTCAGGGGCTTAGCTCCAGTCCAGTACTCGCCTAAGTTTGAAAAATCCTACCGAGTGGTGAGCAACCCTCTCACTCGGTGGCTTAGCTGCAGTCCAGTACTCGCCTAAGTTTGAAAAATCCTACCGAGTGTTGAGGAACCTTCCCACTCGAGGGCTTAGCTGCAGTCCAGTACTTGCCTATGTTTGGAAAATCCTACCGAGTGCTGAGCAACCCTCTCACTCGGGGGCTTAGCTCCAGCCCAGTACTCGCCTAAGTTTGAAAAATCCTACCGAGTGGTGAGCTACCCGCTCACTCGGGGGATTAGCTGCAGTCCAGTGCTCGCCTAAGTTTGAAAAATCCTACCGAGTGGTGAGCAACCCTCTCACTCGGTGGCTTAGCTGCAGTCCAGTACTCGCCTAAGTTTGAAAAATCCTACCGAGTGTTGAGGAACCTTCCTACTCGGGGGCTTAGCTGCAGTCCAGTACTTGCCTATGTTTGGAAAATCCTACCGAGTGCTGAGCAACCCTCTCACTCGGGGGCTTAGCTCCAGTCCAGTACTCGCCTAAGTTTGAAAAATCCTACCGAGTGGTGAGCAACCCGCTCACTCGGGGGCTTAGCTGCAGTCCAGTACTCGCCTAAGTTTGAAAAATCCTACCGAGTGGTGAGCTACCCGCTCACTCGGGGGATTAGCTGCAGTCCAGTGCTCGCCTAAGTTTGAAAAATCCTACCGAGTGGTGAGCAACCCTCTCACTCGGTGGCTTAGCTGCAGTCCAGTACTTGTCTAAGTTTGAAAAATCCTACCGAGTGTTGAGGAACCTTCCCACTCGGGGGCTTAGCTGCAGTCCAGTACTTGCCTATGTTTGGAAAATACTACCGAGTGGTGAGAAACCCTCTCACTCGGGGGCTTAGCTGCAGTCCAGTACTCGCCTAAGTTTGAAAAATCCTACCGAGTGTTGAGGAACCTTCCCACTCGGGGGTTTAGCTGCAGTCCAGTACTTGCCTATGTTTGGAAAATACTACCGAGTGGTGAGCAACCCTCTCACTCGGGGGCTTAGCTGCAGTCCAGTACTCGCCCAAGTTTGAAAAATCCGACTGAGTGGTGAGCAACCCCCCCACTCGGGGGCTTAGCTGCATTCCACTACTCGCCTAAGTTTGAAAAATCCAACCGAGTGGTGAGAAACCCTCTCACTCGGGGGCTTAGCTGCAGTCCAGTACTCGCCTAAGTTTGAGAAATCCTACCGAGTGGTTAGCAACCCTCTCACTCGGGGGCTTAGCTGCAGTCCAGTGCTCGTCTAAGTTTGAAAAATCCTACCGAGTGGTGAGCAACCCTCCAACTCGGGGGCTTAGCTGCAGTCCAGTACTCGCCTAAGTTTGAAAAATCCTACCGAGTGGTGAGCAACCCTCTCACTCGGGGGCTTAGCTGCAGTCAAGTGCTCGCCTAAGTTTGAAAAATCCTACCGAGTGGTGAGCAACCCTCTCCTCGGGGGCTTAGCTGCAGTCCAGTACTCGCCTAAGTTTTGAAAATCCTACCGAGTGGTGAGCAACCCTCTCACTCGGGGGCTTAGCTGCTGTCCAGTACTCGCCTAAGTTTGAAAAATCCTACCGAGTGGTGAGCAACCCTCTCACTCGGGGGTTAGCTGCAGTCCAGTACTCGCCTAAGTTTGAAAAATCCTACCGAGTGGTGAGCAACCCGCTCACTCGGGGGCTTAGCTACAGTCCAGTACTTGCCTATGTTTGGAAAATCCTACCGAGTGCTGAGCAACCCTCTCACTCGGGGGCTTAGCTCCAGTCCAGTACTCGCCTAAGTTTGAAAAATCCTACCGAGTGGTGAGCAACCCGCTCACTCGGGGGCTTAGCTGCAGTCCAGTACTCGCCAAAGTTTGAAAAATCCTACCGAGTGTTGAGCAACCTTCCCACTCGGGGGCTTAGCTGCAGCCCAGTACTCGCCTATGTTTGAAAAATCCTACCGAGTGGTGAGCAACCCTCCCACTCGGGGGCTTAGCTGCAGTCCAGTACTCACCTAAGTTTGAAAAATCCTAGCGAGTGGTGAGCAACCCTCTCACTCGGTGGCTTAGCTGCAGTCCAGTACTCGCCTAAGTTTGAAAAATCCTACCGAGTGTTGAGGAACCTTCCCACTCGGGGGCTTAGCTGCAGTCCAGTACTTGCCTATGTTTGGAAAATCCTACCGAGTGCTGAGCAACCCTCTCACTCGGGGGCTTAGCTCCAGCCCAGTACTCGCCTAAGTTTGAAAAATCCTACCGAGTGGTGAGCTACCCGCTCACTCGGGGGATTAGCTGCAGTCCAGTGCTCGCCTAAGTTTGAAAAATCCTACCGAGTGGTGAGCAACCCTCTCACTCGGTGGCTTAGCTGCAGTCCAGTACTCGCCTAAGTTTGAAAAATCCTACCGAGTGTTGAGGAACCTTCCCACTCGGGGGCTTAGCTGCAGTCCAGTACTTGCCTATGTTTGGAAAATCCTACCGAGTGCTGAGCAACCCTCTCACTCGGGGGCTTAGCTCCAGTCCAGTACTCGCCTAAGTTTGAAAAATCCTACCGAGTGGTGAGCAACCCGCTCACTCGGGGGCTTAGCTGCAGTCCAGTACTCGCCTAAGTTTGAAAAATCCTACCGAGTGGTGAGCTACCCGCTCACTCGGGGGATTAGCTGCAGTCCAGTGCTCGCCTAAGTTTGAAAAATCCTACCGAGTGGTGAGCAACCCTCTCACTCGGTGGCTTAGCTGCAGTCCAGTACTCGTCTAAGTTTGAAAAATCCTACCGAGTGTTGAGGAACCTTCCCACTCGGGGGCTTAGCTGCAGTCCAGTACTTGCCTATGTTTGGAAAATACTACCGAGTGGTGAGAAACCCTCTCACTCGGGGGCTTAGCTGCAGTCCAGTACTCGCCTAAGTTTGAAAAATCCTACCGAGTGTTGAGGAACCTTCCCACTCGGGGGCTTAGCTGCAGTCCAGTACTTGCCTATGTTTCGAAAATACTACCGAGTGGTGAGCAACCCTCTCACTCGGGGGCTTAGCTGCAGTCCAGTACTCGCCCAAGTTTGAAAAATCCGACTGAGTGGTGAGCAACCCCCCCACTCGGGGGCTTAGCTGCATTCCACTACTCGCTTAAGTTTGAAAAATCCAACCGAGTGGTGAGAAACCCTCTCACTCGGGGGCTTAGCTGCAGTCCAGTACTCGCCTAAGTTTGAGAAATCCTACCGAGTGGTTAGCAACCCTCTCACTCGGGGGCTTAGCTGCAGTCCAGTGCTCGTCTAAGTTTGAAAAATCCTACCGAGTGGTGAGCAACCCTCCAACTCGGGGGCTTCGCTGCAGTCCAGTACTCGCCTAAGTTTGAAAAATCCTACCGAGTGTTGAGGAACCTACCCACTCGGGGGCTTAGCTGCAGTCCAGTACTTGCCTATGTTTGGAAAATCCTACCGAGTGCTGAGCAACCCTCTCACTCGGGGGCTTAGCTCCAGCCCAGTACTCGCCTAAGTTTGAAAAATCCTACCGAGTGGTGAGCTACCCGCTCACTCGGGGGATTAGCTGCAGTCCAGTGCTCGCCTAAGTTTGAAAAATCCTACCGAGTGGTGAGCAACCCTCTCACTCGGTGGCTTAGCTGCAGTCCAGTACTCGCCTAAGTTTGAAAAATCCTACCGAGTGTTGAGGAACCTTCCCACTCGGGGGCTTAGCTGCAGTCCAGTACTTGCCTATGTTTGGAAAATCCTACCGAGTGCTGAGCAACCCTCTCACTCGGGGGCTTAGCTCCAGTCCAGTACTCGCCTAAGTTTGAAAAATCCTACCGAGTGGTGAGCAACCCGCTCACTCGGGGGCTTAGCTGCAGTCCAGTACTCGCCTAAGTTTGAAAAATCCTACCGAGTGGTGAGCTACCCGCTCACTCGGGGGATTAGCTGCAGTCCAGTGCTCGCCTAAGTTTGAAAAATCCTACCGAGTGGTGAGCAACCCTCTCACTCGGTGGCTTAGCTGCAGTCCAGTACTCGTCTAAGTTTGAAAAATCCTACCGAGTGTTGAGGAACCTTCCCACTCGGGGGCTTAGCTGCAGTCCAGTACTTGCCTATGTTTGGAAAATACTACCGAGTGGTGAGAAACCCTCTCACTCGGGGGCTTAGCTGCAGTCCAGTACTCGCCTAAGTTTGAAAAATCCTACCGAGTGTTGAGGAACCTTCCCACTCGGGGGCTTAGCTGCAGTCCAGTACTTGCCTATGTTTGGAAAATACTACCGAGTGGTGAGCAACCCTCTCACTCGGGGGCTTAGCTGCAGTCCGGTACTCGCCCAAGTTTTAAAAATCCGACTGAGTGGTGAGCAACCCCCCCACTCGGGGGCTTAGCTGCATTCCACTACTCGCTTAAGTTTGAAAAATCCAACCGAGTGGTGAGAAACCCTCTCACTCGGGGGCTTAGCTGCAGTCCAGTACTCGCCTAAGTTTGAGAAATCCTACCGAGTGGTTAGCAACCCTCTCACTCGGGGGCTTAGCTGCAGTCCAGTGCTCGTCTAAGTTTGAAAAATCCTACCGAGTGGTGAGCAACCCTCCAACTCGGGGGCTTAGCTGCAGTCCAGTACTCGCCTAAGTTTGAAAAATCCTACCGAGTGGTGAGCAACCCTCTCACTCGGGGGCTTAGCTGCAGTCAAGTGCTCGCCTAAGTTTGAAAAATCCTACCGAGTGGTGAGCAACCCTCTCCTCGGGGGCTTAGCTGCAGTCCAGTACTCGCCTAAGTTTTGAAAATCCTACCGAGTGGTGAGCAACCCTCTCACTCGGGGGCTTAGCTGCTGTCCAGTACTCGCCTAAGTTTGAAAAATCCTACCGAGTGGTGAGCAACCCTCTCACTCGGGGGTTAGCTGCAGTCCAGTACTCGCCTAAGTTTGAAAAATCCTACCGAGTGGTGAGCAACCCGCTCACTCGGGGGCTTAGCTGCAGTCCAGTACTCGCCTAAGTTTGAAAAATCCTACCGAGTGGTGAGCAACCCCCCCACTCGGGGGCTTAGCTGAAGTCCAGTACTCGCCTATGTTTGAAAAATCCTACTGAGTGGTGAGCAACCCTCTCACTCGGGGGCTTAGCTGCAGTCCAGTACTTGCCTAAGTTTGAAAAATCCTATCGAGTGGTGAGCAACCCTCTCACTCGGGGGCTTAGCTGCAGCCCAGTACTCGCCTATGTTTGAAAAATCCTACCGAGTGGTGAGCAACCCTCCCACTCGGGGGCTTAGCTGCAGTCCAGTACTCACCTAAGTTTGAAAAATCCTGCCGAGTGGTGAGCAACCCTCTCACTCGGTGGCTTAGCTGCAGTCCAGTACTCGCCTAAGTTTGAAAAATCCTACCGAGTGTTGAGGAACCTTCCCACTCGGGGGCTTAGCTGCAGTCCAGTACTTGCCTATGTTTGGAAAATCCTACCGAGTGCTGAGCTACCCTCTCACTCGGGGGCTTAGCTCCAGTCCAGTACTCGCCTAAGTTTGAAAAATCCTACCGAGTGGTGAGCAACCCGCTCACTCGGGGGCTTAGCTGCAGTCCAGTACTCGCCTAAGTTTGAAAAATCCTACCGAGTGGTGAGCAACCCCCCCACTCGGGGGCTTAGCTGAAGTCCAGTACTCGCCTAAGTTTGAAAAATCCTACCGAGTGGTGAGCAACCCTCTCACTCGGGGGCTTAGCTGCAGTCCAGTACTTGCCTAAGTTTGAAAAATCCTATCGAGTGGTGAGCAACCCTCTCACTCGGGGGCTTAGCTGCAGTCCAGTACTCACCTATGTTTGAAAAATCCTACCGAGTGGTGAGCAACCCTCCCACTCGGGGGCTTAGCTGCAGTCCAGTACTCGCCTAAGTATGAAAAATCCTACCGAGTGGTGAGCAACCCTCTCACTCGGTGGCTTAGCTGTAGTCCAGTACTCGCCTAAGTTTGAAAAATCCTACCGAGTGTTGAGGAACCTTCCCACTCGGGGGCTTAGCTGCAGTCCAGTACTTGCCTAAGTTTGAAAAATCCTATCGAGTGGTGAGCAACCCTCTCACTCGGGGGCTTAGCTGCAGTCCAGTACTCGCCTATGTTTGAAAAATCCTACCGAGTGGTGAGAAACCCTCTCACTCGGGGGCTTAGCTGCAGTCCAGTACTCGCCTAAGTTTGAGAAATCCTACCGAGTGGTTAGCAACCCTCTCACTCGGGGGCTTAGCTGCAGTCCAGTGCTCGTCTAAGTTTGAAAAATCCTACCGAGTGGTGAGCAACCCTCCAACTCGGGGGCTTAGCTGCAGTCCAGTACTCGCCTAAGTTTGAAAAATCCTACCGAGTGGTGAGCAACCCTCTCACTCGGGGGCTTAGCTGCAGTCAAGTGCTCGCCTAAGTTTGAAAAATCCTACCGAGTGGTGAGCAACCCTCTCCTCGGGGGCTTAGCTGCAGTCCAGTACTCGCCTAAGTTTTGAAAATCCTACCGAGTGGTGAGCAACCCTCTCACTCGGGGGCTTAGCTGCTGTCCAGTACTCGCCTAAGTTTGAAAAATCCTACCGAGTGGTGAGCAACCCTCTCACTCGGGGGTTAGCTGCAGTCCAGTACTCGCCTAAGTTTGAAAAATCCTACCGAGTGGTGAGCAACCCGCTCACTCGGGGGCTTAGCTGCAGTCCAGTACTCGCCTAAGTTTGAAAAATCCTACCGAGTGGTGAGCAACCCCCCCACTCGGGGGCTTAGCTGAAGTCCAGTACTCGCCTATGTTTGAAAAATCCTACTGAGTGGTGAGCAACCCTCTCACTCGGGGGCTTAGCTGCAGTCCAGTACTTGCCTAAGTTTGAAAAATCCTATCGAGTGGTGAGCAACCCTCTCACTCGGGGGCTTAGCTGCAGCCCAGTACTCGCCTATGTTTGAAAAATCCTACCGAGTGGTGAGCAACCCTCCCACTCGGGGGCTTAGCTGCAGTCCAGTACTCACCTAAGTTTGAAAAATCCTACCGAGTGGTGAGCAACCCTCTCACTCGGTGGCTTAGCTGCAGTCCAGTACTCGCCTAAGTTTGAAAAATCCTACCGAGTGTTGAGGAACCTTCCCACTCGGGGGCTTAGCTGCAGTCCAGTACTTGCCTATGTTTGGAAAATCCTACCGAGTGCTGAGCAACCCTCTCACTCGGGGGCTTAGCTCCAGTCCAGTACTCGCCTAAGTTTGAAAAATCCTACCGAGTGGTGAGCAACCCGCTCACTCGGGGGCTTAGCTGCAGTCCAGTACTCGCCTAAGTTTGAAAAATCCTACCGAGTGGTGAGCAACCCCCCCACTCGGGGGCTTAGCTGAAGTCCAGTACTCGCCTAAGTTTGAAAAATCCTACCGAGTGGTGAGCAACCCTCTCACTCGGGGGCTTAGCTGCAGTCCAGTACTTGCCTAAGTTTGAAAAATCCTATCGAGTGGTGAGCAACCCTCTCACTCGGGGGCTTAGCTGCAGTCCAGTACTCACCTATGTTTGAAAAATCCTACCGAGTGGTGAGCAACCCTCCCACTCGGGGGCTTAGCTGCAGTCCAGTACTCGCCTAAGTTTGAAAAATCCTACCGAGTGGTGAGCAACCCTCTCACTCGGTGGCTTAGCTGTAGTCCAGTACTCGCCTAAGTTTGAAAAATCCTACCGAGTGTTGAGGAACCTTCCCACTCGGGGGCTTAGCTGCAGTCCAGTACTTGCCTAAGTTTGAAAAATCCTATCGAGTGGTGAGCAACCCTCTCACTCGGGGGCTTAGCTGCAGTCCAGTACTCGCCTATGTTTGAAAAATCCTACCGAGTGGTGAGAAACCCTCTCACTCGGGGGCTTAGCTGCAGTCCAGTACTCGCCTAAGTTTGAGAAATCCTACCGAGTGGTTAGCAACCCTCTCACTCGGGGGCTTAGCTGCAGTCCAGTGCTCGTCTAAGTTTGAAAAATCCTACCGAGTGGTGAGCAACCCTCCAACTCGGGGGCTTAGCTGCAGTCCAGTACTCGCCTAAGTTTGAAAAATCCTACCGAGTGGTGAGCAACCCTCTCACTCGGGGGCTTAGCTGCAGTCAAGTGCTCGCCTAAGTTTGAAAAATCCTACCGAGTGGTGAGCAACCCTCTCCTCGGGGGCTTAGCTGCAGTCCAGTACTCGCCTAAGTTTTGAAAATCCTACCGAGTGGTGAGCAACCCTCTCACTCGGGGGCTTAGCTGCTGTCCAGTACTCGCCTAAGTTTGAAAAATCCTACCGAGTGGTGAGCAACCCTCTCACTCGGGGGTTAGCTGCAGTCCAGTACTCGCCTAAGTTTGAAAAATCCTACCGAGTGGTGAGCAACCCGCTCACTCGGGGGCTTAGCTGCAGTCCAGTACTCGCCTAAGTTTGAAAAATCCTACCGAGTGGTGAGCAACCCCCCCACTCGGGGGCTTAGCTGAAGTCCAGTACTCGCCTATGTTTGAAAAATCCTACTGAGTGGTGAGCAACCCTCTCACTCGGGGGCTTAGCTGCAGTCCAGTACTTGCCTAAGTTTGAAAAATCCTATCGAGTGGTGAGCAACCCTCTCACTCGGGGGCTTAGCTGCAGCCCAGTACTCGCCTATGTTTGAAAAATCCTACCGAGTGGTGAGCAACCCTCCCACTCGGGGGCTTAGCTGCAGTCCAGTACTCACCTAAGTTTGAAAAATCCTACCGAGTGGTGAGCAACCCTCTCACTCGGTGGCTTAGCTGCAGTCCAGTACTCGCCTAAGTTTGAAAAATCCTACCGAGTGTTGAGGAACCTTCCCACTCGGGGGCTTAGCTGCAGTCCAGTACTTGCCTATGTTTGGAAAATCCTACCGAGTGCTGAGCAACCCTCTCACTCGGGGGCTTAGCTCCAGTCCAGTACTCGCCTAAGTTTGAAAAATCCTACCGAGTGGTGAGCAACCCGCTCACTCGGGGGCTTAGCTGCAGTCCAGTACTCGCCTAAGTTTGAAAAATCCTACCGAGTGGTGAGCAACCCCCCCACTCGGGGGCTTAGCTGAAGTCCAGTACTCGCCTAAGTTTGAAAAATCCTACCGAGTGGTGAGCAACCCTCTCACTCGGGGGCTTAGCTGCAGTCCAGTACTTGCCTAAGTTTGAAAAATCCTATCGAGTGGTGAGCAACCCTCTCACTCGGGGGCTTAGCTGCAGTCCAGTACTCACCTATGTTTGAAAAATCCTACCGAGTGGTGAGCAACCCTCCCACTCGGGGGCTTAGCTGCAGTCCAGTACTCGCCTAAGTTTGAAAAATCCTACCGAGTGGTGAGCAACCCTCTCACTCGGTGGCTTAGCTGTAGTCCAGTACTCGCCTAAGTTTGAAAAATCCTACCGAGTGTTGAGGAACCTTCCCACTCGGGGGCTTAGCTGCAGTCCAGTACTTGCCTAAGTTTGAAAAATCCTATCGAGTGGTGAGCAACCCTCTCACTCGGGGGCTTAGCTGCAGTCCAGTACTCGCCTATGTTTGAAAAATCCTACCGAGTGGTGAGAAACCCTCTCACTCGGGGGCTTAGCTGCAGTCCAGTACTCGCCTAAGTTTGAGAAATCCTACCGAGTGGTTAGCAACCCTCTCACTCGGGGGCTTAGCTGCAGTCCAGTGCTCGTCTAAGTTTGAAAAATCCTACCGAGTGGTGAGCAACCCTCCAACTCGGGGGCTTAGCTGCAGTCCAGTACTCGCCTAAGTTTGAAAAATCCTACCGAGTGGTGAGCAACCCTCTCACTCGGGGGCTTAGCTGCAGTCAAGTGCTCGCCTAAGTTTGAAAAATCCTACCGAGTGGTGAGCAACCCTCTCCTCGGGGGCTTAGCTGCAGTCCAGTACTCGCCTAAGTTTTGAAAATCCTACCGAGTGGTGAGCAACCCTCTCACTCGGGGGCTTAGCTGCTGTCCAGTACTCGCCTAAGTTTGAAAAATCCTACCGAGTGGTGAGCAACCCTCTCACTCGGGGGTTAGCTGCAGTCCAGTACTCGCCTAAGTTTGAAAAATCCTACCGAGTGGTGAGCAACCCGCTCACTCGGGGGCTTAGCTGCAGTCCAGTACTCGCCTAAGTTTGAAAAATCCTACCGAGTGGTGAGCAACCCCCCCACTCGGGGGCTTAGCTGAAGTCCAGTACTCGCCTATGTTTGAAAAATCCTACTGAGTGGTGAGCAACCCTCTCACTCGGGGGCTTATCTGCAGTCCAGTACTTGCCTAAGTTTGAAAAATCCTATCGAGTGGTGAGCAACCCTCTCACTCGGGGGCTTAGCTGCAGCCCAGTACTCGCCTATGTTTGAAAAATCCTACCGAGTGGTGAGCAACCCTCCCACTCGGGGGCTTAGCTGCAGTCCAGTACTCACCTAAGTTTGAAAAATCCTACCGAGTGGTGAGCAACCCTCTCACTCGGTGGCTTAGCTGCAGTCCAGTACTCGCCTAAGTTTGAAAAATCCTACCGAGTGTTGAGGAACCTTCCCACTCGGGGGCTTAGCTGCAGTCCAGTACTTGCCTATGTTTGGAAAATCCTACCGAGTGCTGAGCAACCCTCTCACTCGGGGGCTTAGCTCCAGTCCAGTACTCGCCTAAGTTTGAAAAATCCTACCGAGTGGTGAGCAACCCGCTCACTCGGGGGCTTAGCTGCAGTCCAGTACTCGCCAAAGTTTGAAAAATCCTACCGAGTGTTGAGGAACCTTCCCACTCGGGGGCTTAGCTGCAGTCCAGTACTTGCCTATGTTTGGAAAATCCTACCGAGTGCTGAGCAACCCTCTCACTCAGGGGCTTAGCTCCAGTCCAGTACTCGCCTAAGTTTGAAAAATCCTACCGAGTGGTGAGCAACCCTCTCACTCGGTGGCTTAGCTGCAGTCCAGTACTCGCCTAAGTTTGAAAAATCCTACCGAGTGTTGAGGAACCTTCCCACTCGGGGGCTTAGCTGCAGTCCAGTACTTGCCTATGTTTGGAAAATCCTACCGAGTGCTGAGCAACCCTCTCACTCGGGGGCTTAGCTCCAGTCCAGTACTCGCCTAAGTTTGAAAAATCCTACCGAGTGGTGAGCAACCCGCTCACTCGGGGGCTTAGCTGCAGTCCAGTACTCGCCTAAGTTTGAAAAATCCTACCTTGTGGTGAGCAACCCCCCCACTCGGGGGCTTAGCTGAAGTCCAGTACTCGCCTATGTTTGAAAAATCCTACCGAGTGGTGAGCAACCCTCTCACTCGGGGGCTTAGCTGCAGTCCAGTACTTGCCTAAGTTTGAAAAATTCTATCGAGTGGTGAGCAACCCTCTCACTCGGGGGCTTAGCTGCAGTCCAGTACTCACCTATGTTTGAAAAATCCTATCGAGTGGTGAGCAACACTCCCACTCGGGGGCTTAGCTGCAGTCCAGTACTCGCCTAAGTTTGAAAAATCCTACCGAGTGGTGAGCAACCCTCTCACTCGGGGGATTAGCTGCAGTCCAGTGCTCGCCTAAGTTTGAAAAACCCTACCGAGTGGTGAGCAACCCTCTCACTCGGTGGCTTAGCTGCAGTCCAGTACTCGCCTAACTTTGAAAAATCCTACCGAGTGTTGAGGAACCTTCCCACTCGGGGGCTTAGCTGCAGTCCAGTACTTGCCTATGTTTGGAAAATCCTACCGAGTGCTGAGCAACCCTCTCACTCGGGGGCTTAGCTCCAGTCCAGTACTTGGCTAAGTTTGAAAAATCCTATCGAGTGGTGAGCAACCCTCTCACTCGGGAGCTTACAAGCAGTCAAGTGCTCGCCTAAGTTTGAAAAATCCTATTGACTGGTGAGCAACCCTCTCACTCGGGGGCTTAGCTACAGTCTAGTACTCCCCAAAGTTTGAAAAGTCCTACCGAGTGGTGAGCAACCCTCTCACTATGTGGCTTAGCTGCAGTCTAGTACTCGCCTAAGTTTGAAAAATCCTACCGAGTGTTGAGCAACCCTCCCACTCGGGGGCTTAGCTGCAGTCCAGTACTTGCCTAAGTTTGGAAAATCCTACCGAGTGCTGAGCAACCCTCTCACTCGGGGGCTTAGCTGCAGTCCAGTACTCGCCTAAGTTTGAAAAATCCTATCGAGTGGTGAGCAACCCTCTCACTCGGGGGCTTAGCTGCAGTCCAGTACTCGCCTAAGTTTGAAAATTCCTACCGAGTGGTGAGCAACCCGCTCACTCGGGGGCTTATCTGCAGTCCAGTACTCGCCTAAGTTTGAAAAATCCTACCGAGTGGTGAGCAACCCCCCACTCGGGGGCTTAGCTGAAGTCCAGTACTCGCCTAAGTTTGAAAAATCCTACCGTGTGGTAAGCAACCCTCTCACTCGGGGGCTTAGCTGCAGTCCAGTACTTGCCTAAGTTTGAAAAATCCTATCGAGTGGTGAGCAACCCTCTCACTCGGTGGCTTAGCTGCAGTCCAGTACTCGCCTATGTTTGAAAATTCCTACCGAGCGGTGAGCAACGCGCTCACTCGGGGGCTTAGCTGCAGTCCAGTACTCGCCTAAGTTTGAAAAATCCTACCGAGTGGTGAGCAACCCTCTCACTCGGGGGCTTAGCTGCAGTCCAGTACTCGCCCAAGTTTGAAAAATCCTACTGAGTGGTGAGCAACCCCCCCACACGGGGGCTTAGCTGCATTCCAGTACTCGCCTAAGTTTGAAAAATCCTACCCAGTGGTGAGAAACCCTCTCACTCGGGGGCTTAGCTGCAGTCCAGTACTCGCCTAAGTTTGAGAAATCCTACCGAGTGGTTAGCAACCCTCTCACTCGGGGGCTTAGCTGCAGTCCAGTGCTCGTCTAAGTTTGAAAAATCCTACCGAGTGGTGAGCACCCCTCCCACTCGGGGGTTTGCTGCAGTCCAGTACTCGCCTAAGTTTGAAAAATCCTACCGAGTGGTGAGCAACCCTCTCACTCGGGGGCTTAGCTGCAGTCAAGTGCTCGCCTAAGTTTGAAAAATCCTACCGAGTGGTGAGCAACCCTCTCACTCGGTGGCTTAGCTGCAGTCCAGTACTCGCCTATGTTTGAAAAATCCTACCGAGTGTTGAGCAACCCTCACACTCGGGGGCTTAGCTGCAGTCCAGTACTCGCCTAAGTTTGAAAAATCCTACCGAGTGGTCAGCAACCCTCTCACTTGGGGGCTTAGCTGCTGTCCAGTACTCGCCTAAGTTTGAAAAATCCTACCGAGTGGTGAGCAACCCTCTCACTCGGGGGCTTAGCTGCAGTCCAGTACTCGCCTAAGTTTGAAAAATCCTACCGAGTGGTGAGCAACCCGCTCACTCGGGGGCTTAGCTGCAGTCCAGTACTCGCCTAAGTTTGAAAAATCCTACCGAGTGGTGAGCAACCCCCCCACTCGGGGGCTTAGCTGCAGTCCAGTACTTGCCTAAGTTTGAAAAATCCTACCGAGTCGTGAGCAACCCTCTCACTCGGGGGCTTAGCTGCAGTCCAGTACTTGCCTAAGTTTAAAAATCCTATCGAGTGGTGAGCAACCCTCGCACTCGGGGGCTTAGCTGCAGTCCAGTACTCGCCTATGTTTGAAAAATCCTACCGAGTGGTGAGCAACCCTCCCACTCGGGGGCTTAGCTGCAGTCCAGTACTCGCCTAAGTTTGAAAAATCCTACCGAGTGGTGAGCAACCCTCTCACTCGGGGGATTAGCTGCAGTCAAGTGCTCGCCTAAGTTTGAAAAATCCTACCGAGTGGTGAGCAACCCTCTCACTCGGTGGCTTAGCTGCAGTCCAGTACTCGCCTAAGTTTGAAAAATCCTACCCAGTGTTGAGGAACCTTCCCACTCGGGGGCTTAGCTGCAGTCCAGTACTTGCCTACGTTTGGAAAATCCTACCGAGTGCTGAGCAACCCTCTCACTCGGGGGCTTAGCTGCAGTCCAGTACTCGCCTAAGTTTGAAAAATCCTATCGAGTGGTGAGCAACCCTCTCACTCGGGGGCTTAGCTGAAGTCCGGTACTCGCCTAAGTTTGAAAAATCCTACCGAGTGGTGAGCAACCCTCTCACTCGGGGGCTTAGCTGCAGTCAAGTGCTCGCCTAAGTTTGAAAAATCCTACCGAGTGGTGAGCAACCCTCACACTCGGGGGCTTAGCTGCAGTCCAGTACTCGCCTAAGTTTGAAAAATCCTACCGAGTGGTCAGCAACCCTCTCACTTGGGGGCTTAGCTGCTGTCCAGTACTCTCCTAAGTTTGAAAAATCCTACCGAGTGGTGAGCAACCCTCTCACTCGGGGGCTTAGCTGCAGTCCAGTACTCGCCTAAGTTTGAAAAATCCTACCGAGTGGTGAGCAACCCGCTCACTCGGGGGCTTAGCTGCAGTCCAGTACTCACCTAAGTTTGAAAAATCCTACCGAGTGGTGAGCAACCCCCCCACTCGGGGGCTTAGCTGAGGTCCAGTAATCGCCTAAGTTTGAAAAATCCTACCGAGTCGTGAGCAACCCTCTCACTCGGGGGCCTAGCTGCCGTCCAGTACTTGCCTAAGTTTGAAAATCCTATCGAGTGGTGAGCAACCCTCGCACTCGGGGGCTTAGCTGCAGTCCAGTACTCGCCTATGTTTGAAAAATCCTACCGAGTGGTGAGCAACCCTCCCACTCGGGGGCTTAGCTGCAGTCCAGTACTCGCCTAAGTTTGAAAAATCCTACCGAGTGGTGAGCAACCCTCTCACTCGGGGGATTAGCTGCAGTCAAGTGCTCGCCTAAGTTTGAAAAATCCTACCGAGTGGTGAGCAACCCTCTCACTCGGTGGCTTAGCTGCGGTCCAGTACTCGCCTAAGTTTGAAAAATCCTACCCAGTGTTGAGGAACCTTCCCACTCGGGGGCGTAGCTGCAGTCCAGTACTTGCCTATGTTTGGAAAATCCTACCGAGTGCTGAGCAACCCTCTCACTCGGGGGCTTAGCTGCAGTCCAGTACTCGCCTAAGTTTGAAAAATCCTATCGAGTGGTGAGCAACCCTCTCACTCGGGTGCTTAGCTGCAGTCCAGTACTCGCCTAAGTTTGAAAAATCCTACCGAGTGGTGAGCAACCCCCGATTCGGGGGCTTAGCTGAAGTCCAGTACTCGCCTAAGTTTGAAAAATCCTACCGAGTGGTAAGCAACCCTCTCACTCGGGGGCTTAGCTGCAGTCCAGTACTTGCCTAAGTTTGAAAAATCCTATCGAGTGGTGAGCAACCCTCTCACTCGGTGGCTTAGCTGCAGTCCAGTACTCGCCTATGTTTTCAAAATCCTACCGAGTGGTCAGCAACCCTCTCACTCGGCGGCTTAGCTACAGTCCAGTACTCGCCTAAGTTTGAAAAATCCTACCGAGTGGTGAGCAACCCCCCCCCCCCCACTCGGGGGCTTAGCTGCAGTCCAGGACTCGCCTAAGTTTGGAAAATCCTACCGAGTGGTGAGCAACCCTCTCACTCGGGGGCTTAGCTGCAGTCCAGTACTCGCCTAAGTTTAAAAAATCCTATCGAGTGGTGAGCAACCCTCTCACTCGGGTGCTTAGCTGCAGTCAAGTACTCGCCTAAGTTTGAAAAATCCTACCGAGTGGTGAGCAACCCCCCCCCGCTCGGGGGCTTAGCTGCACTCCAGTACTCGCCTAAGTTTGAAGAATCCTACCGAGTGGTGAGCAACCCTCCCACTCGGGGGCTTAGCTGCAGTCCAGTACTCGCCTAAGTTTAAAATATCCTACCGAGTGGTGAGCAACCCTCTCACTCGGGGGCTTAGCTGCAGCCAAGCGCTCGCCTAAGTTGGAAAAATCCTACCGAGTGGTGAGCAACCCTCTCACTCGGGGGCTTAGCTGCAGTCCAGTACTCGCCTTAGTTTGAAAAATCCTACCGAGTGGTCAGCAACCCTCTCACTCGGGGGCTTAGCTGCTGTCCAGTACTCGCCTAAGTTTGAAAAATCCTACCGAGTGGTGAGCAACCCTCTCACTCGGGGGCTTAGCTGCAGTCCAGTACTCGCCTAAGTTTGAAAAATCCTACCGAGTGGTGAGCAACCCGCTCACTCGGGGGCTTAGCTGCAGTCCAGTACTCGCCTAAGTTTGAAAAATCCTACCGAGTGGTGAGCAACCCCCCGACTCGGGGGCTTAGCTGAAGTCCAGTACTCGCCTAAGATTGAAAAATCCTATCGAGTGGTGAGCAACCCTCTCACTCGGGGGATTAGCTGCAGTCAAGTGCTCGCCTAAGTTTGAAAAATCCTACCGAGTGGTGAGCAACCCTCTCACTCGGTGGCTTAGCTGCAGTCCAGTACTCGCCTAAGTTTGAAAAATCCTACCAAGTGTTGAGGAACCTTCCCCTCGAAGGCTTAGCTGCAGTCCTGTACTTGCCTAAGTTTGGAAAATCCTACCGAGTGGTGAGCAACCCTCTCACTCGGGGGCTTAGCTGCAGTCCAGTACTCGCCTATGTTTGATAAATCCTATCGAGTGGTGAGCAACCCTCTCACTCGGGGGCTTAGCTGCAGTCCAGTACTCGCCAAATTTTGAAAATTCCTACCGAGTGGTGAGCAACCCGCTCACTCGGGGGCTTAGCTGCAGTCCAGTACTCGCCTAAGTTTGAAAAATCCTACCGAGTGGTGCGCAACCCCCCACTCGGGGGCTTAGCTGAAGTCCGCTACTCGCCTAAGTTTGAAAAATCCTACCGAGTGGTAAGAAACCCTCTCACTCGGGGGCTTAGCTGCAGTCCAGTACTTGCCTAAGTTTGAAAAATCCTATCGAGTGGTGAGCAACCCTCTCACTCGGGGGCTTAGCTGCAGTCCAGTACTCGCCTATGTTTGAAAAATCCTACCGAGTGGTGAGCAACCATCCCACTCGGGGGCTTAGCTGCAGTCCAGTACTCGCCTAAGTTTGAAAAATCCTACCGAGTGGTGAGCAACCCTCTCACTCGGGGGATTAGCTGCAGTCAAGTGCTCGCCTAAGTTTGAAAAATCCTACCGAGTGGTGAGCAACCCTCTCACTCGGCGGCTTAGCTGCAGTCCAGTACTCGCCTAAGTTTGAAAAATCCTACCGAGTGTTGAGGAACCATCCCACTCGGGGGCTTAGCTACAGTCGAGTACTTGCCTAAGTTTGGAAAATCCTACCGACTGGTGAGAAACCCTCTCACACGGGGGCTTAGCTGCAGTCCAGTACTCGCCTAAGTTTAAAAAATCCTACCGAGTGGTGAGCAACCCCCCCCCCACTCGGGGGCTTAGCTGCAGTCCAGTACTCGCCTAAGTTTGGAAAATCCTACCGAGTGGTGAGCAACCCTCTCACTCGGGGGCTTAGCTGCAGTCCGTTACTCGCCTATGTTTGAAAAATCCTATCTAGTGGTGAGCAACCCTCTCACTCGGGGGCTTAGCTGTAGTCCAGTACTCGCCTAAGTTTGAAAAATCCTACCGAGTGGTGAGTAACCCCCCACTCGGGGGCTTAGCTGAAGTCCAGTACTCGCCTAAGTTTGAAAAATCCAACCGAGTGGTAAGCAACCCTCTCACTCGGGGGCTTAGCTGTTGTCCAGTACTTGCCTAAGTTTGAAAGATCCTATCGAGTGGTGAGCAACCCTCCCACTCGGGGGCTTAGCTGCAGTCCAGTACTCGCCTATGTTTGAAAAATCCTACCGAGTGGTGAGCAACCCGCTCACTCGGGGGCTTAGCTGCAGTCCAGTACTCGCCTAAGTTTGAAAAATCCTACCGAGTGGTGAGCAACCCCCCCCCCCCCACTCGGGGGCTTAGCTGCAGTCCAGTACTCGCCTAAGTTTGGAAAATCCTACCGAGTGGTGAGCAACCCTCTCACTCGGGGGCTTAGCTGCAGTCCAGTACTCGCCCAAGTTTGAAATATCCTACTGAGTGGGGAGCAACCCCCCCACTCGGAGGCTTAGCTGCACTCCAGTACTCGCCTAAGTTTGAAGAATCCTACTGAGTGGTGAGAAACCCTCTCACTCGGGGGCTTAGCTGCAGTCCAATACTCGCCTAAGTTTGAAAAATCCTACCGAGTGGTGAGCAACCCTCTCACTCGGGGGCTTAGCTGCAGTCCATTGCTCGTCTAAGTTTGAAAAATCCTACCGAGTGGTGAGCAACCCTCCCACTCGGGGGCTTAGCTGCAGTCCAGTACTCGCCTAAGTTCAAAAAATCCTACCGAGTGGTGAGCAACCCTCTCACTCGGGGGCTTTGGTGCAGCCAAGTGCTCGCCTAAGTTTGAAAAATCCTACCGAGTGGTGAGCAACCCTCTCACTCGGTGGCTTAGCTGCAGTCCAGTACTCGCCTAAGTTTGAAAAATCCTACCGAGTGTTGAGCAACCCTCCCACTCGGGGGCTTAGCTGCAGTCCTGTACTCGCCTAAGTTTGAAAAATCCTACCGAGTGGTCAGCAACCCTCTCACTCGGGGGCTTAGCTGCTGTCCAGTACTCGCCTAAGTTTGAAAAATCCTACCGAGTGGTGAGCAACCCTCTCACTCGGGGGCTTAGCTGCAGTCCAGTACTCGCCTAAGTTTGAAAAATCCTACCGAGTGGTCAGCAACCCTCTCACTCGGGGGCTTAGCTGCTGTCCAGTACTCGCCTAAGTTTGAAAAATCCTACCGAGCGGTGAGCAACCCTCTCACTCGGGGGCTTAGCTGCAGTCCAGTACTCGCCTAAGTTTGAAAAATCCTACCGAGTGGTGAGCAACCCGCTCACTCGGGGGCTTAGCTGCAGTCCAGTACTCGCCTAAGTTTGAAAAATCCTACCGAGTGGTGAGCAACCCCCCGACTCGGGGGCTTAGCTGAAGTCCAGTACTCGCCTAAGTTTGAAAAATCCTACCGAGTGGTGAGCAACCCTCTCACTCGGGGGATTAGTTGCAGTCAAGTGCTCGCCTAAGTTTGAAAAATCCTACCGAGTGGTGAGCAACCCTCTCACGCGGTGGCTTAGCTGCAGTCCAGTACTCGCCTAAGTTTGAAAAATCCTACCGAGTGTTGAGGAACCTTCCCCTCGGGGGCTTAGCTGCAGTCCTGTACTTGCCTAAGTTTGGAAAATCCTACCGAGTGGTGAGCAACCCTCTCACTCGGGGGCTTAGCTGCAGTCCAGTACTCGCCTATGTTTGAAAAATCCTATCGAGTGGTGAGCAACCCTCTCACTCGGGGGCTTAGCTGCAGTCCAGTACTTGCCTAAGTTTGAAAATTCCTACCGAGTGGTGAGCAACCCGCTCACTCGGGGGCTTAGCTGCAGTCCAGTACTCGCCTAAGTTTGAAAAATCCTACCGAGTGGTGCGCAACCCCCGACTCGGGGGCTTAGCTGAAGTCCAGTACTCGCCTAAGTTTGAAAAATCCTACCGAGTGGTGAGCAACCCCCCGACTCGGGGGCTTAGCTGAAGTCCAGTACTCGCCTAAGTTTGAAAAATCCTACCGAGTGGTGAGCAACCCGCTCACTCGGGGGCTTAGCTGCAGTACAGTACTCGCCTAAGTTTGAAAAATCCTACCTAGTGGTGAGCAACCCCCCGACTCGGGGGCTTAGCTGAAGTCCAGTACTCGCCTAAGTTTGAAAAATCCTACCGAGTGGTGAGTAACCCCCCACTCGGGGGCTTAGCTGAAGTCGAGTACTCGCCTAAGTTTGAAAAATCCAACCGAGTGGTAAGCAACCCTCTCACTCGGGGGCTTAGGTGCAGTCCAGTACTTGCCTAAGTTTGAAAGATCCTATCGAGTGGTGAGCAACCCTCTCACTCGGTGGCTTAGCTGCAGTCCAGTACTCGCCTATGTTTGAAAAATCCTACCCAGTGGTGAGCAACCCGCTCACTCGGGGGCTTAGCTGCAGTCCAGTACTCGCCTAAGTTTGAAAAATCCTACCGAGTGGTGAGCAACCCCCCCCCACTCGGGGGCTTGGCTGCAGTCCAGTACTCGCCTAAGTTTGGAAAATCCTACCGAGTGGTGAGCAACCCTCTCACTCGGGGGCTTAGCTGCAGTCCAGTACTCGCCCAAGTTTGAAAAATCCTACTGAGTGGTGAGCAACCCCCCCCACTCGGGGGCTTAGCTGCACTCCAGTACTCGCCTAAGTTTGAAGAATCCTACCGAGTGGTGAGAAACCCTCTCACTCGGGGGCTTAGCTGCAGTCCAGTACTCGCCTAAGTTTGAAAAATCCTACCGAGTGGTGAGCAACCCTCTCACTCGGGGGCTTAGCTGCAGCCAAGCGCTCGCCTAAGTTTGAAAAATCCTACCGAGTGGTGAGCAACCCTCTCACTCGGGGGCTTAGCTGCAGTCCAGTACTCGCCTAAGTTTGAAAAATCCTACCGGGTGGTCAGCAACCCTCTCACTCGGGGGCTTAGCTGCTGTCCAGTACTCGCCTAAGTTTGAAAAATCCTACCGAGCGGTGAGCAACCCTCTCACTCGGGGGCTTAGCTGCAGTCCAGTACTCGCCTAAGTTTGAAAAATCCTACCGAGTGGTGAGCAACCCGCTCACTTGGGGGCTTAGCTGCAGTCCAGTACTCGCCTAAGTTTGAAAAATCCTACCGAGTGGTGAGCAACCCCCCGACTCGGGGGCTTAGCTGAAGTCCAGTACTCGCCTAAGTTTGAAAAATCCTACCGAGTGGTGAGCAACCCTCTCACTCGGGGGATTAGCTGCAGTCAAGTGCTCGCCTAAGTATGAAAAATCCTACCGAGTGGTGAGCAAACCTCTCACTCGGGGGCTTAGCTGCAGTCCAGTACTCGCCTAAGTTTGAAAAATCCTACCGAGTGTTGAGGAACCTTCCCCTCGGGGGCTTAGCTGCAGTCCTGTACTTGCCTAAGATTGGAAAATCCTACCGAGTGGTGAGCAACCCTCTCACTCGGGGGCTTAGCTGCAGTCCAGTACTCGCCTATGTTTGAAAAATCCTATCGAGTGGTGAGCAACCCTCTCACTCGGGGGCTTAGCTGCAGTCCAGTACTTGCCTAAGTTTGAAAATTCCTACCGAGTGGTGAGCAACCCGCTCACTCGGGGGCTTAGCTGCAGTCCAGTACTCGCCTAAGTTTGAAAAATCCTACCGAGTGGTGCGCAACCCCCCACTCGGGGGCTTAGCTAAAGTCCCGTACTCGCCTATGTTTGAAAAATCCTACCGAGTGGTGAGCAACCCCTCGACTCGGGGGCTTTGCTGAAGTCCAGTACTCGCCTAAGTTTGAAAAATCCTACCGAGTGGTGAGCAACCCGCTCACTCGGGGGCTTAGCTGCAGTCTAGTACTCGCCTAAGTTTGAAAAATCCTACCGAGTGGTGAGCAACCCCCCGACTCGGGGGCTTAGCTGAAGTCCAGTACTCGCCTAAGTTTGAAAAATCCTACCGAGTGGTGAGTAACCCCCCACTCGGGGGCTTAGCTGAAGTCGAGTACTCGCCTAAGTTTGAAAAATCCAACCGAGTGGTAAGCAACCCTCTCACTCGGGGGCTTAGCTGCAGTCCAGTACTTGCCTAAGTTTGAAAGATCCTATCGAGTGGTGAGCAACCCTCTCACTCGGTGGCTTAGCTGCAGTCCAGTACTCGCCTATGTTTGAAAAATCCTACCCAGTGGTGAGCAACCCGCTCACTCGGGGGCTTAGCTGCAGTCCAGTACTCGCCTAAGTTTGAAAAATCCTACTGAGTGGTGCGCAACCCCCCCCCCCCCACTCGGGGGCTTAGCTGCAGTCCAGTACTCGCCTAAGTTTGGAAAATCCTACCGAGTGGTGAGCAACCCTCTCACTCGGGGGCTTAGCTGCAGTCCAGTACTCGCCCAAGTTTGAAAAATCCTACTGAGTGGTGAGCAACCCCCCCACTCGTGGGCTTAGCTGCACTCCAGTACTCGCCTAAGTTTGAAGAATCCTACCGAGTGGTGAGAAACCCTCTCACTCGGGGGCTTAGCTGCAGTCCAGTACTCGCCTAAGTTTGAAAAATCCTACCGAGTGGTGAGCAACCCTCTCACTCGGGGGCTTAGCTGCAGCCAAGCGCTCGCCTAAGTTTGAAAAATCCTACCGAGTGGTGAGCGACCCTCTCACTTGGGGGCTTAGCTGCAGTCCAGTACTCGCCTAAGTTTGAAAAATCCTACCGAGTGGTCAGCAACCCTCTCACTCGGGGGCTTAGCTGCTGTCCAGTACTCGCCTAAGTTTGAAAAATCCTACCGAGCGGTGAGCAACCCTCTCACTTGGGGGCTTAGCTGCAGTCCAGTACTCGCCTAAGTTTGAAAAATCCTACCGAGTGGTGAGCAAACCTCTCACTCGGGGGCTTAGCTGCAGTCCAGTACTCGCCTAAGTTTGAAAAATCCTACCGAGTGTTGAGGAACCTTCCCCTCGGGGGCTTAGCTGCAGTCCTGTACTTGCCTAAGTTTGGAAAATCCTACCGAGTGGTGAGCAACCCTCTCACTCGGGGGCTTAGCTGCAGTCCAGTACTCGGCTATGTTTGAAAAATCCTATCGAGTGGTGAGCAACCCTCTCACTCGGGGGCTTAGCTGCAGTCCAGTACTTGCCTAAGTTTGAAAATTCCTACCGAGTGGTGAGCAACCCGCTCACTCGGGGGCTTAGCTGCAGTCCAGTACTCGCCTAAGTTTGAAAAATCCTACCGAGTGGTGCGCAACCCCCCACTCGGGGGCTTAGCTGAAGTCCAGTACTCGCCTATGTTTGAAAAATCCTACCGAGTGGTGAGCAACCCCCCGACTCGGGGGCTTTGCTGAAGTCCAGTACTCGGCTAAGTTTGAAAAATCCTACCGATTGTTGAGCAACCCGCTCACTCGGGGGCTTAGCTGCAGTCTAGTACTCGCCTAAGTTTGAAAAATCCTACCGAGTGGTGAGCAACCCCCCGACTCGGGGGCTTAGCTGAAGTCCAGTACTCGCCTAAGTTTGAAAAATCCTACCGAGTGGTGAGTAACCCCCCACTCGGGGGCTTAGCTGAAGTCCAGTACTCGCCTAAGTTTGAAAAATCCAACCGAGTGGTAAGCAACCCTCTCACTCGGGGGCTTAGCTGCAGTCCAGTACTTGCCTAAGTTTGAAAGATCCTATCGAGTGGTGAGCAACCCTCTCACTCGGTGGCTTAGCTGCAGTCCAGTACTCGCCTATGTTTGAAAAATCCTACCGAGTGGTGAGCAACCCGCTCACTCGGGGGCTTAGCTGCAGTCCAGTAATCGCCTAAGTTTGAAAAATCCTACTGAGTGGTGAGCAACCCCCCCCCCCCACTCGGGGGCTTAGCTGCAGTCCAGTACTCGCATAAGTTTGGAAAATCCTACCGAGTGGTGAGCAACCCTCTCACTCAGGGTCTTAGCTGAAGTCCAGTACTCGCCCAAGTTTGAAAAATTCTACTGAGTGGTGAGCAACCCCCCCACTCGGGGGCTTAGCTGCACTCCAGTACTCGCCTAAGTTTGAAGAATCCTACTGAGTGGTGAGAAACCCTCTCACTCGGGGGCTCAGCTGCAGTCCAGTACTCGCCTAAGTTTGAAAAATCCTACCGAGTGGTGAGCAACCCTCTCACTCGGGGGCTTAGCTGCAGTCCATTGCTCGTCTAAGTTTGAAAAATCCTACCGAGTGGTGAGCAACCCTCCCACTCGGGGGCTTAGCTGCAGTCCAGTACTCGCCTAAGTTCAAAAAATCCTACCGAGTGGTGAGCAACCCTCTCACTCGGGGGCTTTTCTGCAGCCAAGTGCTCGCCTAAGTTTGAAAAATCCTACCGAGTGGTGAGCAACCCTCTCACTCGGTGGCTTAGCTGCAGTCCAGTATCGCCTAAGTTTGAAAAATCCTACCGAGTGTTGAGCAACCCTCCCACTCGGGGGCTTAGCTGCAGTCCAGTACTCGCCTAAGTTTGAAAAATCCTACCGAGTGGTCAGCAACCCTCTCACTCGGGGGCCTAGCTGCTGTCCAGTACTCGCCTAAGTTTGGAAAGTCCTACCGAGTGGTGAGCAACCCTCTCACTCGGGGGCTTAGCTGCAGTCCAGTACTCGCCTAAGTTTGAAAAATCCTACCGAGTGGTGAGCAACCCGCTCACTCGGGGGCTTAGCTGCAGTCCAGTACTCGCCTATGTTTGAAAAATCCTACCGAGTGGTGAGCAACCCGCTCACTCGGGGGCTTAGCTGTAGTCCAGTACTCGCCTAAGTTTGAAAAATCCTACCGAGTGGTGAGCAACCCCCCCCCCACTCGGGGCTTAGCTGCAGTCCAGTACTCGCCTAAGTTTGGAAAATCCTACCGAGTGGTGAGCAACCCTCTCACTCGGGGGCTTAGCTGCAGTCCAGTACTCGCCTAAGTTTAAAAAATCCTATCGAGTGGTGAGCAACCCTCTCACTCGGGGGCTTAGCTGCAGTCCAGTACTCGCCTAAGTTTGAAAAATCCTACCGAGTGGTGAGCAACCCCCCCCCCCCCCCCCCCGCTCGGGGGCTTAGCTGCACTCCAGTACTCGCCTAAGTTTGAAGAATCCTACCGAGTGGTGAGCAACCCTCCCACTCGGGGGCTTAGCTGCAGTCCAGTACTCGCCTAAGTTTAAAAAATCCTACCGAGTGGTGAGCAACCCTCTCACTCGGGGGCTTAGCTGCAGCCAAGCGCTCGCCTAAGTTAGGAAAATCCTACCAAGTGGTGAGCAACCCTCTCACTCGGGGGCTTAGCTGCAGTCCAGTACTCGCCTAAGTTTGAAAAATCCTACCGAGTGGTCAGCAACCCTCTCACTCGGGGGCCTAGCTGCTGTCCAGTACTCGCCTAAGTTTGAAAAATCCTACCGAGCGGTGAGCAACCCTCTCACTAGGGGGCTTAGCTGCAGTCCAGTATTCGCCTAAGTTTGAAAAATCCTACCAAGTGGTGAGCAACCCGCTCACTCGGGGGCTTAGCTGCAGTCCAGTACTCGCCTAAGTTTGAAAAATCCTACCGAGTGGTGAGCAACCCCCCGACTCTGGGGCTTAGCTGAAGTCCAGTACTCGCCTAAGTTTGAAAAATCCTACCGAGTGGTGAGCAACCCTCTCACTCGGGGGATTAGCTGCAGTCAAGTGCTCGCCTAAGTTTGAAAAATCCTACCGAGTGGTGAGCAACCCTCTCACTCGGTGGCTTAGCTGCATTCCAGTACTCGCCTCAGTTTGAAAAATCCTACCGAGTGTTGAGGAACCTTCCCCTCGGGGGCTTAGCTGTAGTCCTGTACTTGCCTAAGTTTGGAAAATCCTACCGAGTGGTGAGCAACCCTCTCACTCGGGGGCTTAGCTGCAGTCCAGTACTCGCCTATGTTTGAAAAATCCTATCGAGTGGTGAGCAACCCTCTCACTCGGGGGCTTAGCTGCAGTCCAGTACTCGCCTAAGTTTGAAAATTCCTACCGAGTGGTGAGCAACCCACTCACTCGGGGGCTTAGCTGCTGTCCAGTACTCGCCTAAGTTCGAAAAATCCTACCGAGTGGTGCGCAACCCCCCACTCGGGGGCTTAGCTGAAGTCCAGTACTCGCCTAAGTTTGAAAAATCCTACCGAGTGGTGAGCAACCCCCCGACTCGGGGGCTTAGCTGAAGTCCAGTACTCGCCTAAGTTTGAAAAATCCTACCGAGTGGTGAGCAACCCGCTCACTCGGGGGCTTAGCTACAGTCCAGTACTCGCCTAAGTTTGAAAGATCCTACCGAGTGGTGAGCAACCCTCTCACTCGGGGGATTAGCTGCAGTCAAGTGCTCGCCTAAGTTTGAAAAATCCTACCGAGTGGTGAGCAACCCTCTCAATCGGGGGCTTAGCTGCAGTCCAGTACTCGCCTAAGTTTGAAAAATCCTACCGAGTGTTGAGGAACCTTCCCCTCGGGGGCTTAGCTGCAGTCCTGTACTTGCCTAAGTTTGGAAAAACCTACCGAGTGGTGAGCAACCCTCTCACTCGGGGGCTTAGCTGCAGTCCAGTACTCGCCTATGTTTGAAAAATCCTATCGAGTGGTGAGCAACCCTCTCACTCGGGGGCTTAGCTGCAGTCCAGTACTTGCCTAAGTTTGAAAATTCCTACCGAGTGGTGAGCAACCCGCTCACTCGGGGGCTTAGCTGCAGTCCAGTACTCGCCTAAGTTTGAAAAATCCTACCGAGTGGTGCGCAACCCCCCACTCGGGGGCTTAGCTGAAGTCCAGTACTCGCCTATGTTTGAAAAATCCTACCGAGTGGTGAGCAACCCCCCGACTCGGGGGCTTTGCTGAAGTCCAGTACTCGCCTAAGTTTGAAAATTCCTACCGAGTGGTGAGCAACCCGCTCACTCGGGGGCTTAGCTGCAGTCCAGTACTCGCCTAAGTTTGAAAAATCCTACCGAGTGGTGAGCAACCCCCCAACTCGGGGGCTTAGATGAAGTCCAGTACTCGCCTAAGTTTGAAAAATCCTACCGAGTGGTGAGTAACCCCCCACTCGGGCGACTTAGCTGAAGTCCAGTACTCGCCTAAGTTTGAAAAATCCAACCGAGTGGTAAGCAACCCTCTCACTCGGGGGCTTAGCTGCAGTCCAGTACTTGCCTAAGTTTGAAAGATCCTATCGAGTGGTGAGCAACCCTCTCACTCGGTGGCTTAGCTGCAGTCCAGTACTCGCCTATGTTTGAAAAATCCTACCGAGTGGTGAGCAACCCTCCCACTCGGGGGCTTAGCTGCAGTCCAGTACTCGCCTAAGTTCAAAAAATCCTACCGAGTGGTGAGCAACCCTCTCACTCGGGGGCTTTTCTGCAGCCAAGTGCTCAACTAAGTTTGAAAAATCCTACCGAGTGGTGAGCAACCCTCTCACTCGGTGGCTTAGCTGCAGTCCAGTACTCGCCTAAGTTTGAAAAATCCTACCGAGTGTTGAGCAACCCTCCCACTCGGGGGCTTAGCTGCAGTCCAGTACTCGCCTAAGTTTGAAAAATCCTACCGAGTGGTCAGCAACCCTCTCACTCGGGGGCTTAGCTGCAGTCCAGTACTCGCCTATGTTTGAAAAATCCTATCGAGTGGTGAGCAACCCTCTCACTCGGGGGCTTAGCTGCAGTCCAGTACTTGCCTAAGTTTGAAAATTCCTACCGAGTGGTGAGCAACCCGCTCACTCGGGGGCTTAGCTGCAGTCCAGTACTCGCCTAAGTTTGAAAAATCCTACCGAGTGGTGCGCAACCCCCCACTCGGGGGCTTAGCTGAAGTCCAGTACTCGCCTATGTTTGAAAAATCCTACCGAGTGGTGAGCAACCCCCCGACTCGGGGGCTTTGCTGAAGTCCAGTACTCGCCTAAGTTTGAAAATTCCTACCGAGTGGTGAGCAACCCGCTCACTCGGGGGCTTAGCTGCAGTCCAGTACTCGCCTAAGTTTGAAAAATCCTACCGAGTGGTGAGCAACCCCCCAACTCGGGGGCTTAGATGAAGTCCAGTACTCGCCTAAGTTTGAAAAATCCTACCGAGTGGTGAGTAACCCCCCACTCGGGCGACTTAGCTGAAGTCCAGTACTCGCCTAAGTTTGAAAAATCCAACCGAGTGGTAAGCAACCCTCTCACTCGGGGGCTTAGCTGCAGTCCAGTACTTGCCTAAGTTTGAAAGATCCTATCGAGTGGTGAGCAACCCTCTCACTCGGTGGCTTAGCTGCAGTCCAGTACTCGCCTATGTTTGAAAAATCCTACCGAGTGGTGAGCAACCCGCTCACTCGGGGGCTTAGCT
The DNA here is from genome assembly GCF_002575655.3 of Aegilops tauschii subsp. strangulata. Lineage (NCBI taxonomy): Eukaryota > Viridiplantae > Streptophyta > Magnoliopsida > Poales > Poaceae > Aegilops > Aegilops tauschii. The sequence continues at coordinate 159,206,645 of NC_053039.3, forward strand.
GCAGTCCAGTACTCGCCTAAGTTTGAAAAATCCTACCGAGTGGTGAGCAACGCCCCCCCACTCGGGGGCTTAGCTGCAGTCCAGTACTCGCCTAAGTTTGGAAAATCCTACCGAGTGGTGAGCAACCCTCTCACTCAGGGGCTTAGCTGAAGTCCAGTACTCGCCCAAGTTTGAAAAATCCTACTGAGTGGTGAGAAACCCCCCCACTCGGGGGCTTAGCTGCACTCCAGTACTCGCCTAAGTTTGAAGAATCCTACCGAGTGGTGAGAAACCCTCTCACTCGGGGGCTTAGCTGCAGTCCAGTACTCGCCTAAGTTTGAAAAATCCTACCGTGTGGTGAGCAACCCTCTCACTCGGGGGCTTAGCTGCAGTCCATTGCTCGTCTAAGTTTGAAAAATCCTACCGAGTGGTGAGCAACCCTCCCACTCGGGGGCTTAGCTGCAGTCCAGTACTCGCCTAAGTTCAAAAAATCCTACCGAGTGGTGAGCAACCCTCTCACTCGGGGGCTTTTCTGCAGCCAAGTGCTCAACTAAGTTTGAAAAATCCTACCGAGTGGTGAGCAACCCTCTCACTCGGTGGCTTAGCTGCAGTCCAGTACTCGCCTAAGTTTGAAAAATCCTACCGAGTGTTGAGCAACCCTCCCATTCGGGGGCTTAGCTGCAGTCCAGTACTCGCCTAAGTTTGAAAAATCCTACCGAGTGGTCAGCAACCCTCTCACTCGGGGCCCTAGCTGCTGTCCAGTACTCGCCTAAGTTTGGAAAATCCTACCGAGTGGTGAGCAACCCTGTCACTCGGGGGCTTAGCTGCAGTCCAGTACTCGCCTAAGTTTGAAAAATCCTACCGAGTGGTGAGCAACCCGCTCACTCGGGGGCTTAGCTGCAGTCCAGTACTCGCCTAAGTTTGAAAAATCCTACCGAGTGGTGAGCAACCCCCCGACTCGGGGGCTTAGCTGAAGTCCAGTACTCGCCTAAGTTTGAAAAATCCTACCGAGTGGTGAGTAACCCCCCACTCGGGGGCTTAGCTGAAGTCCAGTACTCGCGTAATTTTGAAAAATCCAACCGAGTGGTAAGCAACCCTCTCACTCGGGGGCTTAGCTGCAGTCCAGTACTTGCCTAAGTTTGAAAGATCCTATCGAGTGGTGAGCAACCCTCTCACTCGGTGGCTTAGCTGCAGTCTAGTACTCGCCTATGCTTGAAAAATCCTACCGAGTGGTGAGCAACCCGCTCACTCGGGGGCTTAGCTGCAGTCCAGTACTCGCCTAAGTTTGAAAAATCCTACCGAGTGGTGAGCAACCCCCCCCCACTCGAGGGCTTAGCTGCAGTCCAGTACTCGCCTAAGTTTGGAAAATCCTACCGAGTGGTGAGCAACCCTCTCACTCAGGGCCTTAGCTGAAGTCGAGTACTCGCCCAAGTTTGAAAAATCCTACTGAGTGGTGAGGAACCCCCCCACTCGGGGGCTTAGCTGCACTCCAGTACTCGCCTAAGTTTGAAGAATCCTACCGAGTGGTGAGAAACCCTCTCACTCGGGGGCTTAGCTGCAGTCCAGTACTCGCCTAAGTTTGAAAAATCCTACCGAGTGGTGAGCAACCCCCCCCCCCCCACTCGGGGGCTTAGCTGCAGTCCAGTACTCGCCTAAGTTTGGAAAATCCTACCGAGTGGTGAGCAACCCTCTCACTCAGGGGCTTAGCTGAAGTCCAGTACTCGCCCAAGTTTGAAAAATCCTACTGAGTGGTGAGCAACCCCCCCACTCGGGGGCTTAGCTGCACTCCAGTACTCGCCTAAGTTTGAAGAATCCTACCGAGTGGTGAGAAACCCTCTCACTCGGGGGCTTAGCTGCAGTCCAGTACTCGCCTAAGTTTGAAAAATCCTACCGAGTGGTGAGCAACCCTCTCACTCGGGGGCTTAGCTGCAGTCCATTGCTCGTCTAAGTTTGAAAAATCCTACCGAGTGGTGAGAAACCCTCCCACTCGGGGGCTTAGCTGCAGTCCAGTACTCGCCTAAGTTCAAAAAATCCTACCGAGTGGTGAGCAACCCTCTCACTCGGGGGCTTTTCTGCAGCCAAGTGCTCGCCTAAGTTTGAAAAATCCTACCGAGTGGTGAGCAACCCTCTCACTCGGTGGCTTAGCTGCAGTCCGGTACTCGCCTAAGTTTGAAAAATCCTACCGAGTGGTGAGCAACCCTGTCACTCGGGGGCTTAACTGCAGTCCAGTACTCGCCTAAGGTTGAAAAATCCTACGGAGTGGTGAGCAACCCGCTCACTCGGGGGCTTAGCTGCAGTCCAGTACTCACCTAAGTTTGAAAGATCCTACCGAGTGGTGAGCAACCCCCCGACTCGGGGGCTTAGCTGAAGTCCAGTACTCGCCTAAGTTTGAAGAATCCTATCGAGTGGTGAGCAACCCTCCTACTCGGGGGCTTAGCTGAAGTCCAGTACTCGCCTAAGTTTGAAAAATCCTACCGAGTGGTGAGCAACCCTCTCACTCGGGGGATTAGCTGCAGTCAAGTGCTCGCCTAAGTATGAAAAATCCTACCGAGTGGTGAGCAAACCTCTCACTCGGGGGCTTAGCTGTAGTCCAGTACTCGCCTAAGTTTGAAAAATCCTACCGAGTGGTCAGCAACCCTCTCACTCGGGGGCTTAGCTGCTGTCCAGTACTCGCCTAAGTTTGAAAAATCCTACCGAGTGGTGAGCAACCCCCCGACTCGGGGGCTTAGCTGAAGTCCAGTACTCGCCTAAGTTTGAAAAATCCTACCGAGTGGTGAGCAACCCTCTCACTCGGGAGATTAGCTGCAGTCAAGTGCTCGCCTAAGTTTGAAAAATCCTACCGAGTGGTGAGCAACCCTCTCACTCGGTGGCTTAGCTGCATTCCAGTACTCGCCTAAGTTTGAAAAATCCTACCGAGTGTTGAGGAACCTTCCCCTCGGGGGCTTAGCTGCAGTCCTGTACTTGCCTAAGTTTGGAAAATCCTACCGAGTGGTGAGCAACCCTCTCACTCGTGGGCTTAGCTGCAGTCCAGTACTCGCCTATGTTTGAAAAATCCTATCGAGTGGTGAGCAACCCTCTCACTCGGGGGCTTAGCTGCAGTCCAGTACTCGCCTAAGTTTGAAAATTCCTACCGAGTGGTGAGCAACCCGCTCACTCGGGGGCTTAGCTGCAGTCCAGTACTCGCCTAAGTTCGAAAAATCCTACCGAGTGGTGCGCAACCCCCCACTCGGGGGCTTAGCTGAAGTCTAGTACTCGCCTAAGTTTGAAAAATCCTACCGAGTGGTGAGCAACCCCCCGACTCGGGGGCTTAGCTGAAGTCCAGTACACGCCTAAGTTTAAAAAATCCTACCGAGTGGTGAGCAACCCCCCGACTCGGGGGCTTAGCTGCAGTCCAGTACTCGCCTAAGTTTGAAAAATCCAACCGAGTGGTAAGCAACCCTCTCACTCGGGGGCTTAGCTGCAGTCCAGTACTTGCCTAAGTTTGAAAGATCCTATCGAGTGGTGAGCAACCCTCTCACTCGGTGGCTTAGCTGCAGTCCAGTACTCGCCTATGTTTGAAAAATCCTACCGAGTGGTGAGCAACCTGCTCACTCGGGGGCTTAGCTGCAGTCGAGTACTCGCCTAAGTTTTAAAAATCCTACCGAGTGGTGAGCAACCCTCCCACTCGGGGGCTTAGCTGCAGTCCAGTACTCGCCTAAGTTTGAAAAATCCTACCGAGTGGTCAGCAACCCTCTCACTCGGGGGCCTAGCTGCTGTCCAGTACTCGCCTAAGTTTAGAAAATCCTACCGAGTGGTGAGCAACCCTCTCACTCGGGGGCTTAGCTGCAGTCCAGTACTCGCCTAAGTTTGAAAAATCCTACCGAGTGGTGAGCAACCCGCTCACTCGGGGGCTTAGCTGCAGTCCAGTACTCGCCTAAGTTTGAAAAATCCTACCGAGTGGTGAGCAACCCGCTCACTCGGGGGCTTAGCTGTAGTCCAGTACTCGCCTAAGTTTGAAAAATCCTACCGAGTGGTGAGCAACCCGCTCACTCGGGGGCTTAGCTGCAGTCCAGTACTCGCCTAAGTTTGAAAAATCCTACCGAGTGGTGCGCAACCCCCCACTCGGGGGCTTAGCTGAAGTCCAGTACTCGCCTATGTTTGAAAAATCCTACCGAGTGGTGAGCAACCCCCCGACTCGGGGGCTTTGCTGAAGTCCAGTACTCCCCTAAGTTTGAAAATTCCTACCGAGTGGTGAGCAACCCGCTCACTCGGGGGCTTAGCTGCAGTCCAGTACTCGCCTAAGTTTGAAAAATCCTACCGAGTGGTGAGCAACCCCCCAACTCGGGGGCTTAGCTGAAGTCCAGTACTCGCCTAAGTTTGAAAAATCCTACCGAGTGGTGAGTAACCCCCCACTCGGGCGACTTAGCTGAAGTCCAGTACTCGCCTAAGTTTGAAAAATCCAACCGAGTGGTAAGCAACCCTCTCACTCGGGGGCTTAGCTGCAGTCCAGTACTTGCCTAAGTTTGAAAGATCCTATCGAGTGGTGAGCAACCCTCTCACTCGGTGGCTTAGCTGCAGTCCAGTACTCGCCTATGTTTGAAAAATCCTACCGAGTGGTGAGCAACCCGCTCACTCGGGGGCTTAGCTGCAGTCCAGTACTCGCCTCAGTTTGAAAAATCCTACCGAGTGGTGAGCAACGCCCCCCCCCCCACTCGGGGGCTTAGCTGCAGTCCAGTACTCGCCTATGTTTGGAAAATCCTACCGAGTGGTGAGCAACCCTCTCACTCAGGGGCTTAGCTGAAGTCCAGTACTCGCCCAAGTTTGAAAAATCCTACTGAGTGGTGAGCAACCCCCCCACTCGGGGGCTTAGCTGCACTCCAGTACTCGCCTAAGTTTGAAGAATCCTACCGAGTGGTGAGAAACCCTCTCACTCGGGGGCTTAGCTGCAGTCCAGTACTCGCCTAAGTTTGAAAAATCCTACCGAGTGGTGAGCAACCCTCTCACTCGGGGGCTTAGCTGCAGTCCATTGCTCGTCTAAGTTTGAAAAATCCTACCGAGTGGTGAGCAACCCTCCCACTCGGGGGCTTAGCTGCAGTCCAGTACTCGCCTAAGTTCAAAAAATCCTACCGAGTGGTGAGCAACCCTCTCACTCGGGGGCTTTTCTGCAGCCAAGTGCTCAACTAAGTTTGAAAAATCCTACCGAGTGGTGAGCAACCCTCTCACTCGGTGGCTTAGCTGCAGTCCAGTACTCGCCTAAGTTTGAAAAATCCAACCGAGTGGTAAGCAACCCTCTCACTCGGGGGCTTAGCTGCAGTCCAGTACTTGCCTAAGTTTGAAAGATCCTATCGAGTGGTGAGCAACCCTCTCACTCGGTGGCTTAGCTGCAGTCCAGTACTCGCCTATGTTTGAAAAATCCTACCGAGTGGTGAGCAACCCGCTCACTCGGGGGCTTAGCTGCAGTCCAGTACTCGCCTCAGTTTGAAAAATCCTACCGAGTGGTGAGCAACGCCCCCCCCCACTCGGGGGCTTAGCTGCAGTCCAGTACTCGCCTATGTTTGGAAAATCCTACCGACTGGTGAGCAACCCTCTCACTCAGGGGCTTAGCTGAAGTCCAGTACTCGCCCAAGTTTGAAAAATCCTACTGAGTGGTGAGCAACCCCCCCACTCGGGGGCTTAGCTGCACTCCAGTACTCGCCTAAGTTTGAAGAATCCTACCGAGTGGTGAGAAACCCTCTCACTCGGGGGCTTAGCTGCAGTCCAGTACTCGCCTAAGTTTGAAAAATCCTACCGAGTGGTGAGCAACCCTCTCACTCGGGGGCTTAGCTGCAGTCCATTGCTCGTCTAAGTTTGAAAAATCCTACCGAGTGGTGAGCAACCCTCCCACTCGGGGGCTTAGCTGCAGTCCAGTACTCGCCTAAGTTCAAAAAATCCTACCGAGTAGTGAGCAACCCTCTCACTCGGGGGCTTTTCTGCAGCCAAGTGCTCAACTAAGTTTGAAAAATCCTACCGAGTGGTGAGCAACCCTCTCACTCGGTGGCTTAGCTGCAGTCCAGTACTCGCCTAAGTTTGAAAAATCCTACCGAGTGTTGAGCAACCCTCCCACTCGGGGGCTTAGCTGCAGTCCAGTACTCGCCTAAGTTTGAAAAATCCTACCGAGTGGTCAGCAACCCTCTCACTCGGGGCCCTAGCTGCTGTCCAGTACTCGCCTAAGTTTGGAAAATCCTACCGAGTGGTGACCAACCCTGTCACTCGGGGGCTTAGCTGCAGTCCAGTACTCGCCTAAGTTTGAAAAATCCTACCGAGTGGTGAGCAACCCGCTCACTCGGGGGCTTAGCTGCAGTCCAGTACTCGCCTAAGTTTGAAAAATCCTACCGAGTGGTGAGCAACCCCCCGACTCGGGGGCTTAGCTGAAGTCCAGTACTCGCCTAAGTTTGAAAAATCCTACCGAGTGGTGAGTAACCCCCCACTCGGGGGCTTAGCTGAAGTCCAGTACTCGCGTAATTTTGAAAAATCCAACCGAGTGGTAAGCAACCCTCTCACTCGGGGGCTTAGCTGCAGTCCAGTACTTGCCTAAGTTTGAAAGATCCTATCGAGTGGTGAGCAACCCTCTCACTCGGTGGCTTAGCTGCAGTCTAGTACTCGCCTATGCTTGAAAAATCCTACCGAGTGGTGAGCAACCCCCCCCCCCCACTCGGGGGCTTAGCTGCAGTCCAGTACTCGCCTAAGTTTGGAAAATCCTACCGAGTGGTGAGCAACCCTCTCACTCGGGGGCTTAGCTGCAGTCCAGTACTCGCCTAAGTTTAAAAAATCCTATCGAGTGGTGAGCAACCCTCTCACTCGGGGGCTTAGCTGCAGTCCAGTACTCGCCTATGTTTGAAAAATCCTACCGAGTGGTGAGCAACCCCCCCCCACTCGGGGGCTTAGCTGCAGTCCAGTACTCGCCTAAGTTTGAAAAATCCAACCGAGTGGTAAGCAACCCTTTCACTCGGGGGCTTAGCTGCAGTCCAGTACTTGCCTAAGTTTGAAAGATCCTATCGAGTGGTGAGCAACCCTCTCACTCGGTGGCTTAGCTGCAGTCCAGTACTCGCCTAAGTTTGAAAAATCCTACCGAGTGGTGAGCAACCCGCTCACTCGGGGGCTTAGCTGCAGTCCAGTACTCGCCTAAGTTTGAAAAATCCTACCGAGTGGTGAGCAACCCCCCGACTCGGGGGCTTAGCTGAAGTCCAGTACTCGCCTAAGTTTGAAAAATCCTACCGAGTGGTGAGTAACCCCCCACTCGGGGGCTTAGCTGAAGTCCAGTACTCGCGTAATTTTGAAAAATCCAACCGAGTGGTAAGCAACCCTCTCACTCGGGGGCTTAGCTGCAGTCCAGTACTTGCCTAAGTTTGAAAGATCCTATCGAGTGGTGAGCAACCCTCTCACTCGGTGGCTTAGCTGCAGTCTAGTACTCGCCTATGCTTGAAAAATCCTACCGAGTGGTGAGCAACCCCCCCCCCACTCGGGGGCTTAGCTGCAGTCCAGTACTCGCCTAAGTTTGGAAAATCCTACCGAGTGGTGAGCAACCCTCTCACTCGGGGGCTTAGCTGCAGTCCAGTACTCGCCTAAGTTTAAAAAATCCTATCGAGTGGTGAGCAACCCTCTCACTCGGGGGCTTAGCTGCAGTCCAGTACTCGCCTATGTTTGAAAAATCCTACCGAGTGGTGAGCAACCCCCCCCCCCACTCGGGGGCTTAGCTGCAGTCCAGTACTCGCCTAAGTTTGAAAAATCCAACCGAGTGGTAAGCAACCCTTTCACTCGGGGGCTTAGCTGCAGTCCAGTACTTGCCTAAGTTTGAAAGATCCTATCGAGTGGTGAGCAACCCTCTCACTCGGTGGCTTAGCTGAAGTCCAGTACTCGCCTAAGTTTGAAAAATCCTACCGAGTGGTGAGCAACCCCCCCCCCCACTCGAGGGCTTAGCTGCAGTCCAGTACTCGCCTAAGTTTGGAAAATCCTACCGAGTGGTGAGCAACCCTCTCACTCAGGGCCTTAGCTGAAGTCGAGTACTCGCCCAAGTTTGAAAAATCCTACTGAGTGGTGAGGAACCCCCCCACTCGGGGGCTTAGCTGCACTCCAGTACTCGCCTAAGTTTGAAGAATCCTACCGAGTGGTGAGAAACCCTCTCACTCGGGGGCTTAGCTGCAGTCCAGTACTCGCCTAAGTTTGAAAAATCCTACCGAGTGGTGAGCAACCCCCTCCCCCACTCGGGGGCTTAGCTGCAGTCCAGTACTCGCCTAAGTTTGGAAAATCCTACCGAGTGGTGAGCAACCCTCTCACTCAGGGGCTTAGCTGAAGTCCAGTACTCGCCCAAGTTTGAAAAATCCTACTGAGTGGTGAGCAACCCCCCCACTCGGGGGCTTAGCTGCACTCCAGTACTCGCCTAAGTTTGAAGAATCCTACCGAGTGGTGAGAAACCCTCTCACTCGGGGGCTTAGCTGCAGTCCAGTACTCGCCTAAGTTTGAAAAATCCTACCGAGTGGTGAGCAACCCTCTCACTCGGGGGCTTAGCTGCAGTCCATTGCTCGTCTAAGTTTGAAAAATCCTACCGAGTGGTGAGCAACCCTCCCACTCGGGGGCTTAGCTGCAGTCCAGTACTCGCCTAAGTTCAAAAAATCCTACCGAGTGGTGAGCAACCCTCTCACTCGGGGGCTTTTCTGCAGCCAAGTGCTCGCCTAAGTTTGAAAAATCCTACCGAGTGGTGAGCAACCCTCTCACTCGGTGGCTTAGCTGCAGTCCGGTACTCGCCTAAGTTTGAAAAATCCTACCGAGTGGTGAGCAACCCTGTCACTCGGGGGCTTAACTGCAGTCCAGTACTCGCCTAAGTTTGAAAAATCCTACGGAGTGGTGAGCAACCCGCTCACTCGGGGGCTTAGCTGCAGTCCAGTACTCGCCTAAGTTTGAAAGATCCTACCGAGTGGTGAGCAACCCCCCGACTCGGGGGCTTAGCTGAAGTCCAGTACTCGCCTAAGTTTGAAGAATCCTATCGAGTGGTGAGCAACCCTCCTACTCGGGGGCTTAGCTGCAGTCCAGTACTCGCCTAAGTTTGAAAAATCCTACCGAGTGGTGAGCAACCCTCTCACTCGGGGGCTTAGCTGTAGTCCAGTACTCGCCTAAGTTTGAAAAATCCTACCGAGTGGTCAGCAACCCTCTCACTCGGGGGCTTAGCTGCTGTCCAGTACTCGCCTAAGTTTGAAAAATCCTACCGAGTGGTGAGCAACCCCCCGACTCGGGGGCTTAGCTGAAGTCCAGTACTCGCCTAAGTTTGAAAAATCCTACCGAGTGGTGAGCAACCCTCTCACTCGGGAGATTAGCTGCAGTCAAGTGCTCGCCTATGTTTGAAAAATCCTACCGAGTGGTGAGCAACCCTCTCACTCGGTGGCTTAGCTGCATTCCAGTACTCGCCTAAGTTTGAAAAATCCTACCGAGTGTTGAGGAACCTTCCCCTCGGGGGCTTAGCTGCAGTCCTGTACTTGCCTAAGTTTGGAAAATCCTACCGAGTGGTGAGCAACCCTCTCACTCCTGGGCTTAGCTGCAGTCCAGTACTCGCCTATGTTTGAAAAATCCTATCGAGTGGTGAGCAACCCTCTCACTCGGGGGCTTAGCTGCAGTCCAGTACTCGCCTAAGTTTGAAAATTCCTACCGAGTGGTGAGCAACCCGCTCACTCGGGGGCTTAGCTGCAGTCCAGTACTCGCCTAAGTTCGAAAAATCCTACCGAGTGGTGCGCAACCCCCCACTCGGGGGCTTAGCTGAAGTCTAGTACTCGGCTAAGTTTGAAAAATCCTACCGAGTGGTGAGCAACCCCCCGACTCGGGGGCTTAGCTGAAGTCCAGTACTCGCCTAAGTTTGAAAAATCCTACCGAGTGGTGAGCAACCCGCTCACTCGGGGGCTTAGCTGCAGTCCAGTACTCGCCTAAGTTTAAAAAATCCTACCGAGTGGTGAGCAACCCCCCGACTCGGGGGCTTAGCTGCAGTCCAGTACTCGCCTAAGTTTGAAAAATCCTACCGAGTGGTGAGTAACCCCCCACTCGGGGGCTTAGCTGAAGTCCAGTACTCGCCTAAGTTTGAAAAATCCAACCGAGTGGTAAGCAACCCTCTCACTCGGGGGCTTAGCTGCAGTCCAGTACTTGCCTAAGTTTGAAAGATCCTATCGAGTGGTGAGCAACCCTCTCACTCGGTGGCTTAGCTGCAGTCCAGTACTCGCCTATGTTTGAAAAATCCTACCGAGTGGTGAGCAACCTGCTCACTCGGGGGCTTAGCTGCAGTCGAGTACTCGCCTAAGTTTTAAAAATCCTACCGAGTGGTGAGCAACCCTCCCACTCGGGGGCTTAGCTGCAGTCCAGTACTCGCCTAAGTTTGAAAAATCCTACCGAGTGGTCAGCAACCCTCTCACTCGGGGGCCTAGCTGCTGTCCAGTACTCGCCTAAGTTTAGAAAATCCTACCGAGTGGTGAGCAACCCTCTCACTCGGGGGCTTAGCTGCAGTCCAGTACTCGCCTAAGTTTGAAAAATCCTACCGAGTGGTGAGCAACCCGCTCACTCGGGGGCTTAGCTGCAGTCCAGTACTCGCCTAAGTTTGAAAAATCCTACCGAGTGGTGAGCAACCCGCTCACTCGGGGGCTTAGCTGTAGTCCAGTACTCGCCTAAGTTTGAAAAATCCTACCAAGTGGTGAGCAACCCCCCCCCCCCACTCGGGGGCTTAGCTGCAGTCCAGTACTCGCCTAAGTTTGAAAAATCCTACCGAGTGGTGAGCAACCCTCTCACTCGGTGGCTTAGCTGCATTCCAGTACTCGCCTAAGTTTGAAAAATCCTACCGAGTGTTGAGGAACCTTCCCCTCGGGGGCTTAGCTGCAGTCCTGTACTTGCCTAAGTTTGGAAAATTCTACCGAGTGGTGAGCAACCCTCTCACTCGTGGGCTTAGCTGCAGTCCAGTACTCGCCTATGTTTGAAAAATCCTATCGAGTGGTGAGCAACCCTCTCACTCGGGGGCTTAGCTGCAGTCCAGTACTCGCCTAAGTTTAAAAAATCCTACCGAGTGGTGAGCAACCCTCTCACTCGGGGGCTTAGCTGCAGCCAAGCGCTTGCCTAAGTTTGAAAACTCCTACCGAGTGGTGAGCAACCCTCTCACTCGGGGGCTTAGCTGCAGTCCAGTACTCGCCTAAGTTTGAAAAATCCTACCGAGTGGTCAGCAACCCTCTCACTCGGGGGCTTAGCTGCTGCCCAGTACTCGCCTAAGTTTGAAAAATCCTACCGAGCGGTGAGCAACCCTCTCACTCGGGGGCTTAGCTGCAGTCCAGTACTCGCCTAAGTTTGAAAAATCCTACCGAGTGGTGAGCAACCCGCTCACTCGGGGGCTTAGCTGCAGTCCAGTACTCGCCTAAGTTTGAAAAATCCTACCGAGTGGTGAGCAACCCCCCGATTCGGGGGCTTAGCTGAAGTCCAGTACTCGCCTAAATTTGAAAAATCCTACCGAGTGGTGAGCAACCCTCTCACTCGGGGGATTAGCTGCAGTCAAGTGCTCGCCTAAGTTTGAAAAATCCTACCGAGTGGTGAGCAACCCTCTCACTCGGTGGCTTAGCTGCATTCCAGTACTCGCCTAAGTTTGAAAAATCCTACCGAGTGTTGAGGAACCTTCCCCTCGGGGGCTTAGCTGCAGTCCTGTACTTGCCTAAGTTTGGAAAATCCTACCGAGTGGTGAGCAACCCTCTCACTCGGGGGCTTAGCTGCAGTCCAGTACTCGCCTATGTTTGAAAAATCCTATCGAGTGGTGAGCAACCCTCTCACTCGGGGGCTTAGCTGCAGTCCAGTACTCGCCTAAGTTTGAAAATTCCTACCGAGTGGTGAGCAACCCGCTCACTCGGGGGCTTAGCTGCAGTCCAGTACTCGCCTAAGTTTGAAAAATCATACCGAGTGGTGCGCAACCCCCCACTTGGGGGCTTAGCTGAAGTCCAGTACTCGCCTAAGTTTGAAAAATCCTACCGAGTGGTGAGCAACCCGCTGACTCGAGGGCTTAGCTGAAGTCCAGTACTCGCCTAAGTTTGAAAAATCCTACCGAGTGGTGAGCAACCCGCTCACTCGGGGGCTTAGCTGCAGTCCAGTACTCGCCTAAGTTTGAAAAATCCTACCGAGTGGTGAGTAACCCCCCGACTCGGGGGCTTAGCTGCAGTCCAGTACTCGCCTAAGTTTGAAAAATCCTACCGAGTGGTGAGTAACCCCCCACTCGGCGGCTTAGCTGAAGTCCAGTACTCGCCTAAGTTTGAAAAATCCAACCGAGTGGTAAGCAACCCTCTCACTCGGGGGCTTAGCTGCAGTCCAGTACTTGCCTAAGTTTGAAAGATCCTATCGAGTGGTGAGCAACCCTCTCACTCGGTGGCTTAGCTGCAGTCCAGTACTCGCCTATGTTTGAAAAATCCTACCGAGTGGTGAGCAACCCGCTCACTCGGGGGCTTAGCTGCAGTCCAGTACTCGCCTAAGTTTGAAAAATCCTACCGAGTGGTGAGCAACCCCCCCCACTCGGGGGCTTAGCTGCAGTCCAGTACTCGCCTAAGTTTGGAAAATCCTACCGAGTGGTGAGCAACCCTCTCACTCGGGGGCTTAGCTGCAGTCCAGTACTCGCCCAAGTTTGAAAAATCCTACTGAGTGGTTAGCAACCCCCCCACTCGGGGGCTTAGCTGCACTCCAGTACTCGCCTAAGTTTGAAGAATCCTACCGAGTGGTGAGAAACCCTCTCACTCGGGGGCTTAGCTGCAGTCCAGTACTCACCTAAGTTTCAAAAATCCTACCGAGTGGTGAGCAACCCTCTCACTCGGGGGCTTAGCGGCAGTCCATTGCTCGTCTAAGTTTGAAAAATCCTACCGAGTGGTGAGCAACCCTCCCACACGGGGGCTTAGCTGCAGTCCAGTACTCGCCTAAGTTCAAAAAATCCTACCGAGTGGTGAGCAACCCTCTCACACGGGGGCTTTGGTGCAGCCATGTGCTCGCCTAAGTTTGAAAAATCCTACCGAGTGGTGAGCAACCCCCTCACTCGGTGGCTTAGCTGAATTCCAGTACTCGCCTAAGTTTGAAAAATCCTACCGAGTGTTGAGCAACCCTCCCACTCGGGGGCTTAGCTGCAGTCCTGTACTCGCCTAAGTTTGAAAAATCCTACCGAGTGGTCAGCAACCCTCTCACTCGGGGGCTTAGCTGCTGTCCAGTACTCGCCTAAGTTTGGAAAATCCTACCGAGTGGTGAGCAACCCTCTCACTCGGGGGCTTAGCTGCAGTCCAGTACTCGCCTAAGTTTGAAAAATCCTACTGAGTGGTGAGCAACCCTCTCACTCGGGGGCTTAGCTGCAGTCCAGTACTCGCCTAAGTTTGAAAAATCCTACCGAGTGGTGAGCAACCCGCTCACTCGGGGGCTTAGCTGCAGTCCAGTACTCGCCTAAGTTTGAAAAATCCTACCGAGTGGTGAGCAACCCCCCGACTCGGGGGCTTAGCTGAAGTCCAGTACTCGCCTAAGTTTGAAAAATCCTACCGAGTGGTGAGCAACCCTCTCACTCGGGGGATTAGCTGCAGTCAAGTGCTCGCCTAAGTTTGAAAAATCCTACCGAGTGGTGAGCAACCCTCTCACTCGGTGGCTTAGCTGCATTCCAGTACTCGCCTAAGTTTGAAAAATCCTACCGAGTGTTGAGGAACCTTCCCCTCGGGGGCTTAGCTGCAGTCCTGTACTTGCCTAAGTTTGGAAAATCCTACCGAGTGGTGAGCAACCCTCTCACTCGGGGGCTTAGCTGCAGTCCAGTACTCGCCTATGTTTGAAAAATCCTATCGAGTGGTGAGCAACCCTCTCACTCGGGGGCTTAGCTGCAGCCCAGTACTCGCCTAAGTTTGAAAATTCCTACCGAGTGTTGAGCAACCCGCTCACTCGGGGGCTTAGCTGCAGTCCAGTACTCGCCTAAGTTTGAAAAATCATACCGAGTGGTGCGCAACCCCCCACTTGGGGGCTTAGCTGAAGTCCAGTACTCGCCTAAGTTTGAAAAATCCTACCGAGTGGTGAGCAACCCGCTGACTCGGGGGCTTAGCTGAAGTCCAGTACTCGCCTAAGTTTGAAAAATCCTACCGAGTGGTGAGCAACCCGCTCACTCGGGGGCTTAGCTGCAGTCCAGTACTCGCCTAAGTTTGAAAAATCCTACCGAGTGGTGAGTAACCCCCCGACTCGGGGGCTTAGCTGCAGTCCAGTACTCGCCTAAGTTTGAAAAATCCTACCGAGTGGTGAGTAACCCCCCACTCGGCGGCTTAGCTGAAGTCCAGTACTCGCCTAAGTTTGAAAAATCCAACCGAGTGGTAAGCAACCCTCTCACTCGGGGGCTTAGCTGCAGTCCAGTACTTGCCTAAGTTTGAAAGATCCTATCGAGTGGTGAGCAACCCTCTCACTCGGTGGCTTAGCTGCAGTCCAGTACTCGCCTATGTTTGAAAAATCCTACCGAGTGGTGAGCAACCCGCTCACTCGGGGGCTTAGCTGCAGTCCAGTACTCGCCCAAGTTTGAAAAATCCTACTGAGTGGTGAGCAACCCCCCCACTCGGGGGCTTAGCTACACTCCAGTACTCGCCTAAGGTTGAAGAATCCTACCGAGTGGTGAGAAACCCTCTCACTCGGGGGCTTAGCTGCAGTCCAGTACTCGCCTAAGTTTCAAAAATCCTACCGAGTGGTGAGCAACCCTCTCACTCGGGGGCTTAGCTGCAGTCCATTGCTCGTCTAAGTTTGAAAAATCCTACCGAGTGGTGAGCAACCCTCCCACACGGGGGCTTAGCTGCAGTCCAGTACTCGCCTAAGTTCAAAAAATCCTACCGAGTGGTGAGCAACCCTCTCACTCGGGGGCTTTGCTGCAGCCATGTGCTCGCCTAAGTTTGAAAAATCCTACCGAGTGGTGAGCAACCCCCTCACTCGGTGGCTTAGCTGAATTCCAGTACTCGCCTAAGTTTGAAAAATCCTACCGAGTGTTGAGCAACCCTCCCACTTGGGGGCTTAGCTGCAGTCCTGTACTCGCCTAAGTTTGAAAAATCCTACCGAGTGGTCAGCAACCCTCTCACTCGGGGGCTTAGCTGCTGTCCAGTACTCGCCAAAGTTTGGAAAATCCTACCGAGTGGTGAGCAACCCTCTCACTCGGGGGCTTAGCTGCAGTCCAGTACTCGCCTAAGTTTGAAAAATCCTACTGAGTGGTGAGCAACCCTCTCACTCGGGGGCTTAGCTGCAGTCCAGTACTCGCCTAAGTTTGAAAAATCCTACCGAGTGGTGAGCAACCCGCTCACTCGGGGGCTTAGCTGCAGTACAGTACTCGCCTAAGTTTGAAAAATCCTACCGAGTGGTGAGCAACCCCCCGACTTGGGGGCTTAGCTGAAGTCCAGTACTCGCCTAAGTTTGAAAAATCCTACCGAGTGGTGAGCAACCCTCTCACTCGGGGGATTAGCTGCAGTCAAGTGCTCGCCTAAGTTTGAAAAATCCTACCGAGTGGTGAGCAACCCTCTCACTTGGTGGCTTAGCTGCATTCCAGTACTCGCCTAAGTTTGAAAAATCCTACCGAGTGTTGAGGAACCTTCCCCTCGGGGGCTTAGCTGCAGTCCTGTACTTGCCTATGTTTGGAAAATCCTACCGAGTGGTGAGCAACCCTCTCACTCGGGGGCTTAGCTGCAGTCCAGTACTCGCCTATGTTTGAAAAATCCTATCGAGTGGTGAGCAACCCTCTCACTCGGGGGCTTAGCTGCAGTCCAGTACTCGCCTAAGTTTGAAAATTCCTACCGAGTGGTGAGCAACCCGCTCACTCGGGGGCTTAGCTGCAGTCCAGTACTCGCCTAAGTTTGAAAAATCATACCGAGTGGTGCGCAACCCCCCACTTGGGGGCTTAGCTGAAGTCCAGTACTCGCCTAAGTTTGAAAAATCCTACCGAGTGGTGAGCAACCCGCTGACTCGGGGGCTTAGCTGAAGTCCAGTACTCGCCTAAGTTTGAAAAATCCTACCGAGTGGTGAGCAACCCGCTCACTCGGGGGCTTAGCTGCAGTCCAGTACTCGCCTAAGTTTGAAAAATCCTACCGAGTGGTGAGTCCCCCCCCCCCGACTCGGGGGCTTAGCTGCAGTCCAGTACTCGCCTAAGTTTGAAAAATCCTACCGAGTGGTGTGTAACCCCCCACTCGGCGGCTTAGCTGAAGTCCAGTACTCGCCTAAGTTTGAAAAATCCAACCGAGTGGTAAGCAACCCTCTCACTCGGGGGCTTAGCTGCAGTCCAGTACTTGCCTAAGTTTGAAAGATCCTATCGAGTGGTGAGCAACCCTCTCACTCGGTGGATTAGCTGCAGTCCAGTACTCGCCTATGTTTGAAAAATCCTACCGAGTGGTGAGCAACCCGCTCACTCGGGGGCTTAGCTGCAGTCCAGTACTCGCCTAAGTTTGAAAAATCCTACCGAGTGGTGAGCAACCCCCCCCCCCACTCGGGGGCTTAGCTGCAGTCCAGTACTCGCCTAAGTTTGGAAAATCCTACCGAGTGGTGAGCAACCCTCTCACTCGGGGGCTTAGCTGCAGTCCAGTACTCGCCCAAGTTTGAAAAATCCTACTGAGTGGTGAGCAACCCCCCCACTCGGGGGCTTAGCTGCACTCCAGTACTCGCCTAAGTTTGAAGAATCCTACCGAGTGGTGAGAAACCCTCTCACTCAGGGGCTTAGCTGCAGTCCAGTACTCGCCTAAGTTTCAAAAATCCTACCGAGTGGTGAGCAACCCTCTCACTCGGGGGCTTAGCTGCAGTCCATTGCTCGTCTAAGTTTGAAAAATCCTACCGAGTGGTGAGCAACCCTCCCACACGGGGGCTTAGCTGCAGTCCAGTACTCGCCTAAGTTCAAAAAATCCTACCGAGTGGTGAGCAACCCTCTCACTCGGGGGCTTTGCTGCAGCCATGTGCTCGCCTAAGTTTGAAAAATCCTACCGAGTGGTGAGCAACCCCCTCACTCGGTGGCTTAGCTGAATTCCAGTACTCGCCTAAGTTTGAAAAATCCTACCGAGTGTTGAGCAACCCTCCCACTCGGGGCCTTAGCTGCAGTCCTGTACTCGCCTAAGTTTGAAAAATCCTACCGAGTGGTCAGCAACCCTCTCACTCGGGGGCTTAGCTGCTGTCCAGTACTCGCCTAAGTTTGGAAAATCCTACCGAGTGGTGAGCAACCCTCTCACTCGGGGGCTTAGCTGCAGTCCAGTACTCGCCTAAGTTTGAAAAATCCTACTGAGTGGTGAGCAACCCGCTCACTCGGGGGCTTAGCTGCAGTCCAGTACTCGCCTAAGTTTGAAAAATCCTACCGAGTGGTGAGCAACCCCCCCCCCCCCCCACTCGGGGGCTTAGCCGCAGTCCAGTACTCGCCTATGTTTGGAAAATCCTACCGAGTGGTGAGAAACCCTCTCACTCAGGGGCTTAGCTGCAGTCCAGGACTCGCCTAAGTTTAAAAAATCCTATCGAGTGGTGAGCAACCCTCTCACTCGGGGGCTTAGCTGCAGTCCAGTACTCGCCTAAGTTTGAAAAATCCTACCGAGTGGTGAGCAACCCCCCAGCTCGGGGGCTTAGCTGCACTCCAGTACTCGCCTAAGTTTGAAGAATCCTACCGAGTGGTGAGCAACCCTCCCACTCGGGGGCTTAGCTGCAGTCCAGTACTCGCCTAAGTTTGAAAAATCCTACCGAGTGGTGAGCAACCCTCTCACTCGGGGGCTTAGCTGCAGCCAAGCGCTCGCCTAAGTTTGAAAAATCCTACCGAGTGGTGAGCAACCCTCTCACTCGGGGGCTTAGCTGTAGTCCAGTACTCGCCTAAGTTTGAAAAATCCTACCGAGTGGTCAGCAACCCTCTCACTCAGGGGCTTAGCTGTTGTCGAGTACTCGCCTAAGTTTGAAAAATCCTACCGAGCGGTGAGCAACCCTCTCACTCGGGGGCTTTGCTGCAGTCCAGTACTCGCCTAAGTTTGAAAAATCCTACCGAGTGGTGAGCAACCCCCCACTCGGGGGCTTAGCTGAAGTCCAGTACTCGCCTAAGTTTGAAAAATCCTACCGAGTGGTGAGCAACCCCCCCGCTCGAGGGCTTAGCTGCACTCCAGTACTCGCCTAAGTTTGAAGAATCCTACCGAGTGGTGAGCAACCCTCCCACTCGGGGGCTTAGCTGCAGTCCAGTACTCGCGTAAGTTTAAAAAATCCTACCGAGTGGTGAGCAACCCTCTCACTCGGGGGCTTAGCTGCAGCCAAGCGCTCGCCTACGTTTGAAAACTCCTACCGAGTGGTGAGGAACTCTCTCACTCGGGGGCTTAGCTGCAGTCCAGTACTCGCCTAAGTTTGAAAAATCCTACCGAGTGGTCAGCAACCCTCTCACTCGGGGGCTTAGCTGCTGTCCAGTACTCGCCTAAGTTTCAAAAATCCTACCGAGCGGTGAGCAACCCTCTCACTCGGGGGCTTAGCTGCAGTCCAGTACTCGCCTAAGTTTGAAAAATCCTACCGAGTGGTGAGCAACCCGCTCACTCGGGGGCTTAGCTGCAGTCCAGTACTCGCCTAAGTTTGGAAAATCCTACCGAGTGGTGAGCAACCCTCTCACTCGGGGGCTTAGCTGCAGTCCAGTACTCGCCCAAGTTTGAAAAATCCTGCTGAGTGGTGAGCAACCCCCCCACTCGGGGGCTTAGCTGCACTCCAGTACTCGCCTAAGTTTGAAGAATCCTACCGAGTGGTGAGAAACCCTCTCACTCGGGGGCTTAGCTGCAGTCCAGTACTCGCCTAAGTTTCAAAAATCCTACCGAGTGGTGAGCAACCCTCTCACTCGGGGGCTTAGCTGCAGTCCATTGCTCGTCTAAGTTTGAAAAATCCTACCGAGTGGTGAGCAACCCTCCCACACGGGGGCTTAGCTGCAGTCCAGTACTCGCCTAAGTTCAAAAAATCCTACCGAGTGGTGAGCAACCCTCTCACTCGGGGGCTTTGCTGCAGCCATGTGCTCGCCTAAGTTTGAAAAATCCTACCGAGTGGTGAGCAACCCCCTCACTCGGTGGCTTAGCTGAATTCCAGTACTCGCCTAAGTTTGAAAAATCCTACCGAGTGTTGAGCAACCCTCCCACTCGGGGGCTTAGCTGCAGTCCTGTACTCGCCTAAGTTTGAAAAATCCTACCGAGTGGTCAGCAACCCTCTCACTCGGGGGCTTAGCTGCTGTCCAGTACTCGCCTAAGTTTGGAAAATCCTACCGAGTGGTGAGCAACCCTCTCACTCGGGGGCTTAGCTGCAGTCCAGTACTCGCCTAAGTTTGAAAAATCCTACCGAGTGGTGAGCAACCCGCTCACTCGGGGGCTTAGCTGCAGTCCAGTACTCGCCTAAGTTTGAAAAATCCTACCGAGTGGTGAGCAACCCCCCCCCCCCCCCACTCGGGGGCTTAGCCGCAGTCCAGTACTCGCCTATGTTTGGAAAATCCTACCGAGTGGTGAGCAACCCTCTCACTCGGGGGCTTAGCTGCAGTCCAGTACTCGCCTAAGTTTAAAAAATCCTATCGAGTGGTGAGCAACCCTCTCACTCGGGGGCTTAGCTGCAGTCCAGTACTCGCCTAAGTTTGAAAAATCCTACCGAGTGGTGAGCAACCCCCCCGCTCGGGGGCTTAGCTGCACTCCAGTACTCGCCTAAGTTTGAAGAATCCTACCGAGTGGTGAGCAACCCTCCCACTCGGGGGCTTAGCTGCAGTCCAGTACTCGCCTAAGTTTAAAAAATCCTACCGAGTGGTGAGCAACCCTCTCACTCGGGGGCTTAGCTGCAGCCAAGCGCTCGCCTAAGTTTGAAAAATCCTACCGAGTGGTGAGCAACCCTCTCACTCGGGGGCTTAGCTGCAGTCCAGTACTCGCCTAAGTTTGAAAAATCCTACCGAGCGGTGAGCAACCCTCTCACTCGGGGGCTTTGCTGCAGTCCAGTACTCGCCTAAGTTTGAAAAATCCTACCGAGTGGTGAGCGACCCCCCACTCGGGGGCTTAGCTGAAGTCCAGTACTCGCCTAAGTTTGAAAAATCCTACCGAGTGGTGAGCAACCCCCCCGCTCGGGGGCTTAGCTACACTCCAGTACTCGCCTAAGTTTGAAGAATCCTACCGAGTGGTGCGCAACCCTCCCACTCGGGGGCTTAGCTGCAGTCCAGTACTCGCCTAAGTTCAAAAAATCCTACCGAGTGGTGAGCAACCCTCTCACTCGGGGGCTTAGCTGCAGCCAAGCGCTCGCCTACGTTTGAAAACTCCTACCGAGTGGTGAGGAACCCTCTCACTCGGGGGCTTAGCTGCAGTCCAGTACTCGCCTAAGTTTGAAAAATCCTACCGAGTGGTCAGCAACCCTCTCACTCGGGGGCTTAGCTGCTGTCCAGTACTCGCCTAAGTTTCAAAAATCCTACCGAGCGGTGAGCAACCCTCTCACTCGGGGGCTTAGCTGCAGTCCAGTACTCGCCTAAGTTTGAAAAATCCTACCGAGTGGTGAGCAACCCGCTCACTCGGGGGCTTAGCTGCAGTCCAGTACTCGCCTAAGTTTGAAAAATAATACCGAGTGGTGAGCAACCCCCCGACTCGGGGGCTTAGCTGAAGTCCAGTACTCGCCTAAGTTTGAAAAATCCTACCGAGTGGTGAGCAACCCTCTCACTCGGGGGATTAGCTGCAGTCAAGTGCTCGCCTAAGTTTGAAAAATCCTACCGAGTGGTGAGCAACCCTCTCACTCGGTGGCTTAGCTGCATTCCAGTACTCGCCTAAGTTTGAAAAATCCTACCGAGTGTTGAGGAACCTTCCCCTCGGGGGCTTAGCTGCAGTCCTGTACTTGCCTAAGTTTGGAAAATCCTACCGAGTGGTGAGCAACCCTCTCACTCGAGGGCTTAGCTGCAGTCCAGTACTCGCCTATGTTTGAAAAATCCTATCGAGTGGTGAGCAACCCTCTCACTCGGGGGCTTAGCTGCAGTCCAGTACTCGCCTAAGTTTGAAAATTCCTACCGAGTGGTGAGCAACCCGCTCACTCGGGGGCTTAGCTGCAGTTCAGTACTCGCCTAAGTTTGAAAAATCCTACTGAGTGGTGCGCAACCCCCCACTCGGGGGCTTAGCTGAAGTCCAGTACTCGCCTAAGTTTGAAAAATCCTACCGAGTGGTGAGCAACCCGCCGACTCGGGGGCTTAGCTGAAGTCCAGTACTCGCCTAAGTTTGAAAAATCCTACCGAGTGGTGAGCAAACCCCCGACTCGGGGGCTTAGCTGCAGTCCAGTACTCGCCTAAGTTTGAAAAATCCTACCGAGTGGTGAGTAACCCCCCACTCGGGGGCTTAGCTGAAGTCCAGTACTCGCCTAAGTTTGAAAAATCCAACCGAGTGGTAAGCAACCCTCTCACTCGGGGGCTTAGCTGCAGTCCAGTACTTGCCTAAGTTTGAAAGATCCTATCGAGTGGTGAGCAACCCTCTCACTCGGTGGCTTAGCTGCAGTCCAGTACTCGCCTATGTTTGAAAAATCCTACCGAGTGGTGAGCAACCCCCCGACTCGGGGGCTTAGCTGAAGTCCAGTACTCGCCTAAGTTTGAAAAATCCTACCGAGTGGTGAGCAACCCTCTCACTCGGGGGCTTTGCTGCAGCCAAGTGCTCGCCGAAGTTTGAAAAATCCTACCGAGTGGTGAGCAACCCTCTCACTCGGTGGCTTAGCAGCAGTCCAGTACTCGCCTAAGTTTGAGAAATCCTACCGAGTGTTGAGCAACCCTCCCACTCGGGGGCTTAGCTGCAGTCCAGTACTCGCCTAAGTTTGAAAAATCCTACCGAGTGGTGAGCAACCCTCTCACTCGGTGGCTTAGCTGCATTCCAGTACTCGCCTAAGTTTGAAAAATCCTACCGAGTGTTGAGGAACCTTCCCCTCGGGGGCTTAGCTGCAGTCCTGTACTTGCCTAAGTTTGGAAAATCCTACCGAGTGGTGAGCAACCCGCTCACTCGGGGGCTTAGCTGCAGTCCAGTACTCGCCTATGTTTGAAAAATCCTATCGAGTGGTGAGCAACCCTCTCACTCGGGGGCTTAGCTGCAGTCCAGTACTCGCCTAAGTTTAAAAAATCCTATCGAGTGGTGAGCAACCCTCTCACTCGGGGGCTTAGCTGCAGTCCAGTACTCGCCTAAGTTTGAAAAATCCTACCGAGTGGTGAGCAACCCCCCCGCTCGGGGGCTTAGCTGCACTCCAGTACTCGCCTAAGTTTGAAGAATCCTACCGAGTGGTGAGCAACCCTCCCACTCGGGGGCTTAGCTGCAGTCCAGTACTCGCCTAAGTTTAAAAAATCCTACCGAGTGGTGAGCAACCCTCTCACTCGGGGGCTTAGCTGCAGCCAAGCGCTCGCCTAAGTTTGAAAAATCCTACCGAGTGGTGAGCAACCCTCTCACTCGGGGGCTTAGCTGCAGTCCAGTACTCGCCTAAGTTTGAAAAATCCTACCGAGCGGTGAGCAACCCTCTCACTCGGGGGCTTTGCTGCAGTCCAGTACTCGCCTAAGTTTGAAAAATCCTACCGAGTGGTGAGCGACCCCCCACTCGGGGGCTTAGCTGAAGTCCAGTACTCGCCTAAGTTTGAAAAATCCTACCGAGTGGTGAGCAACCCCCCCGCTCGGGGGCTTAGCTACACTCCAGTACTCGCCTAAGTTTGAAGAATCCTACCGAGTGGTGCGCAACCCTCCCACTCGGGGGCTTAGCTGCAGTCCAGTACTCGCGTAAGTTTAAAAAATCCTACCGAGTGGTGAGCAACCCTCTCACTCGGGGGCTTAGCTGCAGCCAAGCGCTCGCCTACGTTTGAAAACTCCTACCGAGTGGTGAGGAACCCTCTCACTCGGGGGCTTAGCTGCAGTCCAGTACTCGCCTAAGTTTGAAAAATCCTACCGAGTGGTCAGCAACCCTCTCACTCGGGGGCTTAGCTGCTGTCCAGTACTCGCCTAAGTTTCAAAAATCCTACCGAGCGGTGAGCAACCCTCTCACTCGGGGGCTTAGCTGCAGTCCAGTACTCGCCTAAGTTTGAAAAATCCTACCGAGTGGTGAGCAACCCGCTCACTCGGGGGCTTAGCTGCAGTCCAGTACTCGCCTAAGTTTGAAAAATAATACCGAGTGGTGAGCAACCCCCCGACTCGGGGGCTTAGCTGAAGTCCAGTACTCGCCTAAGTTTGAAAAATCCTACCGAGTGGTGAGCAACCCTCTCACTCGGGGGATTAGCTGCAGTCAAGTGCTCGCCTAAGTTTGAAAAATCCTACCGAGTGGTGAGCAACCCTCTCACTCGGTGGCTTAGCTGCATTCCAGTACTCGCCTAAGTTTGAAAAATCCTACCGAGTGTTGAGGAACCTTCCCCTCGGGGGCTTAGCTGCAGTCCTGTACTTGCCTAAGTTTGGAAAATCCTACCGAGTGGTGAGCAACCCTCTCACTCGAGGGCTTAGCTGCAGTCCAGTACTCGCCTATGTTTGAAAAATCCTATCGAGTGGTGAGCAACCCTCTCACTCGGGGGCTTAGCTGCAGTCCAGTACTCGCCTAAGTTTGAAAATTCCTACCGAGTGGTGAGCAACCCGCTCACTCGGGGGCTTAGCTGCAGTCCAGTACTCGCCTAAGTTTGAAAAATCCTACTGAGTGGTGCGCAACCCCCCACTCGGGGGCTTAGCTGAAGTCCAGTACTCGCCTAAGTTTGAAAAATCCTACCGAGTGGTGAGCAACCCGCCGACTCGGGGGCTTAGCTGAAGTCCAGTACTCGCCTAAGTTTGAAAAATCCTACCGAGTGGTGAGCAAACCCCCGACTCGGGGGCTTAGCTGCAGTCCAGTACTCGCCTAAGTTTGAAAAATCCTACCGAGTGGTGAGTAACCCCCCACTCGGGGGCTTAGCTGAAGTCCAGTACTCGCCTAAGTTTGAAAAATCCAACCGAGTGGTAAGCAACCCTCTCACTCGGGGGCTTAGCTGCAGTCCAGTACTTGCCTAAGTTTGAAAGATCCTATCGAGTGGTGAGCAACCCTCTCACTCGGTGGCTTAGCTGCAGTCCAGTACTCGCCTATGTTTGAAAAATCCTACCGAGTGGTGAGCAACCCCCCGACTCGGGGGCTTAGCTGAAGTCCAGTACTCGCCTAAGTTTGAAAAATCCTACCGAGTGGTGAGCAACCCTCTCACTCGGGGGCTTTGCTGCAGCCAAGTGCTCGCCGAAGTTTGAAAAATCCTACCGAGTGGTGAGCAACCCTCTCACTCGGTGGCTTAGCAGCAGTCCAGTACTCGCCTAAGTTTGAGAAATCCTACCGAGTGTTGAGCAACCCTCCCACTCGGGGGCTTAGCTGCAGTCCAGTACTCGCCTAAGTTTGAAAAATCCTACCGAGTGGTGAGCAACCCTCTCACTCGGTGGCTTAGCTGCATTCCAGTACTCGCCTAAGTTTGAAAAATCCTACCGAGTGTTGAGGAACCTTCCCCTCGGGGGCTTAGCTGCAGTCCTGTACTTGCCTAAGTTTGGAAAATCCTACCGAGTGGTGAGCAACCCGCTCACTCGGGGGCTTAGCTGCAGTCCAGTACTCGCCTATGTTTGAAAAATCCTATCGAGTGGTGAGCAACCCTCTCACTCGGGGACTTAGCTGAAGTCCAGTACTCGCCTAAGTTTGAAAAATCCTACCGAGTGGTGAGCAACCCGCCGACTCGGGGGCTTAGCTGAAGTCCAGTACTCGCCTAAGTTTGAAAAATCCTACCGAGTGGTGAGCAACCCGCTCACTCGGGGGCTTAGCTGCAGTCCAGTACTCGCCTAAGTTTGAAAAATCCTACCGAGTGGTGAGCAAACCCCCGACTCGGGGGCTTAGCTGCAGTCCAGTACTCGCCTAAGTTTGAAAAATCCTACCGAGTGGTGAGTAACCCCCCACTCGGGGGCTTAGCTGAAGTCCAGTACTCGCCTAAGTTTGAAAAATCCAACCGAGTGGTAAGCAACCCTCTCACTCGGGGGCTTAGCTGCAGTCCAGTACTTGCCTAAGTTTGAAAGATTCTATCGAGTGGTGAGCAACCCTCTCACTCGGTGGCTTAGCTGCAGTCCAGTACTCGCCTATGTTTGAAAAATCCTACCGAGTGGTGAGCAACCCGCTCACTCGGGGACTTAGCTGCAGTCCAGTACTCGCCTAAGTTTGAAAAATCCTACCGAGTGGTGAGCAACCCCCCCCCCACTCGGGGGCTTAGCTGCAGTCCAGTACTCGCCTAAGTTTGGAAAATCCTACCGAGTGGTGAGCAACCCTCTCACTCGGGGGCTTAGCTGCAGTCCAGTACTCGCCCAAGTTTGAAAAATCCTACTGAGTGGTGAGCAACCCCCCCACTCGGGGCCTAGGCTGCACTCCAGTACTCGCCTAAGTTTGAAGAATCCTACCGAGTGGTGAGAAACCCTCTCACTCGGGGGCTTAGCTGCAGTCCAGTACTCGCCTAAGTTTGAAAAATCCTACCGAGTGGTGAGCAACCCTCTCACTCGGAGGCTTAGCTGCCGTCCATTGCTCGTCTAAGTTTGAAAAATCCTACCGAGTGGTGAGCAACCCTCCCACTCGGGGGCTTAGCTGCAGTCCAGTACTCGCCTAAGTTTGAAAAATCCTACCGAGTGGTGAGCAACCCTCTCACTCGGGGGCTTAGCTGCAGCCAAGTGCTCGTCTAAGTTTGAAAAATCCTACCGAGTGGTGAGCAACCCTCTCACTCGGTGGCTTAGCTGCAGTCCAGTACTCGCCTAAGTTCAAAAAATCCTACCGAGTGTTGAGCAACCCTCTCACTCGGGGGCTTAGCTGCAGTCCAGTACTCGCCTAAGTTTGAAAAATCCTACCGAGTGGTGAGCAACCCTCTCACTCGGTGGCTTAGCTGCAGTCCAGTACTCGCCTAAGTTTGAAAAATCCTACCGAGTGTTGAGCAACCCTCCCACTCGGGGGCTTAGCTGCAGTCCTGTACTCGCCTAAGTTTGGAAAATCCTACCGAGTGGTGAGCAACCCGCTCACTCGGGGGCTTAGCTGCAGTCCAGTACTCGCCTATGTTTGAAAAATCCTATCGAGTGGTGAGCAACCCTCTCACTCGGGGGCTTAGCTGCAGTCCAGTACTCGCCTAAGTTTGAAAATTCCTACCGAGTGGTGAGCAACCCGCTCACTCGGGGGCTTAGCTGCAGTCCAGTACTCGCCTAAGTTTGAAAAATCCTACCGAGTGGTGCGCAACCCCCCACTCGGGGGCTTAGCTGAAGTCCAGTACTCGCCTAAGTTTGAAAAATCCTACCGAGTGGTGAGCAACCCGCCGACTCGGGGGCTTAGCTGAAGTCCAGTACTCGCCTAAGTTTGAAAAATCCTACCGAGTGGTGAGCAACCCGCTCACTCGGGGGCTTAGCTGCAGTCCAGTACTCGCCTAAGTTTGAAAAATAATACCGAGTGGTGAGCAACCCCCCGACTCGGGGGCTTAGCTGAAGTCCAGTACTCGCCTAAGTTTGAAAAATCCTACCGAGTGGTGAGCAACCCTCTCACTCGGGGGATTAGCTGCAGTCAAGTGCTCGCCTAAGTTTGAAAAATCCTACCGAGTGGTGAGCAACCCTCTCACTCGGTGGCTTAGCTGCATTCCAGTACTCGCCTAAGTTTGAAAAATCCTACCGAGTGTTGAGGAACCTTCCCCTCGGGGGCTTAGCTGCAGTCCTGTACTTGCCAAAGTTTGGAAAATCCTACCGAGTGGTGAGCAACCCTCTCACTCGAGGGCTTAGCTGCAGTCCAGTACTCGCCTATGTTTGAAAAATCCTATCGAGTGGTGAGCAACCCTCTCACTCGGGGGCTTAGCTGCAGTCCAGTACTCGCCTAAGTTTGAAAATTCCTACCGAGTGGTGAGCAACCCGCTCACTCGGGGGCTTAGCTGCAGTCCAGTACTCGCCTAAGTTTGAAAAATCCTACTGAGTGGTGCGCAACCCCCCACTCGGGGGCTTAGCTGAAGTCCAGTACTCGCCTAAGTTTGAAAAATCCTACCGAGTGGTGAGCAACCCGCCGACTCGGGGGCTTAGCTGAAGTCCAGTACTCGCCTAAGTTTGAAAAATCCTACCGAGTGGTGAGCAACCCGCTCACTCGGGGGCTTAGCTGCAGTCCAGTACTCGCCTAAGTTTGAAAAATCCTACCGAGTGGTGAGCAAACCCCCGACTCGGGGGCTTAGCTGCAGTCCAGTACTCGCCTAAGTTTGAAAAATACTACCGAGTGGTGAGGAACCCCCCACTCGGGGGCTTAGCTGAAGTCCAGTACTCGCCTAAGTTTGAAAAATCCAACCGAGTGGTAAGCAACCCTCTCACTCGGGGGCTTAGCTGCAGTCCAGTACTTGCCTAAGTTTGAAAGATCCTATCGAGTGGTGAGCAACCCTCTCACTCGGTGGCTTAGCTGCAGTCCAGTACTCGCCTATGTTTGAAAAATCCTACCGAGTGGTGAGCAACCCGCTCACTCGGGGACTTAGCTGCAGTCCAGTACTCGCCTAAGTTTGAAAAATCCTACCGAGTGGTGAGCAACCCCCCCCCCCACTCGGGGGCTTAGCTGCAGTCCAGTACTCGCCTAAGTTTGGAAAATCCTACCGAGTGGTGAGCAACCCTCTCACTCGGGGGCTTAGCTGCAGTCCAGTACTCGCCCAAGTTTGAAAAATCCTACTGAGTGGTGAGCAACCCCCCCACTCGGGGCCTTAGCTGCACTCCAGTACTCGCCTAAGTTTGAAGAATCCTACCGAGTGGTGAGAAACCCTCTCACTCGGGGGCTTAGCTGCAGTCCAGTACTCGCCTAAGTTTGAAAAATCCTACCGAGTGGTGAGCAACCCTCTCACTCGGGGGCTTAGCTGCAGTCCATTGCTCGTCTAAGTTTGAAAAATCCTACCGAGTGGTGAGCAACCCTCCCACTCGGGGGCTTAGCTGCAGTCCAGTACTCGCCTAAGTTCAAAAAATCCTACCGAGTGGTGAGCAACCCTCTCACTCGGGGGCTTTGCTGCAGCCAAGTGCTCGCCTAAGTTTGAAAAATCCTACCGAGTGGTGAGCAACCCTCTCACTCGGTGGCTTAGCTGCAGTCCAGTACTCGCCTAAGTTTGAAAAATCCTACCGAGTGTTGAGCAACCCTCCCACTCGGGGGCTTAGCTGCAGTCCAGTACTCGCCTAAGTTTGAAAAATCCTACCGAGTGGTGAGCAACCCTCTCACTCGGTGGCTTAGCTGCATTCCAGTACTCGCCTAAGTTTGAAAAATCCTACCGAGTGTTGAGGAACCTTCCCCTCGGGGGCTTAGCTGCAGTCCTGTACTTGCCTAAGTTTGGAAAATCCTACCGAGTGGTGAGCAACCCGCTCACTCGGGGGCTTAGCTGCAGTCCAGTACTCGCCTATGTTTGAAAAATCCTATCGAGTGGTGAGCAACCCTCTCACTCGGGGGCTTAGCTGCAGTCCAGTACTCGCCTAAGCTTGAAAATTCCTACCGAGTGGTGAGCAACCCGCTCACTCGGGGGCTTAGCTGCAGTCCAGTACTCGCCTAAGTTTGAAAAATCCTACCGAGTGGTGCGCAACCCCCCACTCGGGGGCTTAGCTGAAGTCCAGTACTCGCCTAAGTTTGAAAAATCCTACCGAGTGGTGAGCAACCCGCCGACTCGGGGGCTTAGCTGAAGTCCAGTACTCGCCTAAGTTTGAAAAATCCTACCGAGTGGTGAGCAACCCGCTCACTCGGGGGCTTAGCTGCAGTCCAGTACTCGCCTAAGTTTGAAAAATCCTACTGAGTGGTGAGCAAACCCCCGACTCGGGGGCTTAGCTGCAGTCCAGTACTCGCCTAAGTTTGAAAAATCCTACCGAGTGGTGAGTAACCCCCCACTCGGGGGCTTAGCTGAAGTCCAGTACTCGCCTAAGTTTAAAAAATCCAACCGAGTGGTAAGCAACCCTCTCACTCGGGGGCTTAGCTGCAGTCCAGTACTTGCCTAAGTTTGAAAGATCCTATCGAGTGGTGAGCAACCCTCTCACTCGGTGGCTTAGCTGCAGTCCAGTACTCGCCTATGTTTGAAAAATCCTACCGAGTGGTGAGCAACCCGCTCACTCGGGGGCTTAGCTGCAGTCCAGTACTCGCCTAAGTTTGAAAATTCCTACCGAGTGGTGAGCAACCCCCCCCCACTCGGGGGCTTAGCTGCAGTCCAGTACTCGCCTAAGTTTGGAAAATCCTACCGAGTGGTGAGCAACCCTCTCACTCGGGGGCTTAGCTGCAGTCCAGTACTCGCCCAAGTTTGAAAAATTCTACTGAGTGGTGAGCAACCCCCCCCCCCCCCACTCGGGGGCTTAGCTGCACTCCAGTACTCGCCTAAGTTTGAAGAATCCTACCGAGTGGTGAGAAACCCTCTCACTCGGGGGCTTAGCTGCATTCCAGTACTCGCCTATGTTTGAAAAATCCTACCGAGTGGTGAGCAACCCTCTCACTCGGGGGCTTAGCTGCAGTCCATTGCTCGTCTAAGTTTGAAAAATCCTACCGAGTGGTGAGCAACCCTCCCACTAGGGAGCTTAGCTGCAGTCCAGTACTCGCCTAAGTTCAAAAAATCCTACCGAGTGGTGAGCAACCCTCTCACTCGGGGGCTTTGCTGCAGCCAAGTGCTCGCCTAAGTTTGAAAAATCCTACCGAGTGGTGAGCAACCCTCTCACTCGGTGGCTTAGCTGCAGTCCAGTACTCGCCTATGTTTGAAAAATCCTACCGAGTGTTGAGCAACCCTCCCACTCGGGGGCTTAGCTGCAGTCCAGTACTCGCCTAAGTTTGAAAAATCCTACCGAGTGGTGAGCAACCCTCTCACTCGGTGGCTTAGCTGCATTCCAGTACTCGCCTAAGTTTGAAAAATCCTACCGAGTGTTGAGGAACCTTCCCCTCGGGGGCTTAGCTGCAGTCCTGTACTTGCCTAAGTTTGGAAAATCCTACCGAGTGGTGAGCAACCCGCTCACTCGAGGGCTTAGCTGCAGTCCAGTACTCGCCTATGTTTGAAAAATCCTATCGAGTGGTGAGCAACCCTCTCACTCGGGGGCTTAGCTGCAGTCCAGTACTCGCCTAAGTTTGAAAATTCCTACCGAGTGGTGAGCAACCCGCTCACTCGGGGGCTTAGCTGCAGTCCAGTACTCGCCTAAGTTTGAAAAATCCTACCGAGTGGTGCGCAACCCCCCACTCAGGGGCTTAGCTGAAGTCCAGTACTCGCCTAAGTTTGAAAAATCCTACCGAGTGGTGAGCAACCCGCCGACTCGGGGGCTTAGCTGAAGTCCAGTACTCGCCTAAGTTTGAAAAATCCTACCGAGTGGTGAGCAACCCGCTCACTCGGGGGCTTAGCTGCAGTCCAGTACTCGCCTAAGTTTGAAAAATCCTACCGAGTGGTGAGCAAACCCCCGACTCGGGGGCTTAGCTGCAGTCCAGTACTCGCCTAAGTTTGAAAAATCCTACCGAGTGGTGAGTAAACCCCCACTCGGGGGCTTAGCTGAAGTCCAGTACTCGCCTAAGTTTGAAAAATCCAACCGAGTGGTAAGCAACCCTCTCACTCGGGGGCATAGCTGCAGTCCAGTACTTGCCTAAGTTTGAAAGATCCTATCGAGTGGTGAGCAACCCTCTCACTCGGTGGCTTAGCTGCAGTCCAGTACTCGCCTATGTTTGAAAAATCCTACCGAGTGGTGAGCAACCCGCTCACTCGGGGGCTTAGCTGCAGTCCAGTACTCGCCTAAGTTTGAAAAATCCTACCGAGTGGTGAGCAACCCCCCCCCACTCGGGGGCTTAGCTGCAGTCCAGTACTCGCCTAAGTTTGGAAAATCCTACCGAGTGGTGAGCAAACCTCTCACTCGGGGGCTTAGCTGCAGTCCAGTACTCGCCCAAGTTTGAAAAATCCTACTGAGTGGTGAGCAACCCCCCCACTCGGGGGCTTAGCTGCACTCCAGTACTCGCCTCAGTTTGAAGAATCCTACCGAGTGGTGAGAAACCCTCTCACTCAGGGGCTTAGCTGCAGTCCAGTACTCGCCTAAGTTTGAAAAATCCTACCGACTGGTGAGCAACCCTCTCACTCGGGGGCTTAGCTGCAGTCCATTGCTCGTCTAAGTTTGAAAAATCCTACCGAGTGGTGAGCAACCCTCCCACTCGGGGGCTTAGCTGCAGTCCAGTACTCGCCTAAGTTCAAAAAATCCTACCGAGTGGTGAGCAACCCTCTCACTCGGGGGCTTTGCTGCAGCCAAGTGCTCGCCTAAGTTTGAAAAATCCTACCGAGTTGTGAGCAACCCTCTCACTCGGTGGCTTAGCAGCAGTCCAGTACTCGCCTAAGTTTGAAAAATCCTACCGAGTGTTGAGCAACCCTCCCACTCGGGGGCTTAGCTGCAGTCCAGTACTCGCCTAAGTTTGAAAAATCCTACCGAGTGGTGAGCAACCCTCTCACTCGGTGGCTTAGCTGCATTCCAGTACTCGCCTAAGTTTGAAAAATCCTACCGAGTGTTGAGGAACCTTCCCCTCGGGGGCTTAGCTGCAGTCCTGTACTTGCCTAAGTTTGGAAAATCCTACCGAGTGGTGAGCAACCCGCTCACTCGGGGGCTTAGCTGCAATCCAGTACTCGCCTATGTTTGAAAAATCCTATCGAGTGGTGAGCAACCCTCTCACTCGGGGGCTTAGCTGCAGTCCAGTACTCGCCTAAGTTTGAAAATTCCTACCGAGTGGTGAGCAACCCGCTCACTCGGGGGCTTAGCTGCAGTCCAGTACTCGCCTAAGTTTGAAAAATCCTACCGAGTGGTGCGCAACCCCCCACTCGGGGGCTTAGCTGAAGTCCAGTACTCGCCTAAGTTTGAAAAATCCTACCGAGTGGTGAGCAACCCGCCGACTCGGGGGCTTAGCTGAAGTCCAGTACTCGCCTAAGTTTGAAAAATCCTACCGAGTGGTGAGCAACCCGCTCACTCGGGGGCTTAGCTGCAGTCCAGTACTCGCCTAAGTTTGAAAAATCCTACCGAGTGGTGAGTAACCCCCCACTCGGGGGCTTAGCTGAAGTCCAGTACTCGCCTAAGTTTGAAAAATCCAACCGAGTGGTAAGCAACCCTCTCACTCGGGGGCTTAGCTGCAGTCCAGTACTTGCCTAAGTTTGAAAGATCCTATCGAGTGGTGAGCAACCCTCTCACTCGGTGGCTTAGCTGCAGTCCAGTACTCGCCTATGTTTGAAAAATCCTACCGAGTGGTGAGCAACCCGCTCACTCGGGGGCTTAGCTGCAGTCCAGTACTCGCCTAAGTTTGAAAAATCCTACCGAGTGGTGAGCAACCCCCCCCCCACTCGGGGGCTTAGCTGCAGTCCAGTACTCGCCTAAGTTTGGAAAATCCTACCGAGTGGTGAGCAAACCTCTCACTCGGGGGCTTAGCTGCAGTCCAGTACTCGCCCAAGTTTGAAAAATCCTACTGAGTGGTGAGCAACCCCCCCACTCGGGGGCTTAGCTGCACTCCAGTACTCGCCTCAGTTTGAAGAATCCTACCGAGTGGTGAGAAACCCTCTCACTCAGGGGCTTAGCTGCAGTCCAGTACTCGCCTAAGTTTGAAAAATCCTACCGACTGGTGAGCAACCCTCTCACTCGGGGGCTTAGCTGCAGTCCATTGCTCGTCTAAGTTTGAAAAATCCTACCGAGTGGTGAGCAACCCTCCCACTCGGGGGCTTAGCTGCAGTCCAGTACTCGCCTAAGTTCAAAAAATCCTACCGAGTGGTGAGCAACCCTCTCACTCGGGGGCTTTGCTGCAGCCAAGTGCTCGCCTAAGTTTGAAAAATCCTACCGAGTTGTGAGCAACCCTCTCACTCGGTGGCTTAGCAGCAGTCCAGTACTCGCCTAAGTTTGAAAAATCCTACCGAGTGTTGAGCAACCCTCCCACTCGGGGGCTTAGCTGCAGTCCAGTACTCGCCTAAGTTTGAAAAATCCTACCGAGTGGTGAGCAACCCTCTCACTCGGTGGCTTAGCTGCATTCCAGTACTCGCCTAAGTTTGAAAAATCCTACCGAGTGTTGAGGAACCTTCCCCTCGGGGGCTTAGCTGCAGTCCTGTACTTGCCTAAGTTTGGAAAATCCTACCGAGTGGTGAGCAACCCGCTCACTCGGGGGCTTAGCTGCAGTCCAGTACTCGCCTATGTTTGAAAAATCCTATCGAGTGGTGAGCAACCCTCTCACTCAGGGGCTTAGCTGCAGTCCAGTACTCGCCTAAGTTTGAAAATTCCTACCGAGTGGTGAGCAACCCGCTCACTCGGGGGCTTAGCTGCAGTCCTGTACTCGCCTAAGTTTGAAAAATCCTACCGAGTGGTGCGCAACCCCCCACTCGGGGGCTTAGCTGAAGTCCAGTACTCGCCTAAGTTTGAAAAATCCTACCGAGTGGTGAGCAACCCGCCGACTCGGGGGCTTAGCTGAAGTCCAGTACTCGCCTAAGTTTGAAAAATCCTACCGAGTGGTGAGCAACCCGCTCACTCGGGGGCTTAGCTGCAGTCCAGTACTCGCCTAAGTTTGAAAAATCCTACCGAGTGGTGAGCAAACCCCCAACTCGGGGGCTTAGCTGCAGTCCAGTACTCGCCTAAGTTTGAAAAATCCTACCGAGTGGTGAGTAACCCCCCACTCGGGGGCTTAGCTGAAGTCCATTACTCGCCTAAGTTTGAAAAATCCAACCGAGTGGTAAGCAACCCTCTCACTCGGGGGCTTAGCTGCAGTCCAGTACTTGCCTAAGTTTGAAAGATCCTATCGAGTGGTGAGTAACCCTCTCACTCGGTGGCTTAGCTGCAGTCCAGTACTCTCCTATGTTTGAAAAATCCTACCGAGTGGTGAGCAACCCGCTCACTCGGGGGCTTAGCTGCAGTCCAGTACTCGCCTAAGTTTGAAAAATCCTACCGAGTGGTGAGCAACCCCCCCCCCCACTCGGGGGCTTAGCTGCAGTCCAGTACTCGCCTAAGTTTGGAAAATCCTACCGAGTGGTGAGCAACCCTCTCACTCGGGGGCTTAGCTACAGTGCAGTACTCGCCCAAGTTTGAAAAATCCTACTGAGTGGTGAGCAACCCCCCCCCACTCGGGGGCTTAGCTGCACTCCAGTACTCGCCTAAGTTTGAAGAATCCTACCGAGTGGTGAGAAACCCTCTCACTCGGGGGCTTAGCTGCAGTCCAGTACTCGCCTAAGTTTGAAAAATCCTACCGAGTGGTGAGCAACCCTCTCACTCGGGGGCTTAGCTGCAGTCCATTGCTCGTCTAAGTTTGAAAAATCCTACCGAGTGGTGAGCAACCCTCCCACTCGGGGGCTTAGCTGCAGTCCAGTACTCGCCTAAGT
Source organism: Aegilops tauschii subsp. strangulata (assembly GCF_002575655.3). NCBI lineage: Eukaryota > Viridiplantae > Streptophyta > Magnoliopsida > Poales > Poaceae > Aegilops > Aegilops tauschii. The sequence continues at coordinate 159,240,882 of NC_053039.3, forward strand.
TCAAAAAATCCTACCGAGTGGTGAGCAACCCTCTCACTCGGGGGCTTTGCTGCAGCCAAGTGCTCGCCTAAGTTTGAAAAATCCTACCGAGTGGTGAGCAACCCTCTCACTCGGTGGCTTAGCTGCAGTCCAGTACTCGCCTAAGTTTGAAAAATCCTACCGAGTGTTGAGCAACCCTCCCACTCAGGGGCTTAGCTGCAGTCCAGTACTCGCCTAAGTTTGAAAAATCCTACCGAGTGGTGAGCAACCCTCTCACTCGGGGGCTTAGCTGCATTCCAGTACTCGCCTAACTTTGAAAAATCCTACCGAGTGTTGAGGAACCTTCCCCTCGGGGGCTTAGCTGCAGTCCTGTACTTGCCTAAGTTTGGAAAATCCTACCGAGTGGTGAGCAACCCGCTCACTCGGGGGCTTAGCTGCAGTCCAGTACTCGCCTATGTTTGAAAAATCCTATCGAGTGGTGAGCAACCCTCTCACTCGGGGGCTTAGCTGCAGTCCAGTACTCGCCTAAGTTTGAAAATTCCTACCGAGTGGTGAGCAACCCGCTCACTCGGGGGCTTAGCTGCAGTCCAGTACTCGCCTAAGTTTGAAAAATCCTACCGAGTGGTGCGCAACCCCCCACTCGGGGGCTTAGCTGAAGTCCAGTACTCGCCTAAGTTTGAAAAATCCTACCGAGTGGTGAGCAACCCGCCGACTCGGGGGCTTAGCTGAAGTCCAGTACTCGCCTAAGTTTGAAAAATCCTACCGAGTGGTGAGCAACCCGCTCACTCGGGGGCTTAGCTGCAGTCCAATACTCCCTAAGTTTGAAAAATCCTACCGAGTGGTGAGCAAACCCCCGACTCGGGGGCTTAGCTGCAGTCCAGTACTCGCCTAAGTTTGAAAAATCCTACCGAGTGGTGAGTAACCCCCCACTCGGGGGCTTAGCTGAAGTCCAGTACTCGCCTAAGTTTGAAAAATCCAACCGAGTGGTAAGCAACCCTCTCACTCGGGGGCTTAGCTGCAGTCCAGTACTTGCCTAAGTTTGAAAGATCCTATCGAGTGGTTAGCAACCCTCTCACTCGGTGGCTTAGCTGCAGTCCAGTACTCGCCTATGTTTGAAAAATCCTACCGAGTGGTGAGAAACCCTCTCACTCGGGGGCTTAGCTGCAGTCCAGTACTCGCCTAAGTTTGAAAAATCCTACCGACTGGTGAGCAACCCTCTCACTCGGGGGCTTAGCTGCAGTCCATTGCTCGTCTAAGTTTGAAAAATCCTACCGAGTGGTGAGCAACCCTCCCACTCGGGGGCTTAGCTGCAGTCCAGTACTCGCCTAAGTTCAAAAAATCCTACCGAGTGGTGAGCAACCCTCTCACTCGGGGGCTTTGCTGCAGCCAAGTGCTCGCCTAAGTTTGAAAAATCCTACCGAGTGGTGAGCAACCCTCTCACTCGGTGGCTTAGCAGCAGTCCAGTACTCGCCTAAGTTTGAAAAATCCTACCGAGTGTTGAGCAACCCTCCCACTCGGGGGCTTAGCTGCAGTCCAGTACTCGCCTAAGTTTGAAAAATCCTACCGAGTGGTGAGCAACCCTCTCACTCGGTGGCTTAGCTGCATTCCAGTACTCGCCTAAGTTTGAAAAATCCTACCGAGTGTTGAGGAACCTTCCCCTCGGGGGCTTAGCTGCAGTCCTGTACTTGCCTAAGTTTGGAAAATCCTACCGAGTGGTGAGCAACCCGCTCACTCGGGGGCTTAGCTGCAGTCCAGTACTCGCCTATGTTTGAAAAATCCTATCGAGTGGTGAGCAACCCTCTCACTCGGGGGCTTAGCTGCAGTCCAGTACTCGCCTAAGTTTGAAAATTCCTACCGAGTGGTGAGCAACCCGCTCACTCGGGGGCTTAGCTGCAGTCCAGTACTCGCCTAAGTTTGAAAAATCCTACCGAGTGGTGCGCAACCCCCCACTCGGGGGCTTAGCTGAAGTCCAGTACTCGCCTAAGTTTGAAAAATCCTACCGAGTGGTGAGCAACCCGCCGACTCGGGGGCTTAGCTGAAGTCCAGTACTCGCCTAAGTTTGAAAAATCCTACCGAGTGGTGAGCAACCCGCTCACTCGGGGGCTTAGCTGCAGTCCAGTACTCGCCTAAGTTTGAAAAATCCTACCGAGTGGTGAGCAAACCCCCAACTCGGGGGCTTAGCTGCAGTCCAGTACTCGCCTAAGTTTGAAAAATCCTACCGAGTGGTGAGTAACCCCCCACTCGGGGGCTTAGCTGAAGTCCAGTACTCGCCTAAGTTTGAAAAATCCAACCGAGTGGTAAGCAACCCTCTCACTCGGGGGCTTAGCTGCAGTCCAGTACTTGCCTAAGTTTGAAAGATCCTATCGAGTGGTGAGTAACCCTCTCACTCGGTGGCTTAGCTGCAGTCCAGTACTCTCCTATGTTTGAAAAATCCTACCGAGTGGTGAGCAACCCGCTCACTCGGGGGCTTAGCTGCAGTCCAGTACTCGCCTAAGTTTGAAAAATCCTACCGAGTGGTGAGCAACCCCCCCCCACTCGGGGGCTTAGCTGCAGTCCAGTACTCGCCTAAGTTTGGAAAATCCTACCGAGTGTTGAGCAACCCTCTCACTCGGGGGCTTAGCTACAGTGCAGTACTCGCCCAAGTTTGAAAAATCCTACTGAGTGGTGAGCAACCCCCCCACTCGGGGGCTTAGCTGCACTCCAGTACTCGCCTAAGTTTGAAGAATCCTACCGAGTGGTGAGAAACCCTCTCACTCGGGGGCTTAGCTGCAGTCCAGTACTCGCCTAAGTTTGAAAAATCCTACCGAGTGGTGAGCAACCCTCTCACTCGGGGGCTTAGCTGCAGTCCATTGCTCGTCTAAGTTTTAAAAATCCTACCAAGTGGTGAGCAACCCTCCCACTCGGGGGCTTAGCTGCAGTCCAGTACTCGCCTAAGTTCAAAAAATCCTACCGAGTGGTGAGCAACCCTCTCACTCGGGGGCTTTGCTGCAGCCAAGTGCTCGCCTAAGTTTGAAAAATCCTACCGAGTGGTGAGCAACCCTCTCACTCGGTGGCTTAGCTGCAGTCCAGTACTCGCCTAAGTTTGAAAAATCCTACCGAGTGTTGAGCAACCCTCCCACTCAGGGGCTTAGCTGCAGTCCAGTACTCGCCTAAGTTTGAAAAATCCTACCGAGTGGTGAGCAACCCTCTCACTCGGGGGCTTAGCTGCATTCCAGTACTCGCCTAACTTTGAAAAATCCTACCGAGTGTTGAGGAACCTTCCCCTCGGGGGCTTAGCTGCAGTCCTGTACTTGCCGAAGTTTGGAAAATCCTACGGAGTGGTGAGCAACCCGCTCACTCGGGGGCTTAGCTGCAGTCCAGTACTCGCCTATGTTTGAAAAATCCTATCGAGTGGTGAGCAACCCTCTCACTCGGGGGCTTAGCTGCAGTCCAGTACTCGCCTAAGTTTGAAAATTCCTACCGAGTGGTGAGCAACCCGCTCACTCGGGGGCTTAGCTGCAGTCCAGTACTCGCCTAAGTTTGAAAAATCCTACCGAGTGGTGCGCAACCCCCCACTCGGGGGCTTAGCTGAAGTCCAGTACTCGCCTAAGTTTGAAAAATCCTACCGAGTGGTGAGCAACCCGCCGACTCGGGGGCTTAGCTGAAGTCCAGTACTCGCCTAAGTTTGAAAAATCCTACCGAGTGGTGAGCAACCCGCTCACTCGGGGGCTTAGCTGCAGTCCAATACTCCCTAAGTTTGAAAAATCCTACCGAGTGGTGAGCAAACCCCCGACTCGGGGGCTTAGCTGCAGTCCAGTACTCGCCTAAGTTTGAAAAATCCTACCGAGTGGTGAGCAACCCTCTCACTCGGGGGCTTAGCTGCAGTCCATTGCTCGTCTAAGTTTTAAAAATCCTACCAAGTGGTGAGCAACCCTCCCACTCGGGGGCTTAGCTGCAGTCCAGTACTCGCCTAAGTTCAAAAAATCCTACCGAGTGGTGAGCAACCCTCTCACTCGGGGGCTTTGCTGCAGCCAAGTGCTCGCCTAAGTTTGAAAAATCCTACCGAGTGGTGAGCAACCCTCTCACTCGGTGGCTTAGCTGCAGTCCAGTACTCGCCTAAGTTTGAAAAATCCTACCGAGTGTTGAGCAACCCTCCCACTCAGGGGCTTAGCTGCAGTCCAGTACTCGCCTAAGTTTGAAAAATCCTACCGAGTGGTGAGCAACCCTCTCACTCGGGGGCTTAGCTGCATTCCAGTACTCGCCTAACTTTGAAAAATCCTACCGAGTGTTGAGGAACCTTCCCCTCGGGGGCTTAGCTGCAGTCCTGTACTTGCCGAAGTTTGGAAAATCCTACCGAGTGGTGAGCAACCCGCTCACTCGGGGGCTTAGCTGCAGTCCAGTACTCGCCTATGTTTGAAAAATCCTATCGAGTGGTGAGCAACCCTCTCACTCGGGGGCTTAGCTGCAGTCCAGTACTCGCCTAAGTTTGAAAATTCCTACCGAGTGGTGAGCAACCCGCTCACTCGGGGGCTTAGCTGCAGTCCAGTACTCGCCTAAGTTTGAAAAATCCTACCGAGTGGTGCGCAACCCCCCACTCGGGGGCTTAGCTGAAGTCCAGTACTCGCCTAAGTTTGAAAAATCCTACCGAGTGGTGAGCAACCCGCCGACTCGGGGGCTTAGCTGAAGTCCAGTACTCGCCTAAGTTTGAAAAATCCTACCGAGTGGTGAGCAACCCGCTCACTCGGGGGCTTAGCTGCAGTCCAATACTCCCTAAGTTTGAAAAATCCTACCGAGTGGTGAGCAAACCCCCGACTCGGGGGCTTAGCTGCAGTCCAGTACTCGCCTAAGTTTGAAAAATCCTACCGAGTGGTGAGTAACCCCCCACTCGGGGGCTTAGCTGAAGTCCAGACTCGCCTAAGTTTGAAAAATCCAACCGAGTGGTAAGCAACCCTCTCACTCGGGGGCTTAGCTGCAGTCCAGTACTTGCCTAAGTTTGAAAGATCCTATCGAGTGGTGAGCAACCCTCTCACTCGGTGGCTTAGCTGCAGTCCAGTACTCGCCTATGTTTGAAAAATCCTACCGAGTGGTGAGCAACCCGCTCACTCGGGGGCTTAGCTGCAGTCCAGTACTCGCCTAAGTTTGAAAAATCCTACCGAGTGGTGAGCAACCCCCCCCCCCACTCGGGGGCTTAGCTGCAGTCCAGTACTCGCCTAAGTTTGGAAAATCCTACCGAGTGGTGAGCAACCCTCTCACTAGGGGGCTTAGCTGCAGTCCAGTACTCGCCCAAGTTTGAAAAATCCTACTGAGTGGTGAGCAACCCCCCCACTCGGGGGCTTAGCTACACTCCAGTACTCGCCTAAGTTTGAAAAATCCTACCGAGTGTTGAGCAACCCTCCCACTCGGGGGCTTAGCTGCAGTCCAGTACTCGCCTAAGTTTGAAAAATCCTACCGAGTGGTCAGCAACCCTCTCACTCGGGGGCTTAGCTGCAGTCCAGTACTCGCCTAAGTTTGAAAAATCCTACCGAGTGGTGAGCAACCCTCTCACTCGGGGGCTTAGCTGCAGTCCATTGCTCGTCTAAGTTTGAAAAATCCTACCGAGTGGTGAGCAACCCTCCCACTCGGGGGCTTAGCTGCAGTCCAGTACTCGCCTAAGTTCAAAAAATCCTACCGAGTGGTGAGCAACCCTCTCACTCGGGGGCTTTGCTGCAGCCAAGTGCTCGCCTAAGTTTGAAAAATCCTACCGAGTGGTGAGCAACCCTCTCACTCGGTGGCTTAGCTGCAGTCCAGTACTCGCCTAAGTTTGAAAAATCCTACCGAGTGTTGAGCAACCCTCCCACTCGGGGGCTTAGCTGCAGTCCAGTACTCGCCTAAGTTTGAAAAATCCTACAGAGTGGTCAGCAACCCTCTCACTCGGGGGCTTAGCTGCTGTCCAGTACTCGCCTAAGTTTGGAAAATCCTACCGAGTGGTGAGCAACCCTCTCACTCGGGGGCTTAGCTGCAGTCCAATACTCGCCTAAGTTTGAAAAATCCTACCGAGTGGTGAGCAACCCGCTCACTCGGGGGCTTAGCTGCAGTCCAGTACTCGCCTAAGTTTGAAAAATCCTACCGAGTGGTGAGCAACCCCCCCCCCCCCACTCGGGGGCTTAGCTGCAGTCCAGTACTCGCCTAAGTTTGGAAAATCCTATCGAGTGGTGAGCAACCCTCTCACTCGGGGGCTTAGCTGCAGTCCAGTACTCGCCTAAGTTTAAAAAATCCTATCGAGTGGTGAGCAACCCTCTCACTCGGGGGCTTAGCTGCAGTCCAGTACTCGCCTAAGTTTGAAAAATCCTACCGAGTGGTGAGCAACCCGCTCACTCGGGGGCTTAGCTGCAGTCCAGTACTCGCCTAAGTTTGAAAAATCCTACCGAGTGGTGAGCAACCCCCCCCACTCGGGGGCTTAGCTGCAGTCCAGTACTCGCGTAAGTTTGAAAAATCATACCGAGTGGTGAGCAACCCGCTCACTCGGGGGCTTAGCTGCAGTCAAGTACTCGCCTAAGTTTGAAAAATCCTACCGAGTGGTGAGGAACCCCCCCCCCCCACTCGGGTGCTTAGCTGAAGTCCAGTACTCGCCTAAGGTTGAAAAATCCTACCGAGTGGTGAGCAACCCGCTCACTCGGGGGCTTAGCTGCAGTCCAGTACTCGCC